>NC_133661.1:140909744-141274744 GCF_037893015.1 Macrotis lagotis | reverse complement strand
GATGACATATTTGTAAGCAAATATATAACTTGATTTAAGCTTCCAGAAGTTTTAATGATCCCCTTGTTTTTTTAATGCATAAATGCTTGCTTTCTTTCTCTGTTCAGGTTGGTCATCTTGGATATATGACCTCCACCTATAGGTTTATGGTAAACTTATATTTCTATTGTTTTATTTTCACCCTAAACTTTCAAAGATTTATTTTGGGATTTGAACCTAGCTCCTCTGATTCAAAATTCTTTATGGTATTCTATAATAGATTTAACAAAGAGAAATGCTGATCTAGCATAGATAGTGCTGATCTAGTGACCCATACAGTCCTGCCCTTGAATATATAGCTTTCTGAGCTGAAAAATAATGGAATATTATCTGAGTAGAACTTATGGATGAAAGATGACAACAGAGCCAGAGTAATTTTAGTTTCTTGGGCTTTTACCTTGTGTGTGCATGTGTGTCTCTATGTGCTCTTGGATATCTCCAGCCACTAAGTCCTCTGCAAGAGGAGACAGGGAATACCAGTGGTATTTGTATCCTTGGGGCTGTATATATGATTCTTTCACTGTATTCGGTTTTTGAACAGAATTCATAGTATAGGAGGACTTTGATTACTGACCACATGACTGAAATTCAGCACTGCACTGTATATTTGAATTGACTGAGGTTACTCCTTGTCTGGAAGGCAATGCCTTATTGCATTTTAGAGCAGTGTTTTTAAAGTTAATTCCCTCTTACCTGTTAAGTTTGCAGGACATCTTAATTGAAGTTATATAAAAGCTAGAGGAGAGTCAAGGGCTAAGAAGAATAAGAATAAAGTAACTTTTTCATCCAAATCTTACATCTCCTTCTTCCTATAATACTCAAAGTTATTTTAACTACTTGTGTTTAAACTTGTGATTGTCTGTAGCTACACACTGGGGACAATACAAAAAATACCAGAATCTGTTATTCACAGATGCACTTGAAGGACATTTGATCCAACCCACATTTACTAATAAGCCGTCCACAATCTGCTTGAAAGCCACCCATGTCAAGCCATGGCCTATCTCCAAGGACCTCCCTTGCCACTTTTGGAAAGCTCTAATAGCTCAAAGTTTTTCCTTACTTGGAACAGAAATTTGCTTCTTTATGATTTCCAATCTAATTCTTCCCATTTAGGCCAAGCAGAAAAGTCTAATTCTTCCCGAAGTCAGCCCTTCAACTACTTAGTTATCATGTCACTTTCAAATTTTCTTTTCACCATCCAATTTCTACAATACCTCATAAAATTGAATTTAATTGAATCAGACTATGAATATTATTTGTTTTAAGCCCTGCATATCAATATTATACTTCCTGGAGCTCATACAGAAGTAGACAACCAGTACACTGAGAGGACTAGAAAGCATTCATTCAGCAAATATTTTTTGAGAAACTCCTGTTTCAGGGAATGTGTCAGGTACTGAGGATTTAAAGATGAAAATGAGTCCTTACTCTCATGGAACTTACATTATTCTTAGAAGATACAACATTTACATGTTATAAATGTGAAAGATAAGAAAACAGGATAATTTTGGGAAGGAGAGGGTTCTAGAAACTAGGGAAATTAGGAAATACTTTTTATAGGAGGTTGCAGCCAAGTAGAAACTTGGAGGGAAAAAACTGATTCTGAGAGATAGATATGAAGGTCATTCCAAGCATGCAGACTGTCAAGGCAAGTTTGTAGAGGTGGGGGATAGAATTCTGAGTTAAAGAAATGAATTTTTGTTCATACTGTAGAAATCATGAAAGGAAATAGAGAGATGCCATTCTGGTAAGACCAACCAGATGCATATAGTAAGTAGGTTTTAAATGCCAAGCAGAGGAATTTATATTTATCTTACTGTGGGAATTCTTAACCATTTTTGTGTGTCTGGGACCCCTTTGGTAGTCTGATCAAGCCTATGGATCCCATCCTAGGTATGTTTTTAAATGTAGAAGATATATGGAACTATAAAGGAAACTAATTCTTTCAAATTATATTTATCAAATTATATTTTTAAAAAAACAATCTACAGCCTCAGGCTAAGAACAATTGTCCTAGGTCCAATAGAGGACCATAGAAGGATCTTGAATAAGAAAATAACATATTCAAATTTGTACTTTAGGAAAATAATTTTGGTAGTGCTGTGTAAATTATGAATTAATGAATAAGAGGTGTTGAGAGGCAGAATATACTAGATCTGATAAGTGTTGGAATAGAGTGATAAAGAAAGACTGAAGGGTGGCAGATGATTCTAAGACTGTGAACTTATGTTATGCATTAGATAGTGTGGTCAATAGAAAAAGGGAAGTTTGGAAGAAGGACTGGCTTAGGGAATGAAATATTGAAATCAGTTTTCACCATGGTTTGATAAGGACTAAGTATAATAAAACTATTGTCATCCTCTTTTGGGGCATTAACTTTCCTTCATCATTGTGAAAATAATCTTTGAACATCCAGCTCAGTAGATGGATTAGACATAGGAAACATTAATGAATGAGAAATTAGAAATATATATTAGGACTATAATGGATCGAATGGCTAGAGAAATATATCAACTCTTTCTATTTTTGTATTATTCTCATTGAATTTGGGAAGTTTTAGTCTTGAACTCAGGGGACTGAAGTTGTTGTTTGTATATTTGTATATATTAATGACTTTTTGAGGAGGAGATACAATTCAGTCTTAAGTTGCTAAAGAGTTTCATATAGATGGTGAGATCCCACAGTTTTTCATACAAGGAAATGATATTGTTTTGATGGAATCATTCTTCAAACCATTGTGCAGCCTCTCAAAAGTTTCCCATACTCACTGTAAGCTGAATGAAATAGCCAAATAGTTGGAGAATGTCTGTGATCTAGATAATGTTATTCAGTTGAATGGAAAACCTACAGAGCCTGTCTATCAAAAAGAATTTATTATGTATTAGGTACTTGAGATACAAAGACAAAAATAAGACAATCTATATTCTAGACAACATATACATATAAATTTAATCAGAATGCCTATATTCAGAATAATGCAAGGTAGAGTGGTATGTAGTATTTGCGTAATCAGGAAAGACTTAATCTTAAGGTAAGTTTGCAGTCCATGAAATAGAAGTGAGTAGATAGAGATTTTAAAGATGAGGGAGGACTAGTGAAAATCATGTAGATGGGGAAATGGAAATTACATGCAGGAAGACCAGGAAGAAGGATTGGAAGAGAGTAGCAGATAATGAGGTTGGAAAGGCAGATTGTAAAGGTCTTTAAAAGTTCAAGAGAGAAGTTTATATGTACCTATAGGAAATAGGGAGCTCTGTACATGTGTGTGTATTTAAAGTATAAAGCCCTAGTCTAATATGTATGGAAGTTTTTTTTTTTTATTTAACTTGGTAAAGGTTTAATTTCAGACATTGGAGTTTAAACTACCAACCAATTTATTTCTGGGTCTTGGAAAGTATCTGTTACTAGTAAATAGTTATTTAGAATTAAGGGTCAACAGTACCTAAATATTAAAGAATGAAGGAAAAATATCTCTTTCATTTTTTTTCTTTCATTTTATTGATGTGGAACCTAGTTTTAGCTTTATTTGAAAACAAGATGATTGGGAAATTTTTTTTAAGTTTCCAAAAATTAAGGTTTGCAAGTTCCTCATTTGTGCTTTCAAAAGTTCCAATGAGTTCACATAATGAGAAACCCGACTAGAACCTCTACATGCCATGTAGACACACAAAGAGAAAACAGCAGCAGGAGGTTTGTATTTGTGTCTTGGCAGAAAGTCCAGGCTAAAACCAGTTGCCTGAGGGACTAAGTTCAACTTTTCTTGGCCCTTCTGCCAAGGTAGTGCTAAAGGTTACATAATGACTGAAACAAATTCAAAAATGGTGAAAATATGTAGGTATTTCTTTGTGTGGGACGAGCTTCCATTGGCCACTTTGAGACAGAGAACCACAATTTATTTTGGATCTTGCCTTCAACAAAAAGACATAGCTGTACTTGATTGCATTTTTGGCTGAAAAAGAATAGGATTTAAAAAGAAAGAAATTTACATCTACAAAGTTTTCCAGCAATAGCCCATCCATAACATGCTATTTGGCTTTACAAAACCCTTCAGCATTCAAATAGCAAATGTGAATTTCTTGTAGGAAAGAATCCTTCACTGGAATCAACTGGTTAAAATTCTTTTTACAGTTTTTGTGCTTAGGTACCTACTTCTCTCATGGGGGGGGGGGGTGACATAGAACTGTGGTTTCCTGAAGTCTTCATTCCGGCTTAGTTGATTTGAACGCAGCCAGATCAAGAGTTAACATGAGCATATCAGCATCAAGCTGAAGTTTGAATTCTTACACGTTATCAGTCTCCAACCTTGGTGTGACATAATCAGATAAAGATTACCCTCTCGCTTGATGTTTCCATCTGCCTGTGCCAAGTAAGCAGCTTTATGATTCGTTAGGAATGAAGTGGATTATTTCATCCAGTTACAGCTTGGCTCTTGGTCACAGACATGCAATATTGAAGCCAGGCTGAACCTTTCATTTATTTGAATTGTTAGGGAAAACTCATCCTAAACCCTGCAAAAGATGGTAGGGAGAATGAGGATACATAGTTGGAATAATGAAAAAAACAAACAAATTGAAATTTATGTAAATTTCCTTTCTGTAATTATTATGCCCATAAAGTGATTGAAGTGAAGTTCATAAATATCTATCCTCTTTTCACTCTGTGTCCATATCCCTAGGGAACATTTTCTGGACATGAAGGGACCACCTGCCTCCAGTGAATGATGGTGTGGTTGAAAATGAATTTGTTTTGGCTTAGTTTACATGAGCTGAAGGGATTGAAAGCAGAGAATTCTGTCTTTCCTATCACTCCTTCTACTCCAAGATACCTGAAATATTTTCCTTCTAGGTAGAGTATTGCTTGAAGTAGGCATGATAGCTTCCACTTTGCCATCCATTAAGATTAGATAACTTTCACAAAAGTCTCCAGGCAGATTCTCACAATGCCAGGCCACCTGACAGAATGTTGAATTGGGTATGAATGGAGAATGTCACCATAGCTCTGTTGTCATTGAACACTGCAGAATTTTGCATTGGGGCGGGGGGAGTTGTTTATAAGAATAGATTACCCAGAGGTGACTTCCTTTTGGACAGTTAAGCTTTGGCTTTATTTGGTTTTGTTAAATTTGTTAATTTGTGTAAATGATGAATCTCATATTTGCATTATTTTAATTTGTACTGCATATTTCCATTAGACTAGAAGTAATTACAGTATTTTACTTAATTATAACTTCTTCAATACTGTGAATTCAAGAACATGTAAGCAATTCACAGGATACTAATTGGGACCTAGTTGTAGTGTACCTCTTCAATTCAAAAAGTCATTTCACTTTTCCCTGATTTCCAGATTCTTGTTGAGAAACTATATAGACTTCTAATTGTCAAAGACTATAAATAGATGTGTGGTTTTATATGTGTATGTACGTGTGTATATGTTTTAAGGGCAAACACCTAGAATTTTACAAATGTGTTTTCTACATAAAGAAGGATGATATACCATATTTTCCCATGTATAAGACCACCTTAATTTTGGCCCAAAATTTGGAAAAAATAGTATTACATAAGCTATAAACCTCAGGTTTTATTCGTCATGAAATTCAAGGACCTTCTGCTCATAGCTTTCAGGCATCTTTTGGGCAAGTCTGGTGCATGTGTGCATGCTTAGTCCATTCCATTTCATGAACCTGAACCACCAGTTGTGTCCTCCTTTGAAATCAGTCTCTTCTTTTTCATCAGCAATTCTTCTTGCCTCCTGCTGAACTATCTTTGTGGACACAAGAATTCCAACTGCTTTTTTCTCTTCAATCCATCTCTTCAATTCCCCCTCTAACTCAGGCCATTTGGCTGACTTGCCTCTTATGGTCTTCTTCTTCTGGGGTGTTTTCAGTAGGGTTTCCTTCTTCCCATAGCCAGTCTTGGAATGTTTTCTCAGTTAGGACCAAGCTAATGTTCAGCAGCATGATTTCTGTTCACTTTGGCAAGCTAGATCACTTTGAACTTGAATTCAGCATTGGACAAAAATCTTTTCTGAGCCATTTCTGGGCAGAACATGGAAAAATGTAACCTAATACACTGGTAATAAATGAGGAACAATGAGCACAAAGACAACAAGCATTAAAAAGCAGGAAATGCAAGTAAAGAATCTACTACAAAGAGCGCAAAAACAAGTAGAAAAAAGCAAGAAATGCTTGTTTACAGACAATGTAAAAGATGCTCACAGTTTTTAGACCCCAAAATTTTCAAAAAAGGGTGCATCTTATATATGGGTAAGTACTGTAATTGTTTTCTGATCTCTAGGAGACTGAAAACCAAAACTTCTTCAATCAGTGAATTAATTAAACATAGCATTCAGATACTAAAACATTCCCAACCTAAGAGTTTCAGGACTAACTAAAATTACACTCAATTACCCTTTTAATTGTAGGGGATGGGTGGTTAAATGTTTAAAGTCCCACAATGCTATAGTACATTGCTTCTTCAAGTTAATAATTTTTAGTCCATTGGCCAATCTCATTGGTCCTGTCTCAGAACCACTCTATGCTGAGTTGTTAATAGTACCTAACTTTATGTTTTTACTTTAGGTAATTATGTACACTGAACAATATAAAACTTTGGCATCCTAGGGCTCAATATCATGAGCCTTAATTTTGACATTTCAACAAAAATGACATTTAATGTTGTGCAGAAGAAACATAATACAGGGTTATAACTTCACAAACATTTCACAAAAATCACAAAATATAAAGAACATATAAAGAACATTTCACAAAAATCACAAGAAAGGCATGTCAAGTGTATCCAAATACCTTTAGGTACACTGGAGTTATATTCCTACCACTTTCTTACTTCCCCGCACAAGCCACCTCCCTGTCCTTCCCCTGCTCCAATCATTTATCTATTAATAGTTACTACAGGAGAGATATATTTCCAAATATCCCTGCATATACTTAATTTTTCCAGGATTATCTAATCAATCAAAAATAATTTTTTTATCTGTGTGTGTGTGTGTGTGTGTGTGTGTGTGTGTGTGTGTGTGGCCATTGCAAGGCAGTAGGGTTAAGTGACTTACCCAAAGTCACATAATTAGGTAATTATTAAGTATCTGAGGTCGAATTTGAACTCAGGTCTACCTCTAGTCCTGGTGCTCTAACTGCCCCAACAAGTACATATTAAGCACCTATGAACTAGGCAGTGAAGGATGTTAGAGAGAGTGCTGAAACGGTGACCAAGAAGATATAAGTTCAGGGCCCATTTCTGAAAAAATACTGGCTATACAACTTGCCTAAGTCACTTGCCCCTCAAGGCTTGAGGCAACTCTCTAAGGCTAAAATTTGCAGAGAAGATGGCAACGTGCATTGATAAAAGAAGTTCCTTTTTTTTTTAAGGTTTTCTTTTGCAAGGCAAACAGGGGTTAAGTGGCTTGCCCAAGGCCACACAGCTAGGTCATTATTAAGTGTCTAAGACCGGATTTGAACCCAGGTACTCCTGACTCCAGGGCTGGTGCTTTATCCACTGCACCACCTAGCTGCCCCTAGAAGTTTCTTATTGGGAGCTCTTCACACTATTAAAATCACAATAACACCCATGTTCTTAAATTGTTTGCTGGACATTGTCCTAGACCCTACAGGAAGGAGGAAGGAAGGAAGGAAGGAAGGAAGGAAGGAAGGAAGGAAGGAAGGAAGGAAGGAAGGAAGGAAGGAAGGAAGGAAGGAAGGAAGGGAGGGAGGGAGGGAGGGAGGGAGGAAGGAAGGAAGGAAGGGAGGGAGGGAGGGAGGGAGGGAGGGAGGGAGGAAGGGAGGAAAAGGAAGAACAGAGGCTGTCCCTGCCCTCAAGAATCTTATATTCTAATAATGGATAGTTTGTATTTTAAACTTACAGAAACAAGGTAATCCCTGACTAACTGAACATGGACTGAGAACTAGGAATTCTAATCCCCCCTTGTCCTCCATTTTTCATGTTTGGCATTTGGGTAATTAGGTAGTCTCTTTAAATTACTTTTAACCATGTACCTTTATTATTTGGTTACTAACTATTTAATTTGCTTCCCCTCACCACCTGCAATAACAAATAATTCTAAATACTCCCAGACACATCATCTTTGAGAAGCAATGAGATTCATTCAAACTAGCCAAATTCTGGAAAGTAGAAATCATAATTTTTTCCCCTTTCATTTGGGGATAAAAAAGTGGATTAACTTAATTATAATAAATAATGTTCATGGCCATGAAGTAGACTATTATCTTTCAGTTCAGAACATATCCACATGATGACAGAATAACACTTCAACTTGGTCCATTCAGTGGAACAATTAATCAAATTGGTCATTTGGAATTCTGAAAATTAAACAATCATTCATTTGAGTTTTTTCCTTTTTTTAAACAAGTTGTTTTGGTCTCATATATAGAACACCTTTTTTGTCTTAAATATTGAGAAGATTCAGCCAAAACATGAAGGTTTTTACTTAATTTCTCTTAAAGGATCATAGTGGTGTGGACCTGAAATTGAGTATAAAAAAATGCTATCTGAGGTCTAAGCATTTTGATCATCACAATATCTAATGGTAAACTTTATGGAACTGAGCTCTCTTTCTGAAAGCTGTATCTGTATCTTGTAGATAAAAGAGTAAGCTATGTCTTTGAATAAGACATTTGAGTTCATTTAAAACATATGGTCATAAATACAATTATCTTTTGATTAAAACTGTGACTGTCTCTCACCAGGAAAAAAGATGCAAGACTCTTCCATTACTGTCAGTAAAATGCATAAATATAATTTAAACTAATAAAACTAATATAATATAAACTAATATAAAATATTGCCCAAGTCATTTTTTAAATAATCCAAGTATATATTACCTCAGTTTTTTCACATAAAATAATGGTGTTGGCATTGATGCCATCACTTCTTTCAACTTTTTAATCTATATTCCTTTTTCCTATTTCAAAAAATGAAATTATTTTTATTATTGAAATGGGATTGGTGTAGAACCTGGGATCGTTTATAGAGGAACTCCTGAATGAGGAAACTCTGGTAAACTCTGCATGTTCTAATCTTAGATACTTGCCTAGAGCATGAACAGTTAAGAGACTTGCCAAATCTTGCATTGTTCACTTCTGCAATATCTATCCCATTGTATTTGCTCGTTTAGCTGCCTTCTTAGTTCAGACTTTCATCACTACTTGCTTAGGTGTTTACAATATCTTCTAATTTGTTTTTCTCGCCTTTTGACTCTCTCTTCCCTGATATATCCATCATCTAGCTGTCAAAGATATTTTCTTTAAGTGTTGGTCTGTTCATGTGACTCCTATATTCAGTAAACTCCTATGACTTTCAGTTGTCTTGAGCATCAAATATAACTCCTTTATTGGGTTCACAATTTTGTTTCAGTCTTTCTAACTTCATTGTACATTATGAATTGTGTAAGTCCTACATTCTATTATTCAGCCAAATTGACCTCTCCATTCCTTACATTCAGCATTCCACTTCCCATTTATATGTCTGCACAGGTAAAAGTAGTACCTTTTATCAGAAGCTTTTCCTGATTTTCACCCTTTCCTCAACTGATAGGATTCTCATTCCTTAACTAATTAGTATATAACTTACATTTATTTTGTTTTTCTACATATTCTTATATATCTTCATATTATTTCCCCAATAGATTAAATGCTCTTTGAAGGTAGAGATTATCTCATTCTTTGTTTTTGAATCCCCAAGGACCTAGCACAGTGTCTAGTTTATAGTGAGATTAATCAGCGCTTGTTGATTGATAAAGAACAATCTTTTTTCCAAAATGGACAAATTCCAACACTACCAACACTGTACTAATATGTCTATTTTTCTTAAGTCTTTCCAACGCTATAATAATCACCTCAACAACCATTTATTAAGCATCTGTTGCATTCTGGGGACTGTCTTTGAGAGTGGGGATAAAAAATAAACATAGTGCTAAGCATTATCATTATCATACATGAGTGCAGCTTCTCACTTGAGTAGATGTTGTCAGTAATCATTATTTTGGCAAAAAGCTTCCTTGAGACTAAATAAAGAAACTGTGCTAAAGTGTATAATATATTCTTGGAATCTTCAGAAAGACATTTTTTTTAGGTTTTTGCAAGGCAACCAGGGTTAAGTGGCTTGCCCAAAGCCACACAGCTAGGTAATTATTAAGTGTCTGAGGCTGGATTTGAACGCAGGTACTCCTGACTCCAGGGCCACCTAGCTTCCCCCAGAAAGACATTTTTTTTTTACTAAATTATAAATATTCTTTATGTAGCTTAAATAAGCTACTTTGATAAAACAATCAGTAATTTTTTTCATTAATTTTTAGAATAAAGATTTGTTGACACTTAAATCTTAAAAATCAACTGTTTCATTGACATAAAAATCTTAAAAATCAACTTTTATGGTGGTGCCTTTTATATAGTCACTTGTTATTTTGGTAGAATGTTCTCTTGGTTATACCTTCACCATGGATTTTCAGTAAGCACTAAGCAAATTTTGCTGTCATTTCATTTCATTTTATTTTTTGTGCTTTTCAGTCCTTCCATATTTCTTACAAACAATATTCACATATGTGGATAGACACTTTTCTGTCTTTCTGACACTTGATACACCATTCTGGTTTTTAATGGCATTTCAAGTCTTCCTTTCTGAATTTTATCTCCTTTATATACTTTTCTTAATGATGGACCTTTGCTACAGTCCAGCCCCATCACTTAGAGAGGTGTTGTGTTACTCATGTCACCACCAGGGAGCAGATTATGACCTTCAAAGAATGTCTAATACTTTATGGTAACAGTATAATGTAACAACGTGTGAATCATAGAATTTTCATCTTAAATCTTGGTTAGGAGGAGAAGAGGGCTAGATTTCTTTCCATTTTCTGCTTGTTTTGTTCTTTTGTCTTTGTTAAATGAAAGTGTTCTGAAACATGATAAAACCATAAAAATGAATGGCAGTGATATTAAAAAGAATACCACATAAATATATTAATACTTAATCATCATCTTAAGGAGATAGGAAATGATAGTCAACATGTCCATCTTTAAAAGGATCTTATTCAAAAAAAATCTGTCATTTCTAAGGCAGTTTCCAATATGATTAGAAATGTACTGATTTCCACTTTGCAATAACCTATAAAAGCTCAAAAATATTTTTAAAATGACTATAATGAGATATTATATAATCTTCAAATATGAATGAGTCATGACTTACATGTTTTTTGTGTGCAGGATGGACAGTTGTCCTAAAATATAATCTTAGAAAAAAACAAGTGGGATCATATATAGGCCTCACCTCCACTGTCTTCTTTCCTTTTATTAAGCAAGGCTTTCTTCCATATTGACCAATTGACCAACAGTTGGACTTGTTTTCCTTCTTAGGGGTAAAGGGAATATGAAACTGCCTCCACTCAGCTACCTAAACCCATAGCCACTGAAAAGAATGAGACTATAATGAATCTCAGATTCTATCTAATCTCGTCCCCTCATTTTACTTATGAAGAAATTGAGATTCAGGGAAGTTAAATGAACTCCCCCAAGTCACATAGATAAGCATCAGAAGCTAGATTTAAACCCAGGTCCTTTGATTCTTGGATCTTTTCTGACTTTTAAGGTCACTTTGTTGAGGCATCAGGAAAAGAAATATAAGACACTGTTTCTATTCTCAAGTACTGCATAAGAATATATAAATTAAAAAAAAAACTCACGATACAAAGTTCCTCTTGGCATGCACTTCTTGGGAAAAAATCATAGTCCTACACTTAAGGAACTTGTTTTGCACTGAAGAATACTTAACACTGCTACTAATAATGATGCTTAGTAATTAAGGTAATGAAGCTAAAATTAGGATGGCTCCCCTGGTACCAGCAGTTTGTGAACATAAAGCAAATGTGCACAAGTAGAATAGGGTGTTCTTCAATTTGCTTGTTATGATTTAAGTCTTCTTTTAATTTCAAAAATCTAATTGGGGAGGGGAGAGCATCATGAGTTATAATAGAAAGTGCACTAGACTTTGGTCTCAGGAAATCTCTCCCTCTAGCTTTATAACCCTGGTCCAATTTCAGTTCTCTGGATCTCTCTGTAAAATCAGGTGGTTCATGGATGAGTTTCAAGGAGTTCAGGAATTTGGATGGGAAAAAAAGTTGCTTATTTTCTTTAATCTGTGACATTTAACATTTTCTTCTATTATTTAAAAAACATTGGAGGATATTTTTTTTTCCTTTTTTCTTTTGTTTCCTCCTATCCCAGTGCATGGCCAATACTGAAATTCATTTTATGTAACTTCTTATTTATAATGGGCTTTGTATTTCTTTCCTTCTCAATGAGTGGGAGAGAAGGATAATTTGGAACTGAAAATTAAATTAAATTACATTAAATTGCTTTAAAACATCATTCTTAGAAGGGGTTCAGAGATTCCCGTCTAAACTGGGAATGGGACCATGAAAAAATATTTTTAAAAATCTGGAATAGGTGATCTCTAAGACAACTTCCAAATTTTAAATTCTAGAGTTCTCATGTTTGCCGAGTAAGAAAAAAAATTCACTATTACTTTGTTATCATTTTATTCTAATCCTTATAAGAGATTCATTCATGATCCAAGAGGTCTGGGTACATTGTAGGGAATTTTCTTTCTTTCTAGGTTCATAACACATACTCATGAAACCTAGAAAAATATAAGCAAAGTGTCTCCAGTCTTCATCCCCTGTCAATTGTTGCCTTGACCTTCCAGTGAAAGAGAGAATTAGTGATGATGTTAGAGGGAGATAGTAATAAAGACAACATTTTTTTCCTGTTTCTACAATGGCATTTCACCTCTGTATTCTAGCTATCCAACATATGTTTCCTATGAAAGTTTAGTGTGAGTCTTGTGAATTCTTCAGTTTTTCTGTGACATTTGTTCAAGCAAAATGAATGCAAAACCTTTCAGTATATTTTTTTTAGGTTTTTTTTTTTTTTTTTTTTGCAAGGCAATAGGATTAAGTTGCTTGCCCAAGGCCACATAGCTAGGTAATTATTAAGTGTCTGAGGCAGAATTTGAACTCAGGTACTCCTGACTCCAGGGTTGATGCTCTATCCACTGCACCACCTAGCCACCTCTTTCAGTATATTTCTGAAGTTACCTTTCTCAAGGCTCACAGGCTATCTTCCTGTTTCTTCTCTATTCTCTTTCAGGTAACAGCACTTCAAAAGAATATGCTTTGTTTTCCAAAGTTATTCAAATGGTCTAGAGAAAAAAAAATGTCACAGTTCTTAACATATCATCACCAATTTTTTTGTTAGACAGTATGCTAAAAATATTTATTTTGAAAATTTGAAAATCTATTTGAATATTCTTGTAACTATTTAATTTCTTTGTAGTTTTTTTCCTATAAAATGGTAGTATATTTTTTAAAAGTCAATAAATTGTTCACATCCTTTGACTTGGGAATCTTGAACTTTTTCTGCCTAATTATAGTCTGGCCAATGGGTAGATTATTTGCATCTGAAATATGTCTGTATAATAAGTCATAATGAAATAGTTATCTGAAAATCATGGCTTTGTCAAAAGTTTTATGTTCTTTGAAGGGGTCAAATGAATAGATTTTCCTTATTTAAATATGTTATTGGTGGGACATAAGATCTATGAGGGAAGAGACTAGTTTTAGTTTTGTCTTTGTATTTCAACTCTGACCACAATGCCTTATTCTTTGTAGTAGGCACTTAGTAAAAATTTGTTGTATTATTGCTACCCAAGGTCTTGCCATTGGGCCTCAAAAATTTGGAGATAATCTTTAGCACTTACCTCTTTCTCAATTAGTTTCCACTTTAGTCTTCTTTCCACCATTACAACTTTCACCCTATTTGAAGCCCTTATAATCTTTAATTATTTTCTAATTATCTCTAATCTTTAATAATCTCTACATTATTGATTTATCTCTCATCAATCCCTTTCCTTGTCTTCATCAGTCAACAAATATTTATTAATTACTCTAAAAAATCCGTTAAATGCCTAAGTAACAGGTATCCGGGTATTGGGTATATGCCTTAGAACAGGGGCAGACTTGCAACCTAAGGCAAGTTCATGATTTAGAAAGATAGAATCAATGAGACATTGTTTTTAGGTTTTTGCAAGGCAAACGGGGTTAAGAAGTGTCTGAGACCGGATTTGAACCCAGGTACTCCTGACTCCAGGGCGGGTGCTTTATCCACTACGCCACCTAGCTGCCCCCAATGAGACATTTTAAACCTACTTTTGGTGAAGACATTTTGTAAGTCTACCTTTAGGATATTTTGCTAAATAGGAATATATCACCATATTGGAAAGAGAGTTAATTTTTTCCTCTGTTTTAGGAGGGAATCAGAAGATGTGCCTCAAAACTTTTATAGGCAAGAAAGTTGAGGTCCCTAGATTGACAGTCTGATGATTGAAAGGAAGGGTTTTAGTATTCCAAATTTAATAGAATCACTTAGAACCTTGTCTGGTTCATTGGCCTACTTTGCCTGGACAGTTTGCTGCCCTTCCTGGGATATAGTAAATCATTCATTTCTGCCCCTTTCTACCTATTCTGTCCTCTGCTCCCTTACTGCCTGTCATTGTTTACCTTCAATAGTATTGTGTTAACTTGAAATTTTTTTCTATTGACTCTGTAATGAATTTTTGTCTCTAAAATAATATAATTTTTAATTGCTTCTCTGGGGGAGTGTTTGTTATATGTGAGTAGATCTGATTATGGGGAAATGAAAGAGGAACCCCCAAAATTCACAGTAAACCTATGATGTAATGATTCAATTTATTTCTGTCTTTCTCTGTCTCTGATTCTTTCCAACAGAACATATATATATATATATATATATATATATATATATATATATATATATATATATATATAATCTCAATGCTGAACATGATGGCACCTAGGTCAAAAATAGCACTACCCAGCAAAGAATTTAAAAAGTTTATGAAACTCAGTTACACTCCTTGCTTGTTGCTAGTTCATATGCAATTTCCCCAAAAGGAATTTATCCTATCCCTATTCCCTGTTCCCATGAGGGCAACATATTTGCTTAAAATCACCAATGCTCTGCAGCCTAAATAGCCTCTTGGGACCCAAGGCTTGGGTAAAATAAATAATGCTTAAGTTTTTCTACATTTTAGTCTTGCTCTTGTGACTACACCAGGACCTAAACCATATTTCAAGCTTAATAGTAAATAACCCAGACCTAATTCTTAGTACTAGTAAGTAAAACATCCAAGGAGAATAATAGGTAAGGCATACTTCTAACAGAAAAAAGGTAATCATAACCCAAACCACAATTACCCATCTTAAAGTCAGAACAGCAATGGTATTAGCAATTATGAGTTGGTCAGGAGGTTGCAATGAAGCCAGAGCTCAATTGACAAGAGCATCCAGACAAGAGAACCAGGTCCAGACCTTGAGAGATGATTCATTACACCCTCTTGGGAGACCTTCATGCATAGGTCAGTTGATCACCTGTAAGGTGCACTGAAATGAGCATTTCTTTGTGTATAAGTAGAAAGAAATAACTATTAGAGTCCTTCCCAACTGTCAAATTCTGTGATTCTGTGGACTTCAACAATAGCTCTGCTCCCAAACCTGTGTGTAAATAATCTGGAAGCAGAAGCCAAGGGTTTATAATCACATTGATTTCAACTTGCCTCTTTGACTCCCCACCTCACTCTGTTAGCCATTCTGTTTTTTGAGACTTCTAGAAAACCATCTCCTTTCTGCTCTGCCTCCTCCTCCTTCTGTCATTTACTAACTAAATATATTATTTCAACAAGGTTAAATTGAAATCTCAGTAGACTATCTTCAGAGCTTCTGTGACAATAACATTTCCACTCTTCAGTTGGTCCCTCATAAAGTCCATCTTCTTGTGGTCATTCTCATGAAATTCTCCTTCTCTACATGTGACTAACTTGGCGTAAGATAAAATTTTTAATTCAGTGACTAAATTTTCATTAATAGCATTAGTCACGAAATAGTGCATCAGTCAGTTCTTTGTTTTTTGCACCTTTCCTCCTTTTATCAAATCTTCTATGTTTTAGGGGGATCTAATCACATCTGAAATTCACTCTACAGAGTCCATAATTCCAATTCCATTGAATAATAGGATCCAATATCAGGCCACTGTAGCACCTTCCTTCACTATTAGCATCCTTTTCTAAGTCATGAGTCTATTGACAATACCTGACCCTCCTGGCTGCCAGAAAATGTCTTAGTCCAGGAACAGATTGAGGCACAAAAACAATATGGAGAGATTGAATTAATAATAATAATAATAATAATAATAATAATAATATTTTAAATCCCTTTACTAAATATAAACAAAAATATAAATTAAACTTCTAGGCTCCTACAGGACAGGATGCACCTAGGTCAATAACAACAAAAATCTACATGAGAATAAACAGCTCATCAAATTCAAATGACTACTCTCCTATCTTGATACAAGCTTATAGAAGATTTCCCCCAAAAGGCATCTTGCCTAACTAAATTCCATGTCTTCATAACTAAAAGTTACGCTTTAGCTTGAAATTTTTACTGCAATGCAGATTGATGAAAACTTAAAGGCTGACAGGGTAAAACACCTAAAACAGCATACAAATACAAAAATAAAAAACTGAATTATTCATACCCTCAAGTAGCTTGTGAAAACTTGTGAAAAATATAGCAGAAAAAGTACTGGACTGGGATTCAAATAATCTGAATTCTAATCCCATCTCTGCTGTTTAATAGTTGTATGACTTTTGTCAAGCTGTTTAACCACCTCATACAGTTTCCTCATTTATAAAGTAAGTATAATACCTTCACTATCTATTGGCATACTACCTGAGAAAATGTTTCTCTAAGGGTTTTTTTGACTATAAAATTCTATTATCATGATCATTGAGATGGCAAGGAGCTGAAATAATAATAATAATAATAATAATAATAATAATAATAATAATAATAGCAGCAATTATTGTTGTTATTGTTAGTAACACCTGGCATTTATATAGCATTTTAAGATTTGAAAAGCACTTTACAAATATCTCATTTAATACTAACAATAACCTATCATTATTCCAGTTTTACAAATTGACTTGTCCAGAGCTAAGTAGATGTCTGAGGACAATTTGAATCAGGTCTCTACGCGAGTGTTCTCTTTGCACTGAACGAAAAACAAACCAAACCAAAAAAACCAAAAAACTTCCTAAAACCTAGGTCTTAACCCTTTCATTTTGCTGTTCAAACACTATTAATAGCTCACTGTTATTTATAGTTTAAGAACATGTATTCCTTATTTTATAGTATACCCTTGCAACCTTCACATACTTTTTATTGGACTACCATTTTGTAATCTTTTCCTATCCTTTTTCATTGCCATGGATTCTTGTAGGCTGCCTCCCAATCATAGAATATATTCCTTTTCCCTTCATGGTGTCTATTCTTTCACAAAACCTTCCCAATGCATATCAACCATCTTTTGCCCCTGTTATCTTCTCTTTTGTGTCATAAGTATCTATGTGCAGATACTATTTCTTCTTTAAGATTTGAAGGTCCACCAAGGAAGAGGCTGTTCCTTTTTCAACTTTGTTTGCTTAGCATCTTATATAAAGTGGGTCCTCAATAGGTGGTTTTCAAAATCATATTCATTGAATTTTACTGGGGTTTTTAGTTAAGCTGGTGAGAACAGTCAAATTTGTTCATAAACACACACACACACATATAAAGGATCTGAATTTAAATTGATGTCCAGCTAACTACCCTCTCCCAATTGCCAAACAAATGTCAGGAAAGGGTTCTGGAATCACTCCTTGCTACTGTTCAGGAGTTCTGAGGCTCAAAGTTACTGAGGCATATGGAACCTGAAGGGTAATTGGTGGGTTTGTGTGAGGACAGTGGTAAGGGGACATTCTGAACTAGGAGTCTTTGATAGTAAAGACACTAGATTTTTTTTTAAATGAACTACTGCTTAGCCAAACCTCTTTCCCTTTTATCTATAAACTTATTTAAAAAATACAATCATAAGAGGCATCTATGGTAAATAGAACAATAGACCTGGAATCAGGAAGACCCAAGTTCAAATTCAATCTCATAACTTACTAGCTGTTTGACTCTTTTTAACCTCTTTCTGTATCAGTTTCCTCATCTATAAATTGGGGATAATAATTACACCTATCTCTTAGGGTTGTTGTAGAGATCAGATGATGAGATAATAATATGTGCAAAGTGCTATAGAAGTGCTATTTTTATTGCTATTATGTCATAAAAATGACAAAGAGTAAAGAAAACAATAGTATGCCTGTCTTAAACTTCCCATCCATATCATTTTATTACAGAATGTAATAATCAAATCTAATCAAATCTTGGTTCTCACCAAGTGTCCTTGCTGGATAC
The DNA here is from genome assembly GCF_037893015.1 of Macrotis lagotis. Lineage (NCBI taxonomy): Eukaryota > Metazoa > Chordata > Mammalia > Peramelemorphia > Peramelidae > Macrotis > Macrotis lagotis. The sequence goes on along the minus strand of NC_133661.1, from coordinate 141,256,324 downwards.
TTTCAGAGTCTCAGTCACTAACAGTAAACAGAAATCAGATCATATTTAATCAGTTCAAGTATATCATGAGAATCTATTATATACATAGTTGTATGACTTTGGTCAAGTTGTTTAACCTCCTCATAGTTTCCTCATTTATAAGATGAGTATAATGGATGGAGGATATATCAAGAAGAATTAGTGCTTGCTTTTAAGGAATTTATCATTAAATATGTATTTTGAAGAATATCTGAGAAGACAGTGATGATAATGTCTGTCCTTTGTTCTCAAAGAAGACCATGGAATCAGGGAAGTGATGCCTAGAACAAGCAAATTAAATGGATTTTGAAGGTTAGGTAGCCTCACTTTGTTCTCTGGAGCTGTCTGCATCCAGTGGTCAGAAATAAATCAGGATAACTGGAGATGACTCTGGATGTGAAGCAACCAGGGTCAAGTGACTTACCCTAGGTAACATAGCTAGTAATTGTCAAGTGTCTAAGGTAAGATTGGAACTTGGGTCCTCCTGACTGTAGGACTGGTGCTCTATCCATTGTACCATTTAGTTGCCAATAATAAAATCCCAATAGAAATCTTGGTTCATAATCTGCTTTTCTAGGGTAATTTCAAACTATTTCATCTCCCTGTTCTTCAAGTATCACCCACCTTCTAATATGGTCCTACAAGATTCAGGATGGAGGCATCAAGGCAAAAAAGTTCTTTTCCAATTGATCAGTTTTTATAGTTCACATAGTTGATCCAAAAGATCCTTTTATGACAGGTTTTCTCTTTTTTTTAGGTTTTTTTTCCTTTTGCAAGGCAAATGGGGTTAATTGGCTTGCCCAAGGTCACACAGCTATGTAAATATTAAGTGTCTGAGACGAATTTGAACCCAGGTACTCCTGACTCCAGGGCTGGTGCTTTATCCACTGCGCCACCTAGCCGCCCCATGGTTTTCTATTTTTAAAATCTTTCTTACTTTTTGCTTTTTTTAATGTTTTATTATACATGACACAGTAAAAGTGTATTTTAATTGTCTCATGTATCCCAAAGTTAAAAAAATCAAATAGTGTAAAAGGAGTCTGTATAGAGAATTTAAGGACATATGAGAAGAATTAGAGATGACTTTATTCTTATATTTACTTAAGTAGGTAATGCAGTGGAAGGATTTCACTTATATACAGGTGCCTAGGAGAAAGAAAAAAGATTCCAGGGTCAGCTCTTATACGGACACACACATACACACACACACACACACACACACACACACACACATGTATATATTATATTTATAATGTTTTTTGACTGTCTACCTAGCTAAGTCCAACAATGCACACACACACATACACGTGTATATATATATATATATTATATATAATATATTTATGTTTTTTGACTGTCTACCTAGCTAAGTCCAACAATGCACTGCAAAAAACATTATATTAAACACCCACTATATACAAGGCACTGTGCTAAGCACTAAGGTTTATTTTGTGATGGAATGCCAACAAGCAAGTTGAATATGTTTTACAGGATAAAATATAAATTCTAGGAGATAGAAATATTTGGGAGGAAAAAAAAAACTAGTTACTCCATTTTGTTCACATTTTGTTCCCCACCCAGTTTTACTCATTTACTATAGAAATAAGTAGAAATTCTATTTGAATCGAGTGAAGTTTTTCATTCATCTTAATCATTCATAATTTCTTATTTTTAAATATGTGATATCTCGGAAGATTCATGAAATGTTTATGTATAAGAGAGTAATAAACTTTTGAACTTCTAGGAAACAAGTGTAGTTAAATTTTAAAAGTAGAATGACATCAATTCACAATTGATCAAGAAAAAAGTTAACTTGATAGGCAATACATTTGGGTAAAACCAATCCAACAAATATTTATTAAGATTATTCCATGTTCCATGTTTGATGCTTATGCATGTACACAAATAAAGAGCCAAAAGACAATTTATTATGGGAGGTAGTACTAACAAGTGGGAGGAAAGAGGAAAGGCTTCTTGGAGGAGGTGGTACTTAAACTGAACTTTGAATGAAAATGAGAATTCTGAAGTGGGGAGTTGAGAAGATTGTTTGGAGTATTCCAGGTTTGGTGGATTGTTCTAGGAATGCTCAGAATTTGGGGAACAGCTGATTATCATTCCAGTTTGACTAAAAGGTAGTATGCAAGAAGGGAAGCAATGCAAAATAAGACTGGAAAGTTATCTTAAAACTAAAATGTAGATCTAATTTCCTCATGTTTTTCTTTGGCTGTAGAAAAGTGCTCAAGACTTAATTTATCCAAGTATAAGTAAATACTCCTCATTTTTGGTCACTAAATGGGTTTTTATGTGTATATGCATATATATATATATATATATGTGTGTGTGTGTGTGTGTGTGTGTGTGTGTGTGTGTGTGTGTGTGTGTATACATATCTGTAAAACAATGGAAGTGAATTTTAAAAAGAAAGAAAAAGAAGTGGGAATAAAGACAAAAAAATTTTACCTCTATTTTTAAATCCAAGATTAGACTTAAAGGAAAATTTGATGAGTGGGCTATTATATAATTCCTCTGGTAATTATTATAAAATTACTCAATAAACTTATGGATGTGTTTTGGGCCAAAAACTGTACATCCAAAAGTATGAAAGGAAGTAGCAGCAGACAATAGCAGACATTTTTTACAAGGTTTAGTCAGGTCAGAAAGCCTGGAAGACAACCAACAAAACAAGTGATTTTAAACAGTCTCTTTCTCTAAGAAAGTACAGTACTCTCCAGGAAATTATTTAAAGTTTAACTTCAGTTTTGGAGGAAAGTCTCATACTCCAGAATTGGAGATCAAATGGGGTAATACTTAGAAAAATATGACTTGATTACAGAGAGCCAACAGTCTCAGGAAAGGAAACAAGATCATGCATGAATAATTAGGTGGAATTCTTTTCTATCACTACCAACAAAGATCATGTGATATAGTGAATCTTTTTGGATGAAAACTATTAGCTTTAGTATTCCAGTGGCTTTGCCACACTTGAAAATTTATCTTAATGAAATGAAAATCCACTGGAAAGGATGGTGTTAAGCTTACTGACAACAGGCATTATATTGAAGCTTAAATTAAATTTTTTATTGGCTTGCCTAAGGATTAGTAATTATACCTTCAGGATTTTATTGAATTCCTTTGTTCATTTAGTTTTTCCTTCATCAATTGTTTGTTTAAACATCTACTATATGCAAGATATTTAACCATGTAATAAATTGCATATATATTTATAGTTCCAGTATTTATTTTAAAGCAACATATGTGTCTGAGGAATGTATATATTGAGACCTGGAAATATTGAGCCATGGCATGGTTCAGATAGCAAAGGACTTAAATAACCCCAAAGGAAGTATCTATTCTTAAGACTGTTTTAGATTATAACCCCCATAGGATGTTCTAACTCTCCATCTGTTTTCTGATTAGAAGTGTTTCAGTTTTGTAATTCCTTTTGATGTCAAGAGAGTTTTAGAGGCAAAGGGAGAGGAGAGAAAGTGGAACTGTTCCAAATCCTATTTCTGAATGTATATCTTTTTGCTTTTTTTTTCTCTCCCTCTGAAAATTCATATCCTTTTTACTCTGAGGGTTAGTCTGAGTCCCAAGGCAGAACAAAAGCCACCTGTGTTATAAGGTGTTAACATATATAATGAATTTTACTTTTCCTGCTGTTTTGGCTACTTTGCTATCTAACCCACATTTCAGTGTGTATGCTTTTACTTGTTCTTGTATGTATACATAACTTTGTTCCAAATAATTGTTTTTGAGTACAACAAATTCTTTCATTTAAAAATCATACTTGGGCAATTGATTGATTTGCAGTTTTATAGAATTTTTTTAAAGATTGGTGTGCTCTGCTTTGATGGAGTGAATGTGAAAATTGACTATATAAAATGTTCTTTGGGGTGGAACCAAGATGGCAGCAGGAGAACAGCCTTTCTTAGGAGCTCTCTCCAAAAGATTTCAAAAACCTTAAAATTATGACTCTAACTAAATTTTCGAGAGAGTATCCATAGAAAGATCTAGTGTTGCAATTCTTCAGCCCAGGCTAACCTGGAAAAGAGTGGATAGGCTCTGTTCCATGGGGTTGGAGGGGGCAGCAGCACCAGAGTGAAGGAACTTCAGCCTTCTAGTAACAGCTCTAGGGGGCCTGCGTCTCTGGGAGCCCTGGCTCCTGGCAGCAGAAGCAGTTTCCTGACCTGCCACCCCCTGGAGCACCAAGTACAACTTGGAAGACCAGCAGGCAGCCCTCTGCCAAAGTGTGCACAAAGCCCCAGGCCAATATGGCCCTCCTCATCTTGGCTGCTACCCTTAGCACATCCCAAATCCCAGGAAATGGAAGTAGGCCCACAGAGCTGCCAGCAGGGCTCTGCCTGGAAGCTGCTCCCTGAGCCCTCAGCCCACAGAAGGTAAAGGAGTGGAGGGAGACTGTTGAGGTCTGTTGTCTGTCCCTGGCACAGGCCTCTGGGGCTTTGAGCATATTCACAGCCTCGGGGCAGGGGGTGAGCTTGTGGTCATTCACAGACCAGGAGAGAAGTCAGAGCCTCCCACAAGACCTTGAAGGAATTGTGTCCTTGTGAAGGTGTCCCAATAATACTCAAAAGCTGAGTAACCACCCCCAAACCAGGCACAGGCTGGGGAAATGAGTAAACGGGACAAAAGGAACCTGGTCATAGACAATTATTTTGGTCCCATGGAGGACTCTGAAGATGAGAAAGTCCAAGCTTCTGCATATGAAGTCCTAGAAATATAGAAGTTGGACACAGGATAGTACAGATCTCAAAAAAGATTTTGAAAATCAAGTAAGGGGGGCGACTAGGTGGCTCAGTGGATAAAGCACCGGCCTTGGAGTCAGGAGTACCTGGGTTCAAATCTGGTCTCAGACACTTAATAATTACCTAGCTGTGTGGCCTTGGGCAAGCCACTTAACCCCATCTGCCTTGCAAAAAACCAAAAAGAAGAAAAGGAAAGGAAAGGAAAGGAAAGGAAAGGAAAGGAAAGGAAAGGAAAGGAAAGGAAAGGAAAGGAAAGGAAAGGAAAGGAAAGGAAAGGAAAGGAAAGGAAAGGAAAGGAAAGGAAAGGAAAGGAAAGGAAAGGAAAGGAAAGGAAAGGAAAGGAAATCAAGGAAGGAAAGTAGAAGAAAAATTGGGAAGAGATATGAGAATGATGCAGGAAACACATGAAAAACAAATCAGCAGCTTAGTCATGACAATCCAAAAAATGTTGAAGAAAATATCATATTAAAAACCAGTTTAGGTCAAATGGATAAAACAGTTCAAAAAGTTAATGAGGAAAATAATGCTTTAAAAAGCAGATTTGACCAAATGGAAAAGAAGATGAGAAAGATCTCTGAGGGGAACAAATCCTTCAAATGAAGAATGGAGCTAAAGGAAGCTGATGACTTTGTAAGGTATCAACACACAATAACACAATACCACAAGAATGAAAAACTGGAAGAAAATGTGAAATGTCCCACTGAAAAAACAACTGATCTGGAAAGCAGATCTGGGAGAGATAATTTAAAAATTATTGGGATACCTACAAGTCATGATCAGGAAACGAGCCTTGATCTCATTTTAAAAGCATTTCTATAGGAAAATTGCCCTGATATCCTAGAAGCAAAGAGCAAAATAGAAATTGAAAGAATCCACCAATCTCCTCCTGAAAGAGAGCCAAAAATAAAAAAAAAACAACCCCCAGGAATATTATAGCCAAGTTCCAGAACTCTCAAGTCAAAGAAAAAATATTACAAGCAGCCAAAAGAACACAATTCAGATATTGTGGAGCTATAGTCAGGAACACACAGGACTTAGCAGCATCCAAATTAAGGCATGTAGAGCTTGGAATATAATATTCTGGAAAGAAAAAGAGCTTGGAATGCAACCTAGAATCAACCACACAGCAAAACTGAACATCTTCTTCCAGAGGAAAAGATGGATTTCAATGAAATCGGGGAATGTCAAATGTTCCTGTTGAAATGACAGAGCTCAACAGAAAATTTCATCTTCAACTACAGGACTCAGGTGAAGCATAGAGAGGGTGGACAAGAAGGGTAAATCATGAGGGACTTAATGATGTTGAACTGCATGTATTCCTGCATTGGAAGATGATACTGATAATACTCATATGAACCTTCTCATTCAACAGAGCAGGTAGAAGGAGCCTTTATAGATGGGGCACAGGAGAGAGAAGAATATGAAGGTATAATATATTGTAAAAATGGGTGAAATGGAAATGTACTGGGAGTAAGAGAAAGGAGAGATAGAATGGGCTAAGATATTTATGTAAAAGAGTCAAGAAATAGCTTTTGCAATGGTATGGAAGTTGGGAAGGTGGGGAGGAATGAGAGAACCTTCATTCTCATTAGAAATGGCTCAGAGAAGAAACCACATACACACTCAATAGGGTATAGAAATCTAGAAGAAAAAGGAGAGAAGGGGGATGGGGGTAATGTGGGTGATAGAAGAGTGGTTAGATCATAGGAGAGGATAGTCAGATATCACACATTTTCTTTTTAACTTTTTGTAAGGTGGTGGTGGGATTGGATGACCTGTCTGGGACCACGATGCTGGGTGGTTGGTGGGTCTCTGGGGTGGGATGTAGGCTTGGGGCCTCTTGGCCCCAGGGCCAGTGCTCTGTCTGCTGAGCCACTCAGCTACCCTACAGCACATTTTTGAAGAGGGACAGAATGAAAGGAGAGAGAGAAAATATAGTAGATGGTATTGGGGAGAAAAGGCTGGAGGGAATTACAGCCAGCAACAGCAACTGTGGAAAAATATGGATATAACTTTTATGGACTTATGATAAACAACGTCATCCACCCAAGACAGAGCTGATGGTATCAGAACACAGACTGAAACACATTTTTTTCTCTTTCACTTTATTTCTCATGAGGTTTTATATTTTTGTGGGGAAAGGGGGTATTATGTTTACTCTTACAACAAGAATAGTTTAGTGTGTAAATAAATTAAAGAAAATTTAAAAAATAAAATGTTCTTTGATTGGATAAATGCTTTCTTCGTCTTTTCTTTTGAAACAAAGCTAATCTAAAATGTTTTCTTAGGATCATAGAATCATAGGTTTAGAGCTTGAAAGGGAAATGTGGGTCATCTAATCTAGCTCCCTACACTAGTAGATGAAGATGACTGAATGACAGAAAGGGGAAGTGATTTCACCAAGGCTAAAAGGCAGTAAGAAGCAGAGCTAGGATTCCAATCCAGATCCTCTCTGACTCCAAATCCTGAGCTTTTTCCATTGTTCAAGTCTTTGCCTTCATCTTTGTAATTCATTTAGAATTCACTAAAGAAGATCCCTAGTGTCAAGACTGAATTCTCATTCATTCAGCACATGGGGTACATCACACTAAGGGTCCTATGGAATTGTGGCAAGCTATTTGTTTAGCCAATATTCAACTCTGGATTACTTATATATGAAGTAGTTTTAAAAATTAAAAGAAAATTCACAAGATATGGATATTTGAAATCCACATATATTCTAGACATTTCATTATAGTCCATAATGTTTACTTCTCAATGAGATCTTGGACTCATCATAATCAGTAGACGAATGAGTCATTTAATTTATCTCCTTTCATCTCTTCTTCACTAGTCAATGATCCCTTCTTATTTTCTTTCTGCTTTGATGTTAGTATCATGAATCCTGAACTCTAGTCTGTGAAATTAATGTTATCTTAGATGGACCTTGAACCTAAGACCTCATGGGGGGGGTGGGGGGAAGAGAAGATTGACTTACTTATGTTTGACTTTAACCTAGAGGGTTTTATGAAGAGGCTCATCTATTTACTTTTAGATAATACCTTTTTAGACAGTGTTGGAATTAAAGTGGAAGATGGGGGTGAGGCTTTTCATGTTGCTCAGATTTTGTGCTAAGGTACTAATTAGTTTTCTAAATTAATACTGTCCAAATTGGACAAGTTGTTCACACTTGCTTTCCTTCAGATTTTTACATTAATCATAATAGAAACATAAAAATAAAATAGAAATTCTAAAAATAAAATAGAAATTCTAAAATGTCAGCCTCAGAAGACCAGAAATCTACTCTACTTTCTGTTAATCCCAGGGTAACCATTTGTCTCTTATATTTAAGCCACTTCCCTCTTCAGAAGTACAAAGCTTAGGTTTTTTTTTTTTTTTTATTTCTGGAATCCTTTCCAAACTATCTGTGAAGGAAGGAATTATAAAGTTTCTTGAGAAATAAAAAATGAAAACTGTCAATAAAACTCCACAGTATTAATACATTGCCAAAACTCTGCAGTACCACATAAAGTGTTGGCAATCCCAATCCCAATCCCAAAGGAAGATAGTTCCTACCCTTAAAGAATGATAGATTCTTCTATAGGGATACAAAATGCTCACAGAAAAATAAATATGGAATATATACAAAATAAAAGTAAAGTGGAAGGCAGGGAGCAAGGATCAGGAAAGGTTTCTTGAAAAAGATAACACTTGAGGTGAACTTTGATGGAGGCCAAGATGGTGGGGGGGAGAGAATACAATTAGCCTTTCTACATTGAGCCTTTCCCCATAGAGGTTTCAATATATCACAGGTTGGCATAAGAAATTAAAGGGGAATTCTTTGGGAGTTTTGCAGAAGCCATGAATGACAGAAGAAAACCAGAAGTTGACACAGAAAAAGTTTAGAAACTCAGAAATGCATAAAATATATGTAATATTATATAATATCATCATATTTTTTCTTTTAAGATTCTGTGAATACCTTTAAAAAGAAAAAGAAAAAAATTCAGACTTCTCTGGTACAAAGGGTCAAAAAATTTACATGGATTTTCCAGATCATGGGGTTGATGTGTCCCTTAGTGTTGAAAGAATGACTGTAGTAGATATCAGGGTACAGTCTATAAAAAAAATAGAAAAGCATAAATGTAGTGTTATATAAAGGAAACAAAACAATAAACCAGTTTGGCTGAATCCATGAGAATAGAGTACATGAGGACTAGGCCTGACCTAGAGTCATTCATGAACCACTGAAGCTTATTGAGTAAGGAAGTTATATGAAACTACATAGGCGTATCTTTGGGCTATGAAGATCTATTAGCAGTTCTGTGGAAGATGAGTGAAGAGAAGAGAAATAAAAGAAATGAATCTGCTGCCTACTTTATCATCAAGAGATAAGCAGCAGTATAAGGCTAGTATTGAGGAGAATCAACAATTATGATATTATATGGCAGAAGGCAAGGTCTTGGACCTTCCTGCCACATTGATCAATGTTGCCAAGGCAACTGCAAGCAGAACTCAAAATTCAATAAATCTGAGTGCTTTTTAGGGATGAATTAATTAAATCTTTGACTAAATATAGCCCATGAATGATGTCATAAATATCTGAATGGCTCTTGGCAAAAAAAGGCAAAAGAAATACTCGGGAGGCAAGGATAGATCAAAGATTGTGAACTTTGGTAATTGGAATGATGCAGATCAGCAAAAATTTTCCTCAAATATATATTCCCCAATGTTTTATAGTACATTAGAATTTTTCTGATGTTTTCCTTCCATTCTCCTCTAGGAAAACCTGGATGTTTAGGTAAGATGGGATTAGCCTAATACTGATGCTTATCTCTTGATGATAAAGTAGACAGCAGATTCATTTCTTTTGTTGACTTTGCAGTGGCCCTAAAAGCACCAGAGAGTTTTTGTGCCCTTACTTTTGAATGAACTGTTTGCATTAAGGCTCCTGTGTTCTATCTTTCTCACAATGCTTAACTGAGCTGTTTAGCTCTATTTCAACTATTTTTTTGAGTTTCCCTGAACACGCTAAAATGAGTATCCTCTGTAAGTGGGCTTAATTATTGCTATTTATAAGCAAATACTTTTGAAATTATAGCAAAATTTCCACTGACAAAATGACTACTGAAGGTGTAGAAATTCATGAGGGAAACAAAAGGATTCACAGTTTAGCTTATGGGTATATAATGACAGAGGATGAAACAATGAGCCTATTAAAGAGAAAGGCAGTCTACAAAATCATAGCGTCCTCAGCTATTTTCAAATAAACTTGGAAATGAATAAAAGAAGTATTTATTTTGATAAACACATAAATTATATATGTTGAATGTAAAATTAAGGCAACACTTCTTTCTCACTATTCTCTCAGGCTGCTTGGTCAAGAGTGATTTAAATATCTAGTGGTTCTCCAAACTTATATTCCTGAAATTCATAATTTCATTCTACCTTTATTTCCCAGCATTCTATGCATAAAATCCATTCAGCTTGCTGTCCTCACTGTGCCTGCCCTATATAGTAATCCTTTTCTCAAAATTAAATCTTTCTTTCCTTAGGATGCCCTTTCTGTCACAAATTTTATTTTCCTTTCCTACTACCTTTTTTAAACATTTATAATTGAACTAAAGATCTCTCTCTTCCATGAGGCCTGATTCTTCCAGCCTACATTGTTAATTTCCCGAAAATTCTATAACTTGGATTTCTATCTACAATAGTTAGTTATATCACCAATTCTTTTTTTGAGCAGAGTATTGTACTGGACTTTCTATCCAATTATGCTGCCTTGATTTTTTTCTTTCCTTTTTTAAGGATGTAGTTCTTAACTGGCTAGATAGAATGTAAGATCCTTGAGGATAGAACTGTATATTAGTTTTCTTTTGCTACTCTGTTTCCCCTTTGTGCATCACAAACTAGTATGCATATAAATATTAATTAAATAATAATAATATTTAATGATTATATAACTAGCAATTTTAAGGTTTTTGAAAGAATAATAGATTCTTACCTTTAAAATTGTCTTTAGCAGAGTGATAAATTTAATGGTATATCTTTAGCATCCCTTTTGTCCCTTGACCTTTTTGATTTTTGTATTCATTTTGAGGTCAAATACAACTTTTGTGATCATGCTCCTAGGCATCTGGGGATTGACTACAGAGAGAGTTCAAAGCTGTCATCTGCTGTCCACTGCTCATAATCATCATACATAAGAGGTTTTCTAGCTTGTTAAATAGAATTTTGTAAAGCTAGTCTTTGCATGTTTATGTTATTTATATAAGAAGGGTAAAAACATAATGCAGATCCTATATGATGTTGGAAAAGCAGGATTTCCTACTAGTTGCTTTTGGGCCTCAGATTTTGTTTTTCAAGGATATAGGGAGGAAAAGGGAGTTTGGATCAATGACAAGCATTTTCTCAACTCAAATCCATTGCCTCTGTTTTTAAAAATTTGCAAAATTGATTTAGTATTCTAATATAATTTTGGTGATACTGTCTCCCTAGATGACATTCCTTGTAAATAAAATATTACCAATAAATCAAAAGCATTATTTATTTGTATTAATTAGGTTCATTTCTCATAAAGTTATCCTGGAGTGCTTCATTATTGTATTTATTCCTATAAGACACACATTCAGTACATTCTATTTATGATATACAATCTGAAGATCATATTCAATTTAAAGTTCATCCACACTGCCAAAAAAAGAGAATTGCTTGATTCTCACAGGAATAGCTATTGCCTTTCCCTATAGTTCTTCCTGAGATAACCATTTCTATAATTTACAGTAAGGATTTATATAATCCTTTAAAACTTATAAAGCACTCAATCAATAAACATTTATTAATGCAAAAAATAAAATAAAATAAAAGTCCCTGCCTTCAAGGAGCTTACAATCTAATGGATAAGAAAATGTACAAACACTTATGCCAAGCAAGCTATATATAAGTAAGAAATAACAGAGGAAAGGTATTTGAATTGAAATTGAGGAAAGCTTTTTTTCAAAATATTAGATTTTAGATAATATTTAAAGGAAGTCAGAGGGATCAGTACTTTATAAATATTACGTCATTTTATCACAACCATCCTAGGAAGTCAATACTATTATTATCCCAATTTTATGAGTAAACTGAAGCAGAAGTTGTGACTTGTTCACTGTGACTAGCTGTGGGATTTGAACTCAGGTCTTCCTGAATTCAGGTCTAGCTTTTGTGCCACCTGGATGCCTCTTATCACTTTGTGGAATAATAGCTATACAATATATGAGTAACTCAGAAAAGCTTATCTCCACCTATGGAATCAATTTGAAATATGCCTTTGTTAAGAATAAACTCCTCCTCCACACCTCAGATGATTATTGCATTATAAGACTCCAAGGTAGTTTAGGAAACAAGGAATTTCCAAAATCTGATACTTTTTGAAAAATCTCTAGTCTTGAGTGCAAGAGCCCAATGGCTGTAGCAGGTGTGAAAGTTTCTGCATGCTTCATTCTTTGTTGGCACAAAATCGAAAATTTTCTGACCCTTTCCTCCTTTAGTAAAGATGCCAAGGAATTCAGAGTTTTTAGAAGAATAGTAGAACAAAGCCTTGCTTGTTCTTATCAAATCTTTTTGTTCAAACGTGCCATGGCCCCTTTGATCCAGATGAGTTGGCAGGAAATATATAACTCTTCTGCCAGTGTGGCATCAAGAAGGATCCAAAGCCGGATGCTCAGACTAATGCAAAGATGCCTTTGTGCAAAATGGCACCTCATCAATGATTATATACCGCCCTAACCCCCGCTTCCCCCAACTCTCTTGAATTTCTGTGAAATTATTTCAGTCTTTAGAATACAATCCAAATTGTTCAGACTTGGTGATTGTGCAGTAGCTCTAAGGAAATGTCTGCAACAGAAATTTAGGTTGATTATAGACAGAAAAATGATACTTCTATCAAAGAACTCCCAGTGCTCCATAGGACTCAATTAATTGAATAGGATTTCTAGGAAAAAACGTTCAAAGTGTAACTGATAGACTTGAAAGAAAATTCTCTTTGCAAGTTATGATTGAGTTTCTTTTTCAAGGTTGATGGGGCTAAATTCAGCATCATCAAATTTGTGCTCACACAGTAGTTTTAAAACTTTTGAAGCTACCATGTATAGCTGATGCCAGGTTTCCACTTAGTTTACCATTCCACTGGAAACATTAAATGAACACAGACAAGTTAGCTGGCCAATACAGATTCATACTGGCTTTCATCTTGATTCTTCCCTTTCTTTTGACTCTTTCCTATCTGACTAAAAATTGTTTTTTTAAATAACCAACAACTCTTCCCTTGCTTCTCCTATCTTCACTCCCCACCTATTTTTCCCCTTCACACCACATCTCTACCCCACTCCCCCACAACATGGCCTTGGGAATTATCCTGCTATTTCCCTTCCAAGTGTTTTTGTTCTTTTAAAGTGTTTCACTCGTGTTTATCGGTGATTACATTTAGGGTTTTCTTGGTAAAGATACTGTAATGGTTTACTTCTCATTTCACAGATGATAAAACTAAGGCAAACAACATTAAGAGATTTTCCCATGTTTACACAACTAATAAATGTCTGAGACTGGATTTGATCTCAGGTCCTTCTGACTCCAGGTCCAGTGCTCTATCTACTTTGCCACCTATTCCCCCCGCAAAGAAAAGACTAGTGGTACTTGAAAGGGTATTACAGAATATTAGTACGTTGATTATTTTGTTAGATGTGGCCTGAAATTTTTATGTTATACTATATCAGACAAAAGAAAAACATATATTTTGTTTGATATACATTTTACTGCCATGCATAACATATTAGTATAATATGATTCATAAAATAAACAAAACTCATCAATTACACATAAACACTATTAGAACTCTAAAGAAAAGTTGCTCTTATTGAAGGGGAACTGTGCATGTGTGATTCACTGGCTTTCTTGTAGTGTGGCAATTTTAAACATTCACTATGCCATGATACAAAATAGCAAATCATATTAAATTTCAAGCACACGCAAAAAATGTGAAAATCATTGCTTTAGACACTAAGAGTTTAAACACAGTGCTTCCTTCTCATATTTCAATCCCTTATAGTTTGATTTCTGGCTCTGCAGGACTTTTCTCTCCAGAGTTGCCAATGATATTCCACTTAGCAAATCTAAAGGCCTTCTCTCATTCCTCTTCCCCTAACTTGTTCTTTTGTTAGATAATCTTGGTCAACTCCTTTTCCTTTTTCCTTTTATGATAGAACATTGTCATGTTTCTCTTAGTCTGATCTGATCTTTCTTTCTTTGTTTTAATCACTGACTCTTTGACTCCTTAGTCCGTTAATGTGGGCATCCACCAAGATATTATGCTTTGATTTCTTTTTTCAATCAGCATTCTACCTATGGCTCCAGTTACCACTTCTGTACAAATGGCTCTCTAATCTATATATTTAACCCTGGCTGACAATTTTGCAATTCTACATTCTAATATATTTGTGTGTATAGGTACACATATATGTGTGTGTATGTGTGTGTTTATCTATCTGTGTGCATTTATGTATGTGTGTGTGTATATATATAATATGTATCTCTCTGTCTCTCTCTCTCTCTATATATATATAATCTATATATATATACATAATATATATATACTCAGCAAAACCTCAAAAATCCAGAATTAAAGCCATCATCTTACCAAAACCTATTGCTTTGCTTAACTTACCCTGTTTCTATTAATGATACTTCCCTTAACAACAACAATAATGATAATATTAAAAAGCCTAACAAACCTAACATTTATATAATGCTTTAAGCTTTGGAAAGTGCTTTGCATAATTTTTATTTTATCCTCACAATAAGCTTGGGAAGTAGGTATTGTAATTATCTTCATTTTATATGTGAGGAATTGGTGGCAGAAAGAGTTTAAGTGACTTGCCCAGAGTCGTGTAGCTAGTCATTATCTGAGATTGGATTTGAATTGAGATCTTCCCTTCCCTAGGTTCAGTGCCTAGTCCACCATACAATCTAACTGCTTCAATCTCTTGAGTTACCTTTGACTTTTACTTCTTTCTCAATATCCTTTATGTACTTAGCTGACTTACCATTATCGACAAAATAACTTTGGAATCTGTCCCTTCTTTTCTTTTCCCATGGTCATAACCTTAATTTAGGTATTTATTAAATTTTGCCTGGACTATTGTTTTAACCTCATTATTTGTTTCATCACTTTCAGTTTTTATTCTCATTACTGTCATAACAATTTTTGAAGGCCCTTACTTTGAACACATTGCCCTAGGCAGAAACTTTCAGTAGTTTTCCATTGCTTGCCACAAAACAGTATAAATCCTCTAGTTTGGCATTTCAAAACATCTGCAATCTGCTTGAATCTACCTTTCCAGCTTTATCTCACAGTGCTTTCCTACCCTATAAACTATTTCTTCTATTACTTCTAGGATCAAATATTAAATCTTCTGTTGATATTTAAAACTCATCACAATATGACATCATTTTACTTTTCTCACTTTTAGACACTACTTCTCTCCATGTAGCCTCCAGTAAGTCATTGTTTTCCTTCATCAATGATACTGTATCCCATGTTTGTATATACCTTTGAATTAGCTGTCCTCAATGCCTATTATGCTTCCTTCCATCCTTCGTTCCTTCCTTCCTTCCTTCCCTCCCTCTCTATCCCCCTCCTCTCTTCACATATGGTTCTTATAACCTTAGTTTCCTTCAAGATTAAGTTTCTTCTTTCTGAGGTCCTTCCTTGTTCCACTTTTGTAACCCATACCCATAATATTCTCCAAAGATTAACTGTGCATAATATATCTAGATATATTTGCTTTCCTATATTTTTATATATTCTCTCCCCTATTAAAGTACAAACTGCTGGAGGGAAGGATCTGTTTTGCTCACACATTTGTATCTCCCAATATCTAGTCTTTAATAGGCACATAATAGTCACTCATGAAATGCTTGCATACCAGGACATCAAAGGCATTTTTGTCTACATTTTTCTTATAAATAATGGTCCTGAAAAAAAATTGCAGCTTCAAATGGCTTCTTGTTTATTTGGGGTGCACACACAGTTCCTTTTTTAAAATGTTGGTTACTGAGTATGTACTTCTCTTAGCATAAAGGGTTAATAACTTACATTTATAGAGTATTTTAAAGTTAATAAAGGATTTCATATTATGATCTCATCTTATCAGTACTGTATTAAATTAAATTAAAGGGTTCCTCTAGAAAGGTTGGAAACTATGTCCAAATCCATGATGCATAGATATCTCTTTGTCCTTAGAAATCTTTATAGGGGCGGAGCCAAGATGGTGACATGAAGGGATTGAGTCTTAGGAGCTCTCTTAAAACACTCATAAACTAAGGACTCTGACTAAACTTTCGAGAGACAGAATACACAAAGGAACCCAGTGAGGCAGTTCTCCTACTCAAGGTAACCTGGAAAAGAGCAGAAAGGCTCTGCTCCCCGGGGTCGGAGGGGCGCCGGCCAGAGGGGTGGCCCGCCAGAGCGAAAGAACTTCAGCCTCTCGGAGGCAGCCTCAGGGCTCTGGGAGCCACGGCTCACAGCAGTGGGGGAGTCTCCTGAGCTGCACCCCAAGGAGCACCAGGCACAAAGTGGGGGAACAGCGGGGGACCTCTGCAAGAGGGAGCACATGGAGCCCAGCCCTCAGGGCACACAGCCAGCAGCTTGGTCTTTCTGCAGCCCAGAGCCAGAAACAGAAGCAGGCGGAGCCAGTAAGCAGGAGCCCCCAGGGCATGAGCCCATTGAGCTGAGGGAGGGGAGTGAAGAGAGAGAGAGACTGCCAAGCTCTGTCCTCTGCCCCTGGAACAGGACTCTGGGGCTCTGACCACATTCAGATCTTGATCCCAGTCTAGGCCCCCCCCAATAGAACAACAGGGCCCCCCACCTCGGCCCTGTGGCAGAAGGGGGCGCTTATGCTCATTCACAGACCAGGAGGGAGGACAGAGCCTCACACATTGAGACCCTTGTGGGAGTGTCCCAAAAGCTTAGGAAGCACTCCAAAAAAGCAGGCTTACTCTGGGAAAATGAGCAAATAAAGAAAAAAGAGGAAGACCATTGAGAAATATTTTGCAAATAAGCCCAAGAAGGATCAAAATACTTAGTCTGAAGATGAGGAAGCACAAGCTCCTGCATCTAAAGACTCCAAGAAAAACAGAAATTGGGCTCAGGCTATGACAGAGCTCAAAAAAGACTTTGAAAATCAAATGAGGGAGTTGGAAGAAAAACTGGGAAAAGAAAGGAGAGAGATGCAGGAAAAAACATGAAAATGAAGTCAGCAGCTTAGTCAAGGAAATCCAAAAAAATGCTGAAGAAAATAGCATGCTAAAAAACAGCTTAGGTCAAATGGATAAAACAGTTTAAAAAGTTATTGAGGAGAAGAATGCTTTAAAAAGCAAAATTGGCCAGATGGAAAAAGAGATAAGAAAACTCTCTGAGGAGAACAAATCCTTCAGACAAAGGATAGAATTCAGGGAGATTGATGAATTTACCAGAAATCAGGAATCAATACTTCAAAACCACAAAAAATGAAAAATTAGAAGAAAATGTGAAATATCTCATTGAAAAAACAACAGATATGGAAAACATACTTAGGAAAAATAATTTAAAAATTATTGGAATACCTGAAAGTCATGATCAGGAAAAGAGCCTTGACATCATTTTCAAAGAATTACTACAGGATTTGCCCTGATATTCTAGAAGCAGAGGGCAAAATAGAAATGGAGAGAATCCACCAATCCCCCCAAGAAAGAGATCCCCCCCCCCAAAAAAAGCCCAGGAATATTATAGCCAAGTTCCAGAGCTCCCAAATCAAAGAGAAAATATTAGAAGCAGCCAGAAGGACACAGTTCAAATATCGTGGAGCTGCAGTCAGGATCACACAGGACTTAGCAGCAACTACATTGGAAGCTCGTAGGGCTTGGAATACAATATACCAGAAGGCAAAAGATCTTAGAATGCAGCCAAGAATGAACTACCCAGCAAGGATGAATGTCCTCTTCCAGGGAAAAAGATAGACTTTCAATGAACCAGGGGAATTTCAAATATTCCTTCTGGAATGGCCAGAGCTGAACAGAAGGTTTGATCTTCAGATACAGGACTCAGGTGAAGCATGGAGATTGGAGAGGGGGGAAATATGAGGGACTTAATGAGGATGAACTGCATGTATTCCTGCATAGAAAAATGACACTGATAATACTCATATGAACCTTCTTAGTTAATAGAGCAGGAAGAAGGAGATTTTATAGTTGAAGCACAGGAGAAAGCTGAATTCGAAGGTAAAATATGGTGTAAAAATGGAGTCAATAGAAAAAAAGGGAAATAGAATGGGAGAAAGAAAAAGGAGAGGGGGGAATAGTTCAAGATATTTAACATAATGAGATTTTTTTATTACAATGAGCTATTGCAATGATATGGAAGGGGGGAGGCAAGGGGGAATGAGGGAACCTTTGCTCTCATCAGAGATGGCTAGGAGAGGAAACAGCAAATATACTCAATGGGGTATAGACATCTGGAGTAAGAAGGAGGGGGGAGCAGGGGGAAGGGGTGGGGATGTGAATAAAGGAGGAGAGGATGGACCATGGGGGAAGAGTGGTCAAATATAACACTTTCTTTTTTACTTCTTGCACGGGGCTGGGATTGGAAGGCCTGCCCAGGACCATAGGGCCAGATGGATTCTGCGCCTAAGAGGTAGTAGGGGCGCTCAGGGCTTCTTGGCCCCAGGACCAGGGATCTGTCTGCTGCGCCACTCAGCGACCCTACAGTAGAGTCAGAGTGAAAGGAGAGAGAAAATATAGTACATGGTAGTGGAGAAATAAGAAAGGAGGGAGTTGCGATCAGCAATGACAACATTGGAAAAATATGGAAGTAACTTTTGTGATGGACTTATAGTAAAGAATGTGATCCACCCATGACAGAATTGTTGGTGTTGGAACAAAGACTGAAGCACATTTTTTTGTTATTATTATTTGGGGGAGGTTGCAGGGCAAGTGGGGCTGGGTGGCCTGCCTGGGGCCACATAGCAGGGTGATCTTTGGGTGTCTGGGGCTGGATTCGGACCCAGGTGCTCCTGGCTCAAGGGTCAATGCTCTGTCTGCCACCCAGCCACCCCTACTATTATTACTATTTTATTTTATTTTGGGTCTTTTTTATTTTCTTCGTTTTGGTTTTTTGCAGGGCCGTGGGGATCGGGTGGCTTGCATGTCACATGGCTGGATGATTATTGGGTTTACGAGGCTGGATATGGACTCGGGTGCTTGTGGCTCCAGGGCTGGTGCTTTGTCCATTGTGCCACCTGGCCATACCTACAATTATTACTATTATTTTTTTTAATTTTAATTTTTTTTCTCTCCCCTTTACTTTTTTCGCCGAAGCAAGTCTATCTATATTCATGGGGGAGGGGTATTTTGTTTACTTATAAACAAGAATATTTTATTAATGTAAAAAAATTTGTACAAAATGAGAATAAAAATAAATTAAAAAAAAAGAAAAAAGAGAAAAAAAAGAAAATGGTTTTCTGGGGCGGCTAGGTGGCACAGTGGATAGAACACCGGCCCTGGAGGCAGGAGTACCTGAATTCAAATTCTACCACAGATACTTAACAATTACCTAGCTGTGTGGCCTTGGGCAAGCCACTTAACCCCTTTGCCTTGCAAAATGTAAAAAAAAAAAGAAAATGGTTTTCTAAGTATCTTTATGTTACACAAGTCCATCCAGTGACTTCATTCCTTTCAATTCCACGAGCATGTTTTAGGTTCCTGCTCTATATAAAGCATTGTGCACATTGCCAGGTCTATAATAATAATAAAACAAATAAAATAAACTAAAAAAAAGAAATCTTTATATACATTATAGGATTAAGAAGTTATAATCTTTTAAAAATAACTACTTTCTTTATTCAAAAATAGTTTATTCAATTGTGTATAGAATATCATTATGACATGACTAACTATACCTGTACAGCCAAATAAAACTTAAATATCTGTTGAGACTCTAAAATTCTTCTAATAAAGAGATAAAAGTGCCATAGACACTTATAAACGGACTAGGATAACTGGTATGGTTTCAGTACTGGCAAAAATACATTCATCATATTTATGCATGCATCAATGTGTCATGTGTCATTTTCAAATTCAGAGAATTTGTTGGAAAACATTAGGCATTTTATCACATGGTATTTGGCATATGACAGACTAGACAGCTAAGTAGAACTGACTGTTTTACAAAAAAAAAACATCTATCTATATATCATTATTTTACAGTTGTTAAATTGAAATTTAAAAGCATATTTTATTGCCTCTTAGTGAAGTATCCATATTAGGAGGAGGATTTATATGAAAGAAAAGAAGACAGGAAAGAAACTGGACAAACTTCCAAGTTGCTGGAATTTTACTCATTTTTCCTTAAGGGTAGTCTGATTCAGATTGTGTAGTCTATAATTTAATGAACCTCAAGTACAAACATTTCTATGATCCATTTATGAAAATTATTCTGAATATAACTATTAGTATTTGGAGCCACTTTTAAAAACTTATAGTCATTAAAGAAAAAATTGAATTAACAATTGTTATAAAAATTCCAATTAACTTACAACCCACAATCAAAATAGAAGAATGTATAGAATAGACTGGCTTTTACCTCTTTGAGTATTTTTTTGTTCAACACTTATGAATTCATTATGATGTTGCATTCCCATGAATACCCAGCTTCTCTTTAAATATGCCATGACACCATAATATAAGCAGAGTAAACTCCTTCAGTCAGTGAAGACCACTATCTTCCATGCCTTCTCTATTTGATTATTACCTGTGTCTTTTCATAAACTCTCATAGAGCCCTTCCTTTGCTTCTTTTAATATTGGGAAGTATCAGAGATTCACCCAGATTATCCAATTGATTTCTCTCATGCTACTGAGTCGTATGTGAGCTTTTACAGGCATTTTGTAGTTGTCATTTCAGGCATGTATGCCTCTTCATGACCCTACATGGTATTTTCTTACAAAGATACTTGTGTGGTTTGCCATGTCCTTTTCCAGCTCATTTACAAATAAACAATATTCAGTGACTTGCCTAATCTCACACAACTAGTAAGTTTCTGGCATAAATTTTGTACTCAGGTCTTCCTGAATCCAAGCCTGGTGTTCTACCAACTGTGTCACCTAGATACAGTAGTCTACTTCTTCCTCGCTATATATATATATCTTTGCCTTCTAAGAAATACATTTTTGTATGAGATCATGGTGTTTCATGATTAGTATTACCAAGAGAGTAATGATGTTAAATGTAATTCTAAATCTTAATACCCTAAGTGATCTCTCTTCTGTATTAGTTTTTAGAATACTTCAACTTCATTGATATATATATATATATATATATATATATATATATATAATATTATCATACCTTTGACAGCTATACTATGGATCATTGCCATGTTTCTTTTTTAGTTTAATCTTGAAAAATTAAGCTCATTTTGAAATCATAATTTATGCTTCTTAAATTTCTCTGCCCATACCTAACATATAAAAATGGTGCATCCAAGTATATAGTTGTGATTAGTTTCTACAAGGTATTCCGGATGTTAACTCTGAGTCCTGGATATCTTTTTTTTTAATCTTGGATAATTTTGATGTTAAAACACACAGATAAAGGGTATGATGCTATGTTCTGTAATGGAATTGTGAGAATTCTTTTTTAAGTTCTTTTAGACAGATATTTATTAAACATTTTCTTTTATTACCAGAAAAATTCCCTGATGTCTAGTTATCAATTTAACCACTAACTGTTTTTTCCTTGAAAACAATATTTTTGGTCTCAGGAAAATTCATTTAATTTCTTATTTTTAGAACTTGGTTTGATCCAGTGAAAAATAAAACCAAAGAGACTATCTTATAGATGCTTTTTTACAAAAGGGAAAGTATTACTGCACAGGGAAAGAGGAAGTGCTGTCTATATTAAGTACCTTCAGTTAATTACATTAAGTTGAAGCATAAACATTGTGTTGACTCATTTCATTATTTTACTGTAAACAGTAGAATTATTCATAAGAAAGTTAAAAAATCTAAAGTAAACAATTACTTTCCATTTTTGCAGAGCTACCCAGTAATAGTTATGCCATTTTACTCAAAAGGTATGTTTTGAAGGAAAAAAAACATAAAATAGCTAGCATTTATATAGCTCTTAAAAGATTGCAGAACATTTTACCCAATACATTTTATGCTATCTCATTTGATTCTTACAGCATCCTGTTAAGGTGTTATTATTATAATATCCATTTTGCAAATAAGAAAAACCAGTAGACAGTCCATATGTTCTCTATTTAACCACACAGTGTGAAGGGTATTATGCCAAATTGGAATCAGAAAGATATTTTTTCAGGTCCCTCCTTATAAATTTACTATCTCTATGACCATGGGGAAAATGGGATAACTTCTTTTAACCCTCTGTTTCATCATTTATGAATAGAAGTGTTGGAGTCAAACCCTGAGGTTCCCTTCACATATTCCTTTGATCATTGAGTGATCTAGAATAAGACAACAGCATTTGGGTGGATTCCCTTGCAGGATTAATCAAATCACATGGACAAGAGTCAGAAAGGCTGGGTAAGAATGGACAACTAAGGATAGATATCATTAGAAGGAATATCTTTATTGATCACTGACTACTGAAATATCAAAGGACATTATATGCAAAAAGAATACTTTACAGAAGTTTCAGAGGCCTCTAATATTTAGTTCAATATTTTAAAGATTTTTTTTCAAGGTAATCAATCCAGCAATATCAATCATTTCCCTCCTTACCTTGGTCTTCATAAGTTCCTGTGGGCAAAAAAAAGTTCAATTAGTTGGTTGCCCTCCTCCTGGTGATGAGCCTTCCTGAATTTAATTAACCAGGACCTGTGATGACAGCAGAGTTTACCACACTTAATGCCTTTATAAATTGGGAGGACTTGTCAAAGCTTAATATGATCTGCTGATACAGTATCTACACCAAGGTTAGGCACAAGAATAGTGACTGAGGGCAGGGGATTAACAGGTTATTGCATATAACATTAAATGAGAATGGATAGGGCACCAATGATATGATTATTTTTGTTAGATTTATGGGATTTGCTTTTTGAGGATATGTCCTCAGGGCTTACTTAGGCTATGTTTTATGGTATGATTTGGAATTTTTCTTCAAATTATTTGATTCCTTGCTCCTTTGTGAATCAGAATCCTAAATAAAATCACTTGAGGCATACCTTAAAACATAGCTAAGGTACTCCTAAAAATTCAGAAGAATTATATACATAATCAACTCAATGAGATAAACCTTTTGAATTGTAGACTCAGAAAGATAGTGTTGCTTAATTGCTCACAAGTACAAAGTAAATGAACAAGTTGCATGATATTCATTCATACTCTGAGGGCAAAAATGTCAAATTTCCACTGGTACAATAAGTAATCCTAACTGCAAAGAGAATAAGCAACATTTGAATCAGGATTCACATATCTAAGCAAGAAAACGGCTCTCAAATTAGCAATATTGAAGACATCAATAATTTGTTCTAATTTATCAAACTTTTCTCTCCCCTTCTCACCCTCAGGCCCAGGTCATTTTCAGGTTCATTTTCATAGCTTATATGTAGTAGGTGACTGACAAACGCTTGTTGAGTTGACACTGAGATGACAGAAACCCTCTGATTTAATTTCTCATCATTGTTTATTTTGTTTAAGACCATTTCTAAGATAACCTCTGCAAGTTATTGACTATATTTTTACCCTTCACTTAAGAATAGCTGGATCAATAGCATCACTCTCAAGTTTTAAAAAATAGATATATATATATTTCAATATTAGATCGTAAGGTTGTCATCAAACTGATAGTACAATAAAAACTATTTTCCTATCAATAATAGTTTAAAATGGTAATGAATTAGTTTGTCAAAATAAAATTTAGATATGGGTCTAAAGAGATAAAATCAGTTTATCAGATCTATAATGTGTAAGGTATGGTTTCTAGTACTGGAAATATAAAGACAAAAATCAAAATTGACCCTGCATTCAGGGGGCTATATATATATCCTCAGGATCTCTTATTTAATATGTGCTAGTAAATGTGTGGTGGATCCATTTGAATTACCAGGTAAAATCTGATGACAAAAGTAGTTACTAACTTGGGGCTGGGGCTAGGGAGGGCAGAATCAGATGGCTAAAGAATAGCCTCCTTTCCTTAATAAGCTTACATTCTAGGAAGCAGATAAGATATAAGCAGGTAAGTAGAACATAGAGCAGTAACAAGCACTGTTAAGTAGTTACTATGGACAAGGTACTGCACTAAATACAAAGAAGAAGTAAAAAGATATAGTAAATGCCAGTAGATATTCAAATTAAATACTGTGAGGACACATAATGAGAATCCATATCCAATTAGGGGTACTAGGGGGGGAAATCATACCGCAGGTAGCACTGGCTAGAGGCATAAAATTTGGCTAGGATTTTATAAGTAGACATGAGACAGAGATTATTATAGATCTGGGAAAGTGGAAAATATCAGGAAATATGGGCAAGACCTGCACTGTCCAGGGTAGCAGGGCCTGGAGATATCAGTGGAATAACAGTTAGTGTTACGTTGGCATTGGAGACGATGGGATGCTTGGAAGGTATCCTGCAATGTTGCCTGAGGGCTAGTGGAAAAAAGCAAAGTCAGCAGAAATAAGTCAAAATTACAAAACGCCAGTGACACTATAATGGTGGAAGGAAACTGAGTGTGAAGGTATTCTCTGATTAGAGAAACCAAAAAATTCTTTGACTTCAAAAACTGAAGTCAAATTCAATCCATAGGAGACAATGTGGTTCTGTGGGTGCTTTCAGGCAGTTGATTGTTTCAAAGACATCAGGCTACTCTATTAATATACACTGGCAAACTGTAGCATGACTCTTAAAAGCATATGTGCAATAGAATCTGGATATGTGAGGACATTCCATGCAAAGGGAATAGTATAATGGAGAAAGAAAGTCTAAAAGATGGAAAAGTTTTCAGAAAATGGAGAAGGGAGAATAATGAATAAGATAGTTTGCTTGCAGCAGAGGATATGGATAGAGAAATCATGGGAATGGTGAAAGACTAATGTGGCCATACACCGATGTCTAAAAATTATGGAGATTGATGACCTCTTCTACAGTCATATTAAGAGAATAAAGACTCAGGTAATGTCATCAAAGGCACAGATTAACTGACATGACTGTCACAAAACACTGTCTTTTTGATATGTTTTGTCCCTAAGACTACAGTTTACATGAAAGACTTGAGACTCATGTTATTTAGAGATATAAGAGACTTAATTTCACCAGCCCCTTCATTTTACAAAGATCGCTAGGATTTGAAACCAAGTGTTATGACTACAAATTTATTTTTCCATTATGCTATATGGACCCAGAACATAGATATAGAGGCAAAATCAACCCTTTTAAAATATTTTTATTTATTATAATAAATATTATTTTATCATTTATTTTTTCTCAGTTGCTTGGAAAAATGATTTTTAACCTTCATTTAAAAAACTTTATAGTTCCAAATTTTTGCTTTCCCTCTCCCCCTCCCTGAGATTGCAACAACTTGATATAAGTACATGTACAATCATGCAAATTATATTTCCACATTAGTTATTTTGTGAAATAAAAAAGAAAAAAATAAAACAAAATGAAAAATAGTCTGCTTCGATCTTTCAGACTCCATCAGTTCTTTCTCTGAAGGTGGAGAGAATTTTCATCATAAATCCTTTGGAATTGTCTTAGATCATTGTATTGGTAAGCATAGCAATTCATTGTACTATACTTTTGTTCATTGAAAAAATAAAATTTAAATAAATTTTAAAAATAAATTAAATACCTAGTGTTATAAAGGAAAACGATTATTTTCAAAAATTTTAAGCAAGTTCAAAGACACCCTGTCAGGATTTCCTTAGGTATGAAATTATTGCAACCTGTGTAGGTTGAGGAATATCCAAACCAGTGATCAACTTCATAGATCTTTTGAAGAATTCAAGGATATACTTAGATCAGGGAATGTTGTACTTTCTGTTCAACATATTACTATTTATTCCTTATGATTCATTGTTTTTCTTGTTTCTGTGACTTTATAGCATGTTATTTTATTCTAGGATGTTTTTTTTCCCCCAAAACAGTTCACAGAGATAATTCAATCATTTTTGAAGACCTGCTTATTATTTCTGGTTTATTTGTTGATATATATCTAAAAAAATTGTCATTTGTTAATTACATGAGGTGTGATTAAAAAGCACACACCTCTCATTTTTATCAAACATAGTATTTATTTATTTATGAAAGTTCATGTTTATCAGAGGAAAAAAATGTTGAATTCATTATAAAATAATTTCACGATTATTAGTATTAAAGTTCTGGACATTGTGTACTAAACCATTTTATAAAGTGTAGATAAACTGGCATTTTGATTTTGGATTATAGTTTGGTTTTGTTTTTGTTGGGTCTTCCTATCTCTCTCTGGACTGGTAGTATAGCAGCTACTCCTGGGTCCCATCCCATTCCTGATTTGGATGAGAACTTGACCTTTTTTGATCTTGGCCATTTTGATCCTTTGTCAGTTTGATGCGCTCTACCCCCAACTCTCAGAGGCTCACTAAATTGGTGTCATAGACTTAACCCATGATATGTCAGAACTTGGAGCTCTTATGAGTTCTATGATTTCAAGTTAGACTCTATGATTTGGCTTTGCTTAAGTACTTTTTTCTTTTCTTAATTTTTTTATTCTGTATTGCAAGGATGGATCTCTAGGTAGAAGGGGAAGGAAATTTAGTTTATATAAAAAATAAGTTCAAATATATTTTAAAAATAAAATCATAGAATCTTTTTTTAAAAGCATAAAAGTTTCCTAAAGATATAAAACAGAGGCAAATATATTGTTTGTCCTTTGTCTTGTGATAGTCTGTGAAGGGGAAACAAAATAAATTTTTTTAAAAAAAATTCAATGACAATTTTTTGATATGAGATTCTAAAAAAAAATTCTTCTCCTAATATAGTTCAGCAACTGTTCCACAGCTTAGAGAGATTTTTCACATGTTAAGTCATGTAAAACATTTTTCCTTATTAGCCCTGTTGCAAAAGAATAAAAAGAAAATGTTTTTAAAAAGAAAAATAACTTAAAAAAAATAAGCTTCAATCTGCATTCAGAGTTTATCAGTTCTCCTTGCAAGTGGATAGCAATTTTCGTCATGAGTCCTTTGATCATGATGTGAAGGTACTTCAGCTCATGAAGGTTTTATTTCTTTTGGGATAATTGGAGGGAATGTACTTGCACAGAAGTATGGGTTTATGCTGATTATGGTGTGATGATATTTATGACTCTCAAGAATTGTGTTTCTATCAGGACACTTGAAAGGAGCATAGTTGGACAGAGGGTGTAGTACAAAACAGTTATAAAATAGGACATGAACAAAAGGATTTTATTGGGGGAAGGGAAGTCTTAAGAGGATACATGACACCACATGGAGGGGTACAAATAGAGGGAAAGAAGGGAGAGTGTGAACATGGAGTAAATTTTATTCTTAACAGATTTGACTCAAAGAGAGAATAATATACATTCTCAATTGGGTTTAGAAATTAATCCTACCCTAAAGGAGGGAAGTAGGAGTGAAAAGTGGAAAAGACAGATTAAGGTAGTCAGCATCAGAAAGATAACATTGGAGAAGAGGGATAAGGGAATAGGAGATAGAAAAGTACAAACAGGAGAAGATGGGATAGAGAGAAATATGGAATTAGTAATCATAACTATAAATGTAAATGGGTTGAATTCTTCCATAAAATGGAGTGCATTAAAAACCAGAATCTTGCAATATGTTGTTTGCAAGAAACACATTTGAAGCAGGGAGATAGACAGGATAAAGGCAAAAGGCTATATCAGAATACATTACAGTTCTATTAAAGTTAA
The DNA here is from genome assembly GCF_037893015.1 of Macrotis lagotis. NCBI lineage: Eukaryota > Metazoa > Chordata > Mammalia > Peramelemorphia > Peramelidae > Macrotis > Macrotis lagotis. The sequence continues at coordinate 141,228,599 of NC_133661.1, read as the reverse complement.
AAGCAGGGCTAGCAATCTTGAATTTAGATAAAGCAAAAGTAAGAATACATTTAATTAAAAGGAAACTACATCTTCTTAAGAAGTACCAAAAGTAATATCATTATTAAATATATATATATATATATATATACATATATATATATGTATATGCACCAAGTGATATAGCATCCAAATTCTTAGAGGAGTAGCTAAATAAGTTACAGGAAGACATAGACAGCAAAACTATATTAATGGAGGACCTCAGTTTCCTTCTCTGAGAATTAGATAAATCTAACCACAAAATAAGCAAGAAGAAAATAAAGAAGATGAATGCAATTTTAGGAAAGTCAGATTTGATAGATGACTGGTGAAAATAGAATGGAAATAAAAAGGAATATATCTTCTTCTCTGTGGTACCTGGTTCCTATACAAAAATTGATCATGTATCAGGGCATAAAAACCTCATAATTAAATGCATTAAAGCAGAGATTTGAAAAAAAATTAATTGAAAACTAAATATCCTAACAATAAGGAAATAACATACCAAAACTTGTAGGATACATCCAAAGCAGTTATTAGAAGAATTTTTATATTATTAAATGTTTATATGAATAAAATAGAGAAAAAACATCAATGAATTGGACATGCAACTAAAAAAGCTAGGAAAAAGAACAAATTTAAATTGCTAATTAGAAACCAAATAAAATCAAAGGAAAAAACTAAAAAAATAAAAAATGAGAAAACTATTGAATAAATAAAACTGAGTTGATTTTGTGAAAAAACCTCTAAAATAAATAACTCTTTAGTTAATCCAATTTAAAAAAAAATATAGAAGAAAACCTGATTACCAGTATCAAAAAAAATCTAAAGGGTGAACTCACCACTAATGAGGAGAAATTAAAGTAATAATTTAGAGCTATCTTGTCCAAAATTTACAATAAAAGTGAAATAGATGAATATTTACAAAAATGTAAACTACCTGGATTGACAAAAGTAAAATACTTTAAAAACCCATTTTAGTCAAAGAAATTGAAAAAAAGAAAAAGCCTTTAACGAACTCCCTAAGGAAAAGTCTCCAGAACCAGATAAATTTACAAGTGAATTCTACCAAGCATTTAAAGAAGTTAATTCCAATTCTATATAAACTATTTGAAAAAATAAGTGAAGTTCTGTCAGATTCCTTTCATGGCACCAACATGATGCTGATACCCAAACCAAGAAGAATCAAAACTGACAAAGTATAGACCAATCCCCTAATGGATATTGATGCAAAAACTTTAAATAATAATTTAGCAAAGTAAGTTATCATTATCATATTCTGTGATCTGGTAGGATTTATACCAGGTATTCAGGGATGGTGCAGCATTAAGAAAACAATCAGCATATCAGTAGCAAAATTAGTTGAAATCATAAGATTATCTCAATAGATGCTAAAAAGCCTTTGTCAAAACACAGCACACATTCCTTTTCAAAACACTAGAGAGCATAGGAATAAATGGAGTTTTCCTTAAAATGATAAGCAGTATCTATCTATCTAAATCATCAGAAAGCATTATATATAATGGAAATAAACTGGAAGCATTCCCAAAAAGATCAAGTATGAACAAAGATGTTTATTAGCACTACTATTATTAAATACCATATTAGAAATGTTAGCTTTAGCAATAAGAGAACAAAAAGAAATTGAAAGAATTAGAATAGGCAATAGCGAAAGAAAACTCCCACGCTTTGCAAATGACATGATTAGAAAATCCTAGAACATCAACTAAAAACTACTTGAAACAACAACTCCACATAAATCATCAGTATTTCTATATATAACTAACAAAATCCAACAGCAAGAAATAGAGAAATCCCAGTTGAAGTAACTATAGATAATTTAAAATTCTCAGGAATCTATCTCCCAAGACAATCCCTGAAACTATATCAACACAATGACAAAACTGTTTTCACACAAATTAAGCTAATTCTAAACAATTGGAAAAATGTCAATTCCTTATGACTAGGCTGGGCTAATATAAAAATGACAGTTCTACCTAAAGTAAGTTACTTATTCAGTACCATACCAAACCAAAAATTATTTTACAGAGCTAGAAAAAATAGTAGCAAAATTCATCTAGAGGAACAAAGAGTCAAGAATATCAAAGGAATCAATGAAAAAAAATCCAAAGGAAATTGGCCTAGCCATACCAGATCTAAAACTATTTTATAAAGCAGCAGTCATCAAAATTATCTGGTACTGGTTAAGAAATAAGCAGTGAAACCAATGGAATAGATTAGGTATAAAAGAAGCAATAATAGATAACTATAGTAATCTACTGTTTGATAAACTCAAAGATTCTAGCTTCTGGAAAAAGACCTCATTATTTAATTAAAATTGCTGTGATATTAGAAAATAAAATGTAGCAGAAATTAGGCATAGACCAACATCTCCCACCCTATACCAGGATAACGTCAAAATGAGTACAGAATTTAGGCATAAAATGTTGCATCATTAGCTAATAAGGAGAACAAGGAATAGTTTATGTCAGATCTTTAGAAGGGGAATATGTTTATGATGTCCAAAGAAAAGATAGAGAATGTTATAAACTGCAAAATTAGTAATTTAAACTATCGATTTTGTACAAACAAAACCAAATATAACCAATATTAGAAAGAATGCAGAAAACTGTGAAACAATTTTCCCAACTAGTGTTTCTGAGAACTAAATAAAAAAAAGAATACAAGTCATTTTACAAGTAATGAATGGTCAAAGGGATATGAAAAAGCAGTGTTCAGATAAAGAAAAATGCTCTAAATCATTATTTGAGAAATGAAAATTAAAACAACCCCAAGGTACCACCTCACACCTATCAAATTGGCTAAAATGACAAAAATAGGAAAATGATCAATGTTGAAGGGGAAGTGGGAAAATTGAGACTCTAATGCACTATTGGTAAAGTTGTGAACTGATCTAGCCATTATGGAGAGCAATTTAGAACTGTACCCAAAGGACAATGAAACTATGCATTTATTTTGATCAAGCAATGCCACTACTAGGTCTGTATCCCAAAGAGATCATTAAAAGGAGGAAAAGACCCAAATGTGTAAAACTATAGCAACTGTTTTTATAATGGCAAAGATTTGGAAATTGGGGGGATGCCCATCTATTGGGGAATGGCTGAATAAGTTATGGTCTTTCAATGTGATGAAGTACTTTGTTTTTATATAAAAAATTATGAGTGGCTGAACTTTTAGATAAGCCTGAAAAGAATTGCATGAGCTGATGCTGACTAAAGAGAGCAAAACATTATACACATTAACAAAACCACTGAGGGATGATTCTACTATGATGGATGCAGCTCCTCTCAGCAGTTCAATAATCAAGAACTATTATTCTGAGAGACCTGTAATGAGAAATTCAGAGGAAAAAAAGTATGGAGCCTAAATGTACAGCAAAACATACTATGTTCATTTTTTAAATTTCTTTTTATGTTATTTATTTCTTTCTCACTCATGGTTGTTCCCCAGCACTTAGTTATAATTTCTCTTTTACAATATGGCTAACATGGAAATATGTTAAACAATATTGAAGGGTGAAAAAAATGAGGAACTCAAAAGCATGCAAAAGAATTAATGTAGAAAACCTAGCTTTGCATATAATGAGAAAAAATAAATAATAATTTTTAAAAAGTCTTCTCCAGCAGCACAATGCAAAAGGATTGATTCTGTGGTACTCAGCTTTCCATATAATCTCACAGTTTACACATTACCACTGGAAAAATCAAAGATATAACTGTATGGACCATTTTCCAGTAATATAATGTTTTTGCTTTTTATTATAGTGCTCAGATATATCATAGGTTGCCTTCCAAAGAGTATGCATCTTTTTATTTCATGACTACAGATGGCACCTTCAGCAATTTTTGAGTCCAATAATATAAAATCTAACACTGCTTCCATTTCTTTTCCCTCTATTGATGAGGAGATGATAGGATCATTTGCTAAGATTTAGATTTTTTATATGTTAACCTTTGAGCCAACTTTTACACTTCTCTTTTACCTTCATCAGTTTCTCACTTCTTCACTTTCTGTCATCAGAATAGAATCTTCTGCATTTCTGAGTTTTTTAAAAAATTATTTATTTTCATCCATATGCACGTGTGTGTGTGTGTGTATATATATATATATATATATATATATATATATATATATATATATATATGTATATTAGGTTTTTGCAAGGCAAATGGGGTTAAGTGGCTTCCCCAAGGCCACACAGCTAAGTAATTATTAAGTGTCTGAGGCTGAATTTGAACCCAGGTACTCCTGACTTCAGGGCCGGTCGGTGCTTTATCCACTGTGCCACCTAGCCACCCCCTACATGTATATTTTTAAGTTACAAAATTTCCTTCCACCTTCCCTTCCCACCCCCCTCCCCTTACTTTGAAGAGTCAGATTAGTACATATTTTGATAAATATATTTAAAGATTAGTTATTTTTGCTATGAGAATTAGGATTAAAGGAAAGAGATACATAAGAGATAATTTTTATAAAGTGTTCATCAGATTCTAAAGGGTTGTTTTTTGTGTATTTTGTTTTGTTTTGTTTTCCTTCCTCTGGATAGGGATAACATAGTTCATAACTGGTCTAATATAGCTGTCCTACCTAGCTCTTTGAAATGTTGAGAGGAATTGCTTCCATCAAGGTTATTCATCTCACAGTGTTGTTGTTAGTGTGTACATTGTTTTCTTGGTTCTACTCCTGGTTCATATCTGAGATTATTGATAGTTCTCCTGGCAACTTCCACTCTTTGATTCATCCAGCCTTGCATTTTGCATGATATGCTTTGCATATGAGTTAAATTAATAATATATAGCCTTGTATTCCTTCTCTAGTCTCAGACCAATCACTTTTTTCATTTAAGTTTCTCAGGAGACAGGAAAGATGGTACTTCCCATCTCTTTGAGAACTTGCCATATTTTGTGTTTCAAACAGTCAGTATCTTTTGGGAAATCTATGAAGCAGAAATAGATTTTTTCCTGGAAACCTCTTTGCTTTTACCATAATTCAGTGAATGGAAATAATTTGGTTTCTAGTTCCTCTGCCTCTAAAAACCAGCCTGCTTGCTCTTTTGGTAATTCAGATTCACAAGTTGTTGAAGTGTGGCTTGCAGAATCTTAAGCAAAACCTTCCTATCATTTGAAAATTCCTTGCCACTGCCCTTCCTTAGGTATGGGATGTAAATTGATCTTTCCAATCCAGTGGCCACTGTTGATTTCCAAATTTGCTGGCATATTGAGTTCAGCACTTTAACAGCATCAGATTTAAATAGCATCATCTCTTAGAATTTTACATAATTCAGCTGTAATTCTATCATTTTAAGGAGTTTTATTGTTAGTAAAGTCCTTACTTGTATGTTATTTAAAAATTTTTCCTATATATTCTTTAGGAAAATTTATCAATAATTTTGTCTTTTTTGGTCTCCCTGGCTTAAGTATGAAAGCCATATTTATTTTAAAGGACTCTTTTGCCTATTTTTTTTCAAATAGTTTCTATGGTATTGGGATTAATTAGGTCTACTTTTTCTTTGTCTTTTTCTGAGATCATGATTGCTTTCCTTTTCCAACTTAGCTGAAGCATTATTAGTCCAGTCCTTTATTTTATCTCTGTGTCTGTCTCTCAATGGATTGTGATTTTTTAACTATTCTACTGTCCATTCTACTATACATATCCATGTATAGTATATTTATATACAATTTTCTCTGGGAGTATCCTTCTTATAGGTTTTATTTTTTTACATTATTTCAATATTTTTATCTCAATTCCATGACCTTTTTTCTATGTAGAATTCTTCTAACTGCCCTAATTATGATGAAATTCATAAAAGTTACATATAACATCCTACTATATGAAAAGACAATTGAATCTTATTAAGTCACTTATAATTCCTCTTTCATATTTACCTTTTTATGCTTGCCATGAGTTTTGTATTTGAAAGTAAAATTTTCTCTTTATCTTTGATTTTTTCAACAAGAATGCTTGAAAGTCCTCTATTTCAATAAATTTCCATTTTTTTTTCTCTTGAAGGATTATCCTTAGTTTTTCCCTAATAGGCTGTTCTTGGTTGTAATCCTAACTCCTTTACCTTCCAGTTAATTGTATTCCAAACCTTCCTTTCATTTGACATGGCATTTGAATGATTTCTTTCTGGCTGCTTGAAGTTTTTCTCTTTGACCTGGGAGCTCTGGGATTTGTCTATAATATTCCTGGAAGTTTTCATTTTGGTTTCCCTTTCAAGTAGCGATCAGTGGATTTTTTTCTGATTCTGACATATCCTGGCAGTTTTCCTGTTAATTTCTAAAAATATGTCTAGTCTCTGTCTTTGATCATGGCTTTCAGGTAGCTCAATTTTTTAAATTATCTCTCATTGATATATTTTCTATGTCAGTTATTTTCCAATGAGATATTTCATCTTTTTCTTCTAGTATTCTTTTGATTTTATTTGATTCTCACATTAGATTCAATTTGATTGATTCAATTTTTAAGGAATTACTTTTGTCAGTGACCTTTTGTATACCTCTTTTCTATTGGGTCAATTATACTTTATGAGTTATTTTCATCAGTAAATTCTCATGCCTCTTTTATTTTGTCAATTCTGGTTTTTAAGGTGTTATTTTCTTCAGTATTTTTGTGCCTCTTTTATAGAGCTGTTAATTGTCTTTTTCATAATCTTCTCTCTTTGCTCTCATTTCTTTACCTGATTTTTCCTCTATAACTTTTATTTGAATTTGAAAAGCATTTTAACTCTTCCAGGAATTCCCATTGAGCATGTGTCCAGTTCATTTTTTTCTTACAGGTTCTTCTTCTGAGTTTAAATCTTGAACTTCCCTGTCACCATAGTGGTTGGATTCTTTTTTTTTTCAATTTGTTCATTTTCCCCATCCTATTTCTTGATTTTGAACTTTAGGTAGAAGTTGGACTTCTTTCTCAGAATAGAGGAAGAGGGACATTGTCTCAAGCTTCCAGCTTTTTCACACTTCTCTTTTTAAAGCTAATTCTGGGAATTAAAAAGTTTTTGGTGTTTCCCAGTGATCTGGGAAGAGGTGTGATCTTCTACTGGTTTGCATTCTCATCCTTTTCCAGTAAAGACCCTTAAATCTACTGCAATTTAAAGTCTTAAGGAGATGTGTAGAGTTATTGAGAAGATAAGTAATTTACCAGTAACCTGCAACTAGTATTAGTCAGAGGTGGAACTTGAACCTACATATTCTGAATTTTGAGGTTGCAACACTATCTATGAACTGTTTTCATAGCTCATAATAATCCTATGTTACTAGCTAGCACATTGATGATAAACCGTATTAAATAAAAGCAACAAAAAGTATGACCATCATTGTGGCCTTGACCCATATGTATATATCACTAAATTTTGGTTGACATGTTGATATTAGTGATCAAAGGACAGATTTGACAGAAAGAAAATAATGATGTCTTGAACTGGAGTGTTCGTATTTTATTCTAAACCAATACTCACAAAATAGTTTATTTTTGTCTTTGAAATCTACATAGCTGCCTAGGTCATATTACTCTATGTGTTGAAAATTTTTAAAGCATTTTTAATATTTTTGAGACCTGTATGCATAACAGAACTCCATACTTTGGACTCTTTGGGATTTAGAAAAGGGTGAGTTGTTCTGGAATGTAGACATTAGAACAAGAAAGTTGAGTAAACATTCAAATAATTCCCTACTTCCTGTGTTTGGGTTAGTGCTGTAATTGAGGGGCTCTAATGCCATTCAAGGAAGAGAGAATTTATGAACTTGCTATCATTAGGGGAAGAAGGGATAGCAGTAGTGTGCAGGTGCATGTACTAGCTTGAACAGTTCATTTGCAGCCAAGAGAGCCAGTTTGGTAGATGCCTTGCTAAACAAAGAGCAGATTGGAGGTAAGCTCTTGCTTGCATTACTGCTGAGTTCCACACTTTATCCCCAAGAAGACAGCTTGACTGAGAAAAAACATTGAAGTATACACAGGAATATGTGTGCCTGCACAAAGGGTTTTTTTAATTAGGGTTGAGACAGGTTTTGTTTTTGGTTTTTTTTTGCTAGCTTTGGCCAACATTTCTGCTCATGGCCTTGTATTTTATTTATTTTGTAGAAATTCAGCTGTTCGTTGAAGGGCAGAGTGAAGCTATTTTTCAGAGTTATCTCTGGGGAATTTCAATAACAGTACTTAAAGAATATACCAAATAGAGTATTGAACTTCATGGGGATATGATAGCTGTCTCCGAACTAAGAGCAGTGAGTGGAAGTTGTTGAAAGAGAGATTTTGACTCAATACAGGAGACAAGTTTTCAACAATTAGAGCTACTCCAAAGTATAATGGATTGCCCTAATGGCCAGTGTCTCCCATTTCAAACAGGCTACTGGTCACTGTGTGTTGTTGATCTGATTCTTGATGAAGTTAAGAGAATCAGCTAATCAAAAGAAGTACTTCCACTATACCAAGGTTGTGGTAGGTACTGGGGACACAGCATCTCCAGGGATACCAAATAAATATTCTACAGACCAGATGATAACTGAAATCTCTTTCATCTCTGGGATTCTGTAGGATCAGTTAGGAGTGTATTCTACTTCATATTAAATACTGGACATCATTATTTGCAAAAAAGTGATCAAATTCCTAGTAATTCCCTTGACTAATTAATGTAAACTCTGCCTTGTGAACCTACTACTCTTTGATTGTTATCACTAAATGTTATTTATCATTGCTAAAATTGACCACATATTCTGAACACTTTCAAATTACATGTATCATGTCCACACTGCTGAAAGATGTGAAGAATATCATATCTTATTGTACTTAGCATTTGATTATTAAAAAGCATTTGATCTTGTTTAAACAAAATATGACCTCACAGACTGTTTTGCAACTTTGTGCCTTCCAACCATACATCAAGATTATTCAAGCTTCTTTGACAACAGAAATAACCTTATTCAGTGACCTTCTGATGAGAAACATCAGGGGAGGCATAAAACAGCGAGATGTATGATTGCCAAAAGCATTTGCCACTGTAATGGAGGACATCCAGACACAGATCCTGAATCCAGGAGAAAATCCAGATACAGAATCCAGACTGTGGTTCCGATTATATTAGCTAGTATTTGTATTTTTCAAATGAAACATACTAAAAATATTTTAAGGAGATCTGTGTCTAGTTACTTAGTGATTTCTATGTGAATAAGGGGACAAAATAATTTACAAATACATATCTACTTCAAACAAGCACCTTGTTCTTTGTTTTTCTAGTCTGTTTTAAAATCCCTGTGAAAGGTGAAAGTGGAAGCCATATTATTGATTTTCGTCTTAATACTGTTCCTCCATGTATTACTTGGTTCTTGGCCTTCATTGTTGAAGAAGACCAAAGTGACATCCCTCTGTTAGAGAGGAGCTACAGTGTGTCCGACTTTGTGGCTAATCAGACCAATATGAGCTCAGAATACTCTAGCTCCATATGAATATCTGAGTTCTTATGTATCTCATGTTTTCTTTGAACTGCTTCAATTCTTCCTTGCTTATAGAGCACAGTACCCTCTCTGATGAGGGCATGCCATGATGGATGTTCCTGAAGTGTCTCCCATGCTGCACAATCAATTCCAAAGTTCTTAAGAGAGAGGTGTCAGGTATCCCGTGGTCATTTCTTCTGATGCCTCTGTGAGCACTTGCCCTGTGTGAGTTCTTCATAAAAATATTTTTTGACAAGCATAAGTTTGGCATTTGAAAAACATGGCTAGTCATTGTAGTTGCACTCTTTGTGGTATTGTTTGAATATTAGGCAATTTAGCTTGAGAAAGAACCTCAGTGTCTGGTATCTTCTCCTGCCAGGTGATCTACAGAATTTTCCTAAGGCAATTTAAATTGAAGGGATTCAGTTTCTGACATGGTGCTGGTAGATTGTCCAGGTTTCACAGGCATATAGAAATGAGGTCAACACAATGGCTCTATAGACCTTAAGTTTGGTAGTCAGGTTAATACCCCTTCTCTCCCATACTTTCTTTCAGAGCACATTTCGTGTGTCAACTTCATTATCATTGTGTACCTCTCTGAAAATAGACATGCCAAGATAAGTGAACTTACCTACAGTATTCAAAAACTTCTCCATTTGCTGCAATTGATGGTTCCACATATAGATGATGTGGTGCTGACTAATATGGAGCACCTGTGTTTTCTTGGTGTTAGCTGTTAGGCCAAAATTAGCACAAGCAGCAGAGAATCTATCCAAATTTTGCTGCATCTCAGCTTCAGAGTTTGCATTGAGGACACAATCATCTGCAAAGGGAAGATCATGCACTAACACTCCCTCCACTTTCGTCTTAGCTTGAAGCCTTTTCAAGTTGAATAATTTGCCATCAGTGTGGTAGCTCACCTTGATACTGTGTTCATCTTCAGCGAAGGCTTTTAATAATATGTCTGAAAACATCATGCTTAAAAGTATGGGAGCAAAAAACAGCCTGGTTTCATTCCATTGGTTATTGGGAAATCACAAAAGCCTCATCCACTCTCCAAAACCTGGGCAAGCATGCCAACATGAACTTAGATTTCTCCATATGTAAATATATTCAAATAGGTCTGTAATATCATTGATTCATGAGTTTCTTCTAATGATACAGATTGCAAATCATCTGTGACTTCTCAACCTTTGTACTATTTTAATGCACTTCCTTGCAAAAGCTTGCCACAGGACTCCACCCAATAATGCTGAAGGTTTTCTTTGCTTGCATTTAAGGACTGTGAGCTTTCCAATAAAGTCCTTTGGATTTTTACTTGTTATTCCTTATTCCTGCCACAAGATCAGCTCGTCTTTTCTATCATGAAATTCTTCAATGACACCTTTTACTAGTGCTCCTAATTAAATATAGCTACCATAGCCTCTCCAACATCCTCTGTGTTCTCATTGCTCAACTTTAATTCTTCAAGAAAATATCAGTCCTTACTTTTCCTGACAGAGCTTTGCAATTTTCCAAAGGCAATCCAGCCTGCTCTCTTCTTTCCAACATTTTCATTGTCTCAATTAATTTTCTATCTGTATATCCCAAATGCACATCAAATTGGACTATTCTGTAGAATGTCAATCCAAAATTCATGTTGAAATCTGTGCAATAAATATGATTAATCCACTTAGATTAATCTTCTGGGTAAGTCAGACTCCTTTGCATGATCATATATATCTTTTGGGAGGTTCTGTAATGTCTTGCACTTGATAAAATTAGCATGCCATCCACATTTAGGAGCATCTGAATGACCTCACTATTCACAAACAATACCTCCTTTATCTGTGCTCTGTTCTGGATCACTTTATTCATAGGAGCATATACCTAGATGAGCATATTTCTCCCCTAAAGAGTGATTGAATGGGATTATATCTGGTACCTTTTCCAAGGAATCTTAAATTATCTTGCTATATGGGTAAGAAATATAATTTTCCTTTCTAGTCTTATTGGCTAATCTTAGAAGTGTGAGGTGGTACCTCAGAGATATCTGAGAATTGCCTTTCCATATCCTTTGACCTTTTAACAATTGGGGAATGACTTCTTTTATAAATTTGACTCAGTTTTCTATATATATTTATATGTTTCTTTGTCAGAACACTGGCTGTCAATATTGTTTCCCAACTTATATCCTTTTAATCTTGATTGCAGTGGTTTTGTGCAAAACCTTTTTAATTTGATATAATCAAAATCCAGTTTGCTTTTATAATGCTTGATATCTCTTCTTTGGTCATAAACTGCTCCCCTTTCCATAGAGCTGGTTTTTATTACCTTTTGCATTTAAGTCCTGCATCCACTTCAATCTTGGTACAGGGTGTGAGATGTTGGTCTATGACTAGTTCTCATCATACTATCTTATAGTTTTCCCAGAAGTTTTTATCAGAGTTTTTATTCCAGAAGTTAGAATCTTTGGATTTATCATAGTATATTACTGTAGTGATTTACTGCTATCTTTTGCACCTAATCTTTTCCACTGATCCATCACTATTTCTTAGCCAGTACTAAACAATTTTGATGACTGTCAGGTATCCGTTCTTGACATTAATTTCTAATATTTTCCATGTCTTTGGTTTTGTTCTGCTCCTTGAACATTATAAGCTCATAATATAATAGTGTCCAGTAGTATTTCAGTCTTTGGGCTAAATCTTTACCTACATGAATCATGTAATTTTTTCTGATCAAGCAATGAAGTGGGGTGAGAAGAAATATAATAGCCTTATGAAAGAGTTACTTTACCAAAAAATGTTCACAATGGAAGTATATCCCCTCCTCCCAGTTATCAAAATGATCTTCTTAAAGCAAGTTTCAACCATACTCAGTATTACCTCCCTACTCAGTAAATGCCAATGAAACACTATCACCTCACAGAATTAAATATAAATTCTTCTTTTTTTATTTCAAAAATCTTTTCTTACCTGCTTCCTTCACTCATTTCTATCCTTCTTAAAACCTTTTCTTCATATATTCTATGAGACACTGACTCTGGTTTCTTTGCTGTTCCTTGCATCAGTTGTTCCATTTCCTTTTTCTAGGAATTTTCACTGACTATGTTACATGCCTGAAATTCTCTTCTTCCTTATCTCTATCTCCCAGATTTCCTGGCTGCCTTCAACTGCTATCTAAAATCACAAGAAATCTTTCCAGTCCTCCCTTAAAACTAGTGACTTCCCTTGATTTGTTATCCTCACTTTATCCTATGTTTGGCTCATTCTGATTCATTTTTTTGCATAGTTTCCTCCATTAGACTTCTCCTAAAGAGCAAGGTTTGCATATTGACTTTTGTGATACTTCCAATCCTTGCCACAGAGCCTGACACAAAGTAGTTAATGCCTTGATAAGTAATGCTTTTGACTGATAGCCACATGACCTTTTTTTATCTTGGTAAAAAGTAAAAAAAAAAAAAAGCCAAGATCCTCAAAGGTTATATTCCATTCATACCTTATTGTGAAATAGGAGGCGGCTAGGCAATGACCTTAGTCTCAGACTATACCAGTGTAATATAACTCCTAGAAGGTACCACATTACTTGAAAGACTTCAAATATAGGCTTAAAAATATTTATTTTGTCCAAAGGCTATCTTAGATATGTGCAAGCAGTTTGCTCTTTAGCGAATGAAGTTTTGATCTTGGCAATTCTTAAGAAATAAAAATATGAGATGATTTCAGACCTATACTTCCAGTGATGGGGCAAGATGGTATTAAGATTTCCACAGTTCTCTAATTACCAAGAGATATTAATTCAACTGTTGGTGGTTTAACATCTTGCCTTTGTTCAATAACTAGTTAGTAGATACAACTCTGTGGAACAGAAACATTAAATACCTTAAAGAATAATAGTTGTTTCATGGGGTTTTCCTGAAGAAATAAGGAAATTAGTTGTCAGAATAATCTTCATTGTGCTCCCAATGACAGTAGGAAATATCATTTTATGAATAATTCATCATTGTATTTCATATCACTTGTGATGCGCATAAAGAAATGGATTTCCAGAAAGGTGATTTAAGTTTTTTGTGGAAACATAAGACACAGAGGATAGACAAATCATATTAAAAAAACTGAATATACTTCTTCAAATGAACCCAAACATGTTCATCCAAGGTAAATATGAGGTAAAAGTGGGGGATGGTGAAACTATTTGAAAAAATAATTCAAGATCATGAAAATTCAAAGTTTAAAGACTGAGAGATTTTCACAAGCCTCAGCCTATACATCAGGCATACTTTCTTCAAGAAGAAAGCTGGAAGACTCTGAATAGGGCAAAAATCAAACAGCATCACAATAAAATGAAATAGGTATACTCAGTATCAGAAAATTAGTTGTTACCAATATATTATTGGTTATTTCAGAATCAATTTTCTATATTCAATCAGATCATAACTGATTAGAATAAAGTTCAAAATATGTATTACATTTGAATAAAGAATAAAAATGATAAAATAGTATGTCCAAGTATGTAGTTTGATGTGCTTAAACAAGCTATCCAGACTGAAAAATATTAATTGAATAATAATAATGACTGTGATTGACTCTCATCAGAAATGCTTAGAGAAATTTACTTGTTGTTAAATAGTCACCATAATGAGAAGTCTGAAATAACTCAGAAACTGCCTCAGTCAGCAAAGACTGGTTTCCTTGCCAAGTGAAGAGATAAGGAAGCCAAAGGCAATAATGGTTTGGAATAGAAGTTTATTTTCAAAACATTATGGAAAAGGAGAATGGAAGATCATTAATAGTGTCATCTACCAATAGAATAAAAAAGAGGGGAGGCAAAAGCAAATTAGTAGAATTTGTGCCATGAAATTCAGGGATTAGCCAGATCTTTCCAATAACTTTGAAGGTAAAATTTGAAGGACAACAAATAGACTTGAAATGGTACAGTGCTGCTAGTATTTATTATTTGCAGTAATCACAATGATGAAAGAATCACATTTTAACCCTACTATGTTAGAACCCAGTGTATTATGAGAAAATGCAAGTGCTCCTTAGCTGATATTAGGCAAAATGACTAGATTTGAACAAATATAGAAAAAATCATGCTGAAAATTCAAAGATATTTTTAATTTTTCTCAACAAGATAAAGATGAAAAAGATTATATATGGTGACTAATAATATTTTTAATAGTTGTTTGTCATGTACAATTTTTGCCCATATAGGGTTTTCTTTGCAGAGATACAAAAGTAGTTTTCCATTTCCTTCTCTAACTCATATAGATGAGAAAACTGACTCAAACAGGGTTAAGTGACTTGCTAGGGTCACATAGCTAGAAAGTGTCTAAGTTAGACCTGATCTGAGAAGATGACCCAGCATTCTACTCACTGCATCACCTAGTGGCCCTGTTTTTTAAAAGTTCTTACCAAGAAATCAGCATCTACTGATTCATTTGCCTACTTTTTTGTCCATATAAATTTTTCAAAGTTGTGGTTTTTCTTTATTATATCACATCTTCATAGTTATACAAGTGAGAGGCATCAAAAATATGAGTTTCTACTATTTGCTATTTCCTTAATTAATATAGATGTAGAAAATATACCTTTAAACAGCATTTTGTAAAGTTATAAAGTTTGTAAAGGCCTATTCAGTGAAAATATTGAAAAATAAATCTAACTTCACATTTGAAAAATAAAGTTCATAAAAGATGCATATTGACTAGATTTTAGTAATAATTCAAATTATCTCATTGAGGTTACTGTAAAAATATGAATTGAATTCAAAATAAACTAGCAAGATAAGATGGGACGTGCATTGCATTAGGTAAATTGTACAGTGTTTGAAATGATCTTAAGAGCAATACTTTCTCAAGCCCTAATGTGACCTTGGTACACAAGTTCAAATGTCTTTGAAGATCTTGACCTCTAAGTAAGTATATCAACCTTTTTAGTTCCCATGACCTATGTTTCCACTCTACTATTGTCAGAACTTCTGCTCAGAACTTGGAACCTCAAAATTATTCCAAACTGTTCTACCTCTCTGGTCTTCAACTCCTGGAATTCCCATGTCTCCTAAAGTATAGCTTTGACCACAGTGGTTCTTAACTTGATAAGTGAAATCTTCAATGATGCATTTGATTAGAAAAGGTGATAGGTCAGTTATGTTATCAAGGTGAAATGACATGTGTATATTTCAAGAACAGCTGGAAATATTAGAAGTAGCATTGGAAAACTTCCACAGAGGAGGGTTTACAGTTATACATGATCACAAATGGCACAGAATTAGACATTGTTATTAAGTCCCAATTTGTATTAATGGAAGATGTACACATCTTATCAAGGTTCTATGTAAAAATTTTAGCAAACATTTCAAATAATGTTAGGTAGTACAGAAATTCAGTAGTAAAAATAATTTTGTGGAAAATAAACTGATTTTTATTCTCATGCTATTTGTGATATTTTGTCCTTTAATTTTTAGTGTTTTGTTATTAGGATATTTTGTTCTGAAGAAGATAATACTATAAATGTTAAAATACATTTGCTTTTTATGCTCTGAGTTGGTATATAAGAAAAATTTAGGAAAAGATTTTATTAGGTTTTTAGGTATATACTTAATATTACTGAATATAAGTAAATTAATTCATGTTAACCAAATATATTTGTTGAATTCAATTTGCAAAGTGACTGTTTTTATTCTAAAAAATTAATATAATTTATCTGTTTTTTACTTTACATGGTACCTCAAATGTTATTTGAAGATGGAGAGTTTCATAAAGCACATCAAATGTGTATCTCGCAAAGGGACAAATGATTACCATAGCAGATGACCATATATATATATATATATCAAAAATTCATCCAGATGTATTCCTTTTTGAACACTTTAAGTCCTATAGAACTTATTGGTTTACAGGAATGGCATATTCACCAGAGAACATTGAATGTTCCTGTAGAATTTTCTTAAATTCTGTGAATGAACCTATTCTCTCTCTCTCTCTCTCTCTCTCTCTCTCTCTCTCTCTCTCTCTCTCTCTCTCTCTCCATATGTATATGTATTTTTACCTTAAATAAAGTCTCTCCTATAATTAATGTCTTATTCACTTGAATTCCTATAGATACCCTTAGAGAGAGTCATATTTTCAAAGGAATTCCAAGGTGTGGGATGTATAAGGAATACGGAAAATTAGATTTAGGGACCATTATCAAGAAAAATGCCCAAGGTGTAACTGATCTGTCATATCATGGCCTGGGACCCAACTGACAAATAGTCACATCTACTTTTGAATTTTAAAGATATTAGAACAGAAAGTAACTTAAGCATCTCATTCTGAGGCATTTATTCTGAAAAAAAAATTGTTTTTAATCCCCCAATCTATTTTTAGAATCTTTTTTCAACAGATTTTAGAAATTCCAAAGCATTTCAGTATAATAGTAATAACAACAACAACAACAACAATAATAATAATAATAATAATGATACACAACACTTTAAGGTTCAGATATACCCTTACAATGTTCAGTAACCTTTCAATGTTCGGATATATCTGAAATAGATTAAAACAAAATGGAAGTTACTTATCTCCACTTATTCTATGCCATTTTAAATAAGTGATAGAATTGTATTTGATAATGCAGTTGTCTGGATCATGTTAGTATTTTCCTTTATTTTTGAAATTTTTTTATTTATTTAAGGCAGTGGAGTTAAGTGACTTGCCCAAGGTCACACAGCTAGGCAGAGGTCAGAATTGAATTCGGGTCCTCCTGACTTCAGGGCCAGAACTCTATCCACTATGCCCCTAGCTGTCCCATGTTAGTATTTTCATGAGAAATCTATCACTACATTTAAAATTTCCATACACCCACAGTCATCATTTTTCATTCTTCAGTGTACTACTCTTTTTGTAAAACCCTCATAACTTTAACCTAATGCTTACTGAAATATTCAACATTAGCTCTTGTTTTTAAGCAAATATAAGACATGGTATAGCAGATCTGGTCTCTAGTATACACTGGCAGGGTGACTCTGAGCGAGTCATTTAACCTCATTTAAATTGTTGCCCATTTTTTCATTCTTAAATTGCCTTTTGTTGATTTTGCTCATACTGTTTCTCTACACCACATTTTCTTTAAATGGATTTTACTTTCCACTGGTTTTTTTGATCTTTTACTTTCCTTATCTTCTGCCATTTTGTACAATTTCAGAAATGATTTTATGATTGCTTTGACCATCATTGCTCTTTGGCAAGAATGCCATTTGTTTTATGATTTAGGTGCATATTAGATTCTGGATTTCCTTATTTGGTTAATCAGTATATATTAAGCTTCTATATGTGATTGCTAATTCTGACATTAACCTTAAAGATCACTGAAGCAACCAACACATATAAAAAGTCAAATTGGGAACAATTTCCTTAATTTCAAAATCTGCAGTATCATAATCTTAGAATACAAGGACTGAAAGAAATACCACCTGCTCTTCTGTGGTACTGATAGGAAAAGCATGAAGAATTTATCACCATTGAAGTTAGGTGATCTTAATCTGTAATCTGTGAATTTATCTTTTCTTGATATTTCAATAAATGTATTTCAGTGTAAGAGGTTTCCTTTGCAATCCTATATTACATTTAATGCATTTAAAGCATTATTCTGACAAGGGATCCATAGGTTTCACTCTTTTTTCCACATAGGTCCATGATACACAAAAACATTGAGAACTCATGCATTAGATGAACCTAATTTGGAGTAAATTTGATATAAACTCATTTCTGAATGGGAGAAATGCTATTACTAGATGTCCTCTTGTGGCCCTTGAAAAAGCAGTTTTGTGTATAACATTTACTGGTTGGTCATACGATTCAGAGACATTCATCTTCCTGTCTTCTCCCTTTGCCTGTCCCTCCCTATCATTAAACTGCCACTCTTTTGAAACTATTGTCACCTCTGAAAAATAGGAATATTTATGTTTATTTCTACATATTTGATTCCAGTGGATGAATGAATCTTTGGGCTATTTGGAGTTTGTTGAGAATCACCAGGTATTTAGCCTTTGTCCCTCCCCCAAGTGTTTTAGCTTGGGCAAAATGCATTGTACTAAGCACTTTTTCTTCAAATTTACAAACCCCAGGGAAATATAAGCCATCTGTTACTGATTCGTTTACACTTAACTCATCAAAATATTGTTTTCTAAGAGCCATTTGATCATATCCAAAGACTATGATTTTTTTTAAGTAGGATTCTTTTTGACCAAAGGCAAATTATTTTTAGTATATTGCTTTATGTACTAGTTTGGAAGGATAGGATTGATTTATATACTAGTTTGGAGGGATAGGACTTTTTTTGGTTAGGTTTTTGCTAATTTACATGAAATTGGTAGCATGGAAGGAGAATCAGAAGAAATAATTGTAAAGACTAAAGAATGAATGAAACTTGGGAGGAAATTTGAGGTTAGGAAGGAAGGTGGGGAGGAAGAGAAGAAATTGAACTGAAGGAGAAAAAGAGCTTTAGCACTAAAAAAGGAGAATAGCTAGAAATGAAAGAGAATCAAGCAAGTAGAAAGTAGTATTCAAGAGAAGAGATCTGAACAAAGGACTACCTATTGGAAATTGAAGAGGTTGGACTATATAGAATTAAAGAATTAAGAGGTCATAAAGGTCTAATTCTACAGCTATATGATCTAAGAAGGATTAGAGCAGATGAAGAACTTGAATAGAAAGAAAATAAAAAGGATTTGTGCAGGAAGAATATTGTACATACCTTGGGATCATTCAGTCCAATGCATACAATGTATCCTAATCCCCTCTAGAACATATCCAACAAGTGATCCTCTATCATGGTTTGAAAATTTCCAGTGATGGGAAATCTGTTATTTCCCAAGACAGTTTATTCCACTTTTGGATAGCTTTAATTGTTACAAAGTTTTTCTGACACCAAGTCTAAATCTGAGTTCCCTTTTGTTCTTCATTTGCCTTCT
Source organism: Macrotis lagotis (assembly GCF_037893015.1). NCBI lineage: Eukaryota > Metazoa > Chordata > Mammalia > Peramelemorphia > Peramelidae > Macrotis > Macrotis lagotis. The sequence continues at coordinate 141,209,193 of NC_133661.1, read as the reverse complement.
TGGGTCAAGAAGAATAAGTTGAATATTTTTCTATATAAAAGTCCTTTAAGTACTTGAAGACAGTTACCATGTAGTCTTCAAAAGGCCAAATATCTCAATTTCCTTCAATTTATGCATGTTTGGAATGATCTCAAAAGTAGTGATTGTTTTCTATTCTTTTTAAATTTTTTTTCTCTGAGTTCTGACACATGATATTATTTAATATACTTTTGTTGATTGAACAAATTATTCATCCTATTTACTCTCCCATTTCTAAATGTCTTCCTAAATTAACATTAGAACTGATTAGTGCTCTAAATATGGTCTGTACAGAGCATAACTGTCATCTTCGTGTTTCTGGACACTACTCTTCATTTTATGCCTAAATGAGAATTAAAAAGTCCTACATTTTTAAAGATGAACTGTTCTCTCTAATGACATTTCAATCAACCAATCAATAAACATTTATTAAGGGCCTACCATATGCTACAAAGAGAGTCAAAAAAAAGTCATTGCCCTGACTGAGCTTACCCCTACCTTGCACTCATGTTGTTTTTTTGAATCCAAGTATAAAACTTTATATTCATCCTCATTGAATTTGATTTTAATAAGGTCCCATATTATCAAGATTTGTTCCTAATCTATCAAGATTTTTTTCAATACTGACACTTAGAAACACTCTCATCTCCTGTTTAAACTCTACCTACCAACCAGCTTTGTGTCCTCATTTCTAAATTCTGACACAGCAGTATCTGACAGAGCATAAGAAGTGCATTACAGTTCAGGAATATTAAAATGGGAAAAATAGCTGAACTTGGAAAAACCCACCAAAGGAAATTTGTTTTAGGTAGTAGGACACAGTTTTGAGGGCTCTCAGGAAATACCAAAGAAGAAAACATTTTAGAGTAATGGAAGAGATGAGAAATGGCATGGTTTTCAATTAAAGATTTTGTTTATTTTGAGTTTTGCAATTTTTTCTCCAATCATACTTCCCTCTCCCCCCCCCACAGAAAGTAATTTGTCAGTCTTTACATTGTTTTCATGTTGTACATTGATCCAAACTGAGTGTGATGAGAGAAAAATCAAATCCTTAAGGAAGAAACAAAGTATAAGAGATCAGACAATAAGATATCAGTTTCTTTTTTCTAAATGAAAGGGAATAGTCCTTGAATTTTGTTCAAACTCCACGGTTCTTTTTCAGGATACAGATGATATTCTCCATTGCAGACAACCCAAAATTGTCCCTGATTGTTGCACTGGGGAAATGAGCATGTCCATCAAGGTTGATCATCATCCCCATGTTGCTGTTAGGGTGTACAGTGTTTTTCTGGTTCTGCTCCTCTCACTCAGCATCAGTTCATGCAAATCCTTCCAGGCTTCCCTGAATTCCCATCCCTCCTGGATTCTAATAGAACAATAATGTTCCATGACATACATATACCACAGTTTGCTAAGCCATCCCCCAATTGAAGGACATTTACTTGATTTCCAATTCTTTGCCACCACAAACAGGGTTGCTATGAATATTTTTGTACAAGTGAAGTTTTTTTCATCATCTCTTCAGGGTATAAACCCAGTAATGGTATTGCTGGATCAAAGAGTATGCATATTTTTGTTGCCTTTTGGGCGTCAGTCCAAATTACTCTCCAGAAAGGTTGGATGAGTTCACAGCTCCACCAACAATGTAAGAGTGTGCCAGATTTCCTACAACCCTTCCAACAATGATCATTTTCCTTTCTGGTCATATTGGCCAGTCTGAGAGGTGTGAGGTGGCACCTCAGAGAAGTTTTAATTTGCATTTCTCTAATAAGTAATAAGCAACTTTTCATATGACTATGGATTGCTTTGATCTCCTCATCTGTAAATTGCCTTTGCATATCCTTTGACCATTTCTCAACTGGGGAATGGGGGGGGGGGGTGGCTAGGTGGTATAGTGGATAACACACCAGCCTTGGAGTCAGGAGTACCTGGGTTCAAATCTGGTCTCAGACACTTAATAATTACCTAGCTGTGTGGCCTTGGGCAAGCCACTTAACCCCATTTGCCTTGCAAAAAAACCAAAACAAAACAAACAAAAAAAAAGAAAATATGACTTAGTTCTCTGTAAATTTTAGAAATGAGTCCTTTGTCAGAAACACTATTTGTGAAGATTGTTTCCCAGTTTACTACATTTCTTTTGATCTTGGTTACAGTGGTTTTATCTGTGCAAAAACGTTTTAATGTAATCAAAATCATCTAGTTTTTTTAGTGATGTTCTCCATCTCTCTTCCTTAGTCACAAACTGCTTCTCTTTCCATAGATCTGACAGGTAAACTAGTTCTTTATGATCTAGTTTGCTTATAATATTTTTTTTATGTCTAAATCCTGTATCCATTTGGATCTTATCTTGGTAAAGGGTGTGAGGTGTTGCTCTAATCTAAGTTTTTTCTATACTAACTTCCAATTTTCCCAGCAGTTTTTATCAGAGAGTTTTTATTCCAATAGCTGGACGACTCTTTGGGTTTATCAAACAGGAGATTACTATAATCATTTCCTGCTATTGCACCTAGTCTATTTCAGTGGTCCACCACTCTATTTCTTAGCCAATACCAGACAGGTTTGATGACTGATGTTTTATAATATAATTTTAGATCAGGTAGGGCTAATCCCCCTTCTTTTGCACTTTTTTCATTAAATCCCTGGAAATTCTTGACTTTTTATTTCTCCATATTAATTTACTTACAACTTTTTCTAACTCATTAAAGTAATTTTTTGGAATTTTGATTAGTAGGGCACTAAACAGGTAGTTTAGTTTTGGGAGAATTGTTATTTTTATTATATTAGCTCTACCTATCCATGAGCAATTGATACTTACCCAGTTATTTAAATCTGATTTAATTTGTGTGAGAAGTGTTTTATAATTGTTTTCAAAGAGTTTCTGAGTCTGCCTTGGCAAATAGACTTCCAGGTATTTTACATTGTGGTTATTTTGAATGGGATTTCTCATTATAGCTCTTCCTGCTGTATCTTGCTAGTCATATATAGAAAAGTTGAGGATTTATGAGGGTTTATTTTATATCCTGCAATTTTGCTAAAATTGCTAATTGTTTCTAATAGGTTTTTTTGGATGATTTCTTGGAATTGGGATTCTCTATGTATACCAGACAGATGGCCTTGTTATACAAAAACAATTTGGCGGGGGGGGGGGGGGGGGTAGAAGAAGACACAAGTGACATAATAACTAGAGGCAGATATACATATATATATATAATATATATATGTATACATATATATATATACATCCCTCTGTGTCTCTCTTTCTCTGTCTCTGTCTCTCTCTCTCTCTCTCTCTCTCTCTCTCTATCTCTCTCTCTATGTATCTATCTATTCATCTTTCATCTATCTACTATCTTCACACACTAGAGTGTAGTGGGTAGAGCACTGAGCCAGGCATCAGGAAGAATTGAGTTTAAATTCAATCTTAACCACTTACTAGTGTGTCACTTAATCTCTATTTGCCTAAGATTTTTCAAGTACAAAATGGTTATACCATCTCCCAGAGTAATTGTAAAATAACATTTTTGAAGTACACAATGTCTGAAACATAATAAATGCTTAAAATATGTGTTTGGTTTTTTCCTTGCTGATCTGTTTTTCTGCTTTCTTATTTCTATAAAGGGTTTTTGAGAAAGGTATACACATGTAGCAAGATTTTTGATGAGAAACTGAGAAGGTAACTGTCATTCTTAATGGACTATTCATTGATTAACCAAATGAAAAAGAATTGACTTGGTAGGGTGAAATACTCCTCAATGACTCTTCTCCAACAATATTTTTCTCATGCATAAGATCAAAAAAAGACTCTTTAACAGATGGAACTATAAATATAACTGTGATTATTGGTTCTCTGATCATCCATATGAAACTAAAATTTTATGCAGATAACTCCCAACTCTTCCAGTCCTGTCCACTCTTCTAAGCATCAAATCCAAGTTTTCAACCTGATTTCCACTGGTACCTCAAATTCATTGTCTATCATCTTGAACCTGCTCCTCTTTATAACTACTATATCTGACTACAGTAATGCCATTCATCCTAACACACATTTTCATAACCTTAGAGTCAGTTGACTCTTTGATCACCCTTACTTCTCATCCACTTAGTTGCCAGGTCCTGTCAATGGCATCTCTATGACATCTTTGTAATCTATGCTTTCTCTCTATTTCTACTACATTTTAATAGGAATTTTAAGATAAGCCCTTATGATTGCTTGCCTCAACTATTACACAATCCATCACTCAAGATATTATCCAATTTTTCTTAAGCATCAATAGTCATTTTATTCCAATGCTTAAAAATTTTCAATGGCTTCTTAATATAAAACTTAAATCCCTCTGCCTGACACCAAAACCCTCCACAAATTGATAGTATCATTTTTCCCAATCTTATCTTTCATATAACTAGCCTCTACTCATGGATATAAAGGCAAACTACAGATTTCTATTTTCCTTGAATACATAGTGAACACTACTCCCCACTTCAGGAAAAGTTTTCTCTTCTTTCAATGCTGAACCATCCTTGGACTTCTCATATTTCATTGCTTGTGATAAACATGAGCAAAAGCAACACCATGAATAGAACTGTGTCTTATCTGCAACATCTGTTGCAGAAGATGAAAATAAAGGAATTCTAAGAAATACTTGATGTCTTCCCAAAGGAAGAAATCTTCCCAAATATACATGAATACTAAGGGAAGATGTAAAACTAGGTTTAAAAAATATTCAGGAGGAAGAAGTAAAGTATAGCAACATCTTCTAGATACAAAGAATCCCTATTCCATATACATACTCAACACATAAATTAATGAAAACTTTTCTCAAGAAGAATGTTGGGAGGAACTAGATATTGCAAGCACAAGTATTTCTTTTTTTAATATTATTTTTATTTTATTTATTTTTTTAGGTTTTTGTAAGGCAAATGGGGTTAATTGGCTTGCCCAAGGCCACACAGCTAGGTAATTATTAAGTGTCTGAGACCAGATTTGAACCCAGGTACTCCTGACTCCAGGGCTGGTGCTTTATCCACTGCGCCACCTAGCTGCCCCGTAAGCATTAAGTATTTCAATTGAGAATTGACTTACTGTGAATTTTGGAGTAACTTTAAAATGAACTGCCTTTGTCAGTCAAATGACCTGTTGAGTTGTTTAGAATGAAGATTTAAGATTACTAAATCAGAAGAAAAAAATAAATATGAGGAGATGTGATGTGCAAACAACAAAATTTTAACAGGGATTATTTCAACAAGTATTTGACATTGGAAATATTAAAGGAATAGAAATAATAACTAACTATTCCATTGACACAAACTGTCACTCTTACCAAAATTTATTTGGTTATAAAGCAAACACCACCATGAGAAACACAGAACTAGAAAACTTTCTTGACCTACAAATGCATGATCTACTTGATAAGACAAAGCAGTTAGGGAAACTACCAGTTTAGAATATAATCTTATTTGCAGAATTTTAAAAAGAATAATGATGAATGATTGTTTGAAGTATTACCTTACAATTCAGGAGGTACAACTGAATTTATAGCAAGCTTGTTATGGGACTCAATTAAGCCAAACATCGTGAGATCATTTAAGGATTAGGCTGAAAGGATGATTGAGCATAAAAAATTTGTTTTAAAAAATATTTGCTTTTACATAATAAACTTATTTGTGACAGTGAAGTAACCATATTGAGACTTGATTCTTCTTTAAATATCTTAGGTATAAATAAGTATCAGTAGTTATTGATATCTGCTCAATAACCATTTTTAAATCGACAAATATTTATGCCTATGATAAGTAAGGTACAGTGAGTGCTGGAGATGGAAAGGCAAAAATAAAATGATCCTTAACCTCAAGAAGCTTCTGTTTTTCTGGGAAATGGGGATAGTAATAACATCAATAATTATTATTAATAATATTTATATAGCACTCACTATGCTAAGTAATTTACAAAGTACTTTACAATTATCTTATTTTATCCCCACAATAACCCCGGAAGGGAGGTAAGATTACTATACTCGTTTTATAGATGAGACAAAGCTAGTAAGTGTCTGAGATCAAATTTAAATCCAGGTTTTTCCTCATTGAAGAATTTTCAGCACTTTCTACTGGGAGTACAATGTGTGTAAACATAAAATTATGGCATCTAGAAAGAAAAAGTAAAGAATCTGGGAAATATATTTGCTTTTTTCAAAAAAAGACAAGTCAACAAAACGTTTTTCAGAATTTTAAAAAATTATCCACCCAATAAACTCTAAAATGTAATAGCCCCAAATTGTTGGTATAATGGAAACACTGTATAAATAGCACTGATGTGAAAATGAGTTTTTTCCCCCATAGCCAGTTTGAATTTCTCTAGTCGTTGGATCCAGTTTATTGTCTCATCTATATGAGCTATTTTTCACTTATCAAAAGACCTTAAATAAGAATACAGTATGTATATAACTATGTACTGTGACAGTGCCAAATTACAATAAATTTTCTTTCAACTGTTTTTTTACATATTTTTCTAATGCACCTATAACCTTCAATTAAAATTTAAACACACAAAGACTCCATGAAGATCTCACACATATTAAATAATTTATTCTTATATACCTCTCTGTAATTATGATTTTGGAATAAATATGTTTAATTTGTTTTACATCATTACTGTAACAATTACGTGTCTAATTCAATTGGTAGGAAAAATTTAATAGTTCCTTTTAAGTGACATAGTTAGCAAAGGTCTCATTAACTGGCAGCAAGGCCAACAGCTGCAAACTGTTGACATGTGACAACTTTTTGGATAAATCAGAGTTTATACAGTTGTGTCTAGTTTTCTCCTTGAGATAGCATCACATGACCAACTCCCTATTCAGAAATTGCTTGCATTAATCCTGCAGTTTTCTTAAGGAAAAATAACATTGATGTTTTTGCATATTTTCCTTTAGAGAATTGTCTCCATTCTAAATACAGTCCCTTCAAATTGTTGGGAATAGGAGAATGATATAACTTTGTGGATTTACATGCAAACTTTGTCAGATTTCAGAAAAATTACCTTAGTCTCTTCATTATTCCCACAATCACCTAAAAATTTGGGCAAAAATAATTTGTCTCCCTGATCTAATAGTTAATGTATCAGAATACCCAGGAATCCAATTCTTTTAACCTGGGGTGCAAATTCATGACATGATAGGTTTAAGTGAAATAGTGAGTTTCTCGTTGAATCATTTATTCTTGATTTAAATGTGAATAAAAAGGGTTTTTTTTTAATACTAATTTTAGCAATGTAGATAGATATGCCTGGAAATACTGGACTATCAGGTACCTTAACAGTTCCACCCATTTATTTCCTGTTTTGTCATCTTGATAAACAGGGGCTGCTATGTGGCATAGTGAATAGAGCACTGGCCTTAGATTCAGTAGGATAGGAGTTCAAAGACCTCAGACATTTGCCACCTACTAGCTGTGTGACCTTGGGCAAGTCACTTAACCCTTATAGCCCCATATCCAGGGTCATCTCCAGTCATCCTGATTCATATCTGGTCACTGGACCTAGGTAGCTCCAGAGGAGAAAGTGAGGGGTGATTTAACACAGCATCCCCCTCACTCAAATCCAATTCACATGCCTGTCATGGCATCACCTCCCTGATGTCATAGTCTTCTTTGAAAATGAAGGACAGAGAGAGAAAATATAGTTCATGGTAGTAGAGAAGTATGAATGGAGGGAGTTGCGATCAGCAATGGCAATGGTGAAAAAATATGGAAGTAACTTTTGTGATGGACTTATCCTAAAGAATGTGATCCACCTGCAACAGAACTGGTGGTGCTGGAACAGACTGAAGCACATTTTTTTTATTATTATTATTATTTTCTGGTGGGTGTTGCAGGGCAAATGGGACTGGGTGGCCTGCTGGGGGCCGCACAGCTGGGTGATTGTTGGGTATCTGAGGCCAGATTTGGACCCGGGTGGGGCTCAAGGGCCAGTGATCTGTCTACCACCCAGCCGCCCCTACTATTATTATTATTACTGTTTTATTTTATTTTGGGTCTTTTTTTTTGGTTTTTACAGAGCAATGGGGTTGGGGTGGCTTGCATGGGGTCACACAGCTGAGTGATTGTTGGGTATCTGGGGCCAGATTTGGGCTCGGGTGCTCCTGGCTCCAGGGCCGGTGCTCCATCTACTGCGCCACATGGCCATACCTACTACTACTACTACTACTACTATTATTATTATTATTAATATCATTATTATTATTATTATTATTAATTATGATCATCATCATTATTTTTTTATTTTAATTTTTTCTCTCCCCTTTACTTTATTGCTTATGTAGATCTATATTTTCTTGGGGGGAGGGGTATTATGTTTACTCTTAAACAAGAATATTTTAGTTATGTATAAAAAATTATTTGTACAAAATAAGAATAAATAAGAAAGAAAGAAAGAAAGAAAGAAAGAAAGAAAGAAAGAAAGAAAGAAAGAAAGAAAGAAAGGTAGAAGGTAAAAAAAAGATGAAGGATAAGAGGCGGCTAGGTGATGCAGTGGATAGAGCACCAGCCCTGGAGTCAGGAGTACCTGAGTTCAAATCCAGCCTCAGACACTTAATAATTACATAACTGTGTGGCCTTGGGCAAGCCACTTAACCCCACTGCCTTGCAAAAATAAAAAACCTAAAAAAAAAAAAGAAAATGAAGGACAAACATTATTATCTTGATAAACAAATCTTTCATTGAATTTCATTGAATCATGACACTTGGTGTAAGAAAAATATACTCTATAAGGAAGAGTATCAAACTAACAAATAACATGATAAGCCCTATGGGTTTGCCTTGAGCTATATTTGCTAATTATTTCCTTTCTAATTTTCACAAAAATCACTTAATCTTACTCTGAAAGTTCACACCTTCATATGTCTTGTAGGTTGAAAAACATACCAGTTGCTGTGAGAGATGGGGACTAGATTTGTGATTTCACATTTATTAGGGAACTCCCAGATGTGGAAACGCCCTCTATCAAAGCAGATCATGAATTTCTTTGAAATTTCAAGAAAGCAACTGAGAGCATTGAGAGGTTAAGTAAAAAATTAGGAAATACATTAGCTTTTTTTAAAAAAATGAAAAATCATTTAAAAATTTTTGAGGATTTTAATCAAGTGCCTGATAGTCCAGTATTTCCAGGCATGTCTATCTACACAATTCTAAAATATAATAACTTCACTTGAGGGTATAGTGGAAACAATATGTAAATGGAATTTATGTGAAAATATTTTATTTTCACAGCTGATTTGGATTCCTCCTAATCATTGGATATGGTTAATCCGCTCAACTATATGAGCAATTTTTTACTTGTCAGATGTGAAGTGTGTACCTCTATGTGTCAGAAGTATATATAGCTGTGTCACCCAGAGACTTGAACTCAGGAGGATATTAATTAAAGGTTGTATGCTTTCAAATAACAAATGATTTGCTGGGGGAAAAGGACACATTAACAGAGAAGTAGAGAACTATACAATTATGACATTAAGGTCAACAAATGCAAATAACACAGTATTAACTGGATATAATCTTGCTGAGATGTCATTAAGGGGGTTTAGAAAAGAAGATGGAGAGTGATTTGAGTAAAATTCCCAATAAAGAGTTTTCCCCTACCAATGTATCATGAGTCTTTAATCGATAAGTGTCAAACCACTTGAACTCATTCTACTGTTCACTTCCATGAAACTTCAAGGGAACTGGAAGTGATTTCTCATTAGAAAAAAATGTTGAAGTTGTGGAGTAGAATGACTTTGAAAGAGGAAAAAGCCAAAATAAAGGGAGATGATAATAACATGGGGACTGGGGAAAATAAAAGCCAAAAAAGCAAGATTAAATTGATGACCAAGGCAAACTAGTTAAAGAAGAAAAATTCTTAATCAATGTTCTCTGTTTTCCATATAGTGAATCACCAAATATGTTTGTGTTGCAATTTGGTAGCCAGAAATTTGTGGGTCAATAAATGCCATTCTTCACAATTTTTTTCTGGTGCTAACCTGCCCTTGCATAATTGAAGGTTTCCAAAGTTCTTGGAACTAAAGAGATAATTAATTGCTGTTCAATTATATAGGCTCTTTGTTCCAAGTGTCTGCTTAAACAAATGAAACTAATGTCATCATTATAAAATGGATTTGATTTTGGCTGCACAGAATTTTAAGTTATGGAAGGATAAAAATAAACTGAAGGTATTGCTTCAGTACTGTCTTTGAGGAAGTAGATTGCTTTATTTATTACAAATCTGGTTTCACATCTTGAATGTAAAAATTAAGAGAATATGTGGGTAAGAAGTTCATTAGAAGAGGGAAAAATTCTTAATAACGGGTTTCTAACTCTTCCTTTTTAAAAACCAGATTCAAGAATTTTGTGATATTCCTGGCCTTCACATTCAGAACAGGAACAATTCCAAATACATGCCTTTTCCTGCAAACAGCAATTTGATATATCCTCAATTCTTCTAGGAAACCTTCCATACACCACTGTTTCTTCATATGAAACATTAAATAATTGTGAGATTTGTTTTCCTTAGGAAGCTTTATAGTTTTCTGTTTATTTATTCCCCACAAGCTTTTCATTTTATGACAAAGTTGAATTTTTTTCCAACCTCATTTTTTTCCTCCATTTAAGCATTTCCAGTAGCTATTACTCATAAACTTCAATAATCAGAGAGGTAGTTTTCTTTGATGCTTTTTAAAAATTTGTCCTACTTTTATGGTGGGGCTGCTCATGATTTAATGTAATCATTAAAAACAGACCTTAATCCACCTCTGTGTGAGAGCATTTCTTGTAAATAAACTGATCCTTTGTCTTCCAGCAAAAAAAAAAATCTACGCCTTGAAAAAATTAAAATGCAATTATTGGGAACCTCGCTGCTTCACTTTTTCCTTGGCATTGTTTAACAACCTAATTAGGATGGAAATTCAATACTCCACAATTAGTGGGCTGTGTGTGACTAAGGACATTTTGTTTTGTAAGCACATTGGAAGTGTTTATGTGGCATTTAAGCTCTGCTGGTTCAGCATTAGGATATTCATTGAACTTTGGTTAGCTTATTCAATACAAGTAGCTTTACTGAGTCCTCAGTTTCCCACAATTAAATGATAACTAAAAAGCTGTTTCTCCCTTCAGTATCTACTTTTCTGAGTGCTCCCAGTTTTCGCATCCTCACACAGCCATGTGTTGGATAAGTAGAATACTAAAGTATGTGTGTGCATACCATCAGAGCTATGTAGATAAATTCCACCTAGTCAGTACTAGTCTTTTAACAGTGACCTAGAAAGTGTTTTTAAACAAAACCAGATTAATGACCTTGAAAGTATTGAAATGCCAGATCCAGTACTTTGTCGATTTTTATTTTTACTCCTAATATTCTACATTGTTGGACTATGATGTCTAAGTGCAAAAAAACCATCTTGAGACCAAATAACTAAAAAAAAAAAACTTCAACCATGGCCAAGCATATTGCATGTTTCCAAATAAAAATAGACACATGCTCTCATGCTTAGCCCTCATGTGCCAAGTATCAGTTGAGTCAGCTTCAGAAAAGAATCTCAACATAAAGTTATGATGGAATGGAGCAAGTGATCAGATGTGTGTTGATAAATTGAATCTTTGTTTAGAAAAGACCACATGAAAGGACTGGTACTGGTCTAATGGAAATGTCAGAGGAGAATGGTGAAATTATTTCAGTAATGGAAAGAAAAGGAAGAGTGTGGTTGATTTGGTGAAAATAACCCAATTTGATTATTAATTATTGATGGGAAGCTCTCCATGCCCTCCCATTTGGAGTTTTCTTGGCAAAGCTACTGTAGTAGTCTTGCCATTTTCTTCTCTAGTTCATTTTACAGCTGCGGAACTGAGGCAAACAGGATTACTTAACTTGCCCAGAGTCACAAAACTAGTAATGTCTGAGGCTGTATTGGAGCTCAGAAAGATGAGTCTTTTGTATTCTAAATGCAGTGTTCTTTTCACTGTGAAACTGCTATTCAAAAGCAGAAAGGACTTTGGTTAGGATGTTTGTATCCTGAATTATTCATTCAGCTCTCCTTTTCCCTCTAAAGACAGTATGATTATTAAAATTTGTTTTGATTCAATTTTGTAAACAATCCATTAATCTCTTCCATATCACCTTTCCCCATCACAGTTTCACTATATTATGGGTTAGTATAAGAAATTAAATGTGCATATTGGGGGAGTTTTGCGGAAGTCACAAATGATACAAAAAGGCCAATAGAAATAATTTAAAGGATTTGAAATTCAGGCATGAATAAATTATATGTTTAGTATTGTATAATATAAACTTATATTTTATATTAAAGTACTATAAATACTCTGTAAAATCAGATTTCTCTAGTAGTAAGGGAAGGCAAGAAATTTTTACATGGATTTTCCAAATCATGGGGTATTGCACCCCTAACCCCTTCAATGTGGAAGGGAAACTGTAATCAAGTACCTGCAAGGTCAAAAGTACTGTACAGGAAACTTAGGATACAGTGATCTAAAGAATGCAACAAGTATGTTCTCAATGAATTTACATTCTTTTTAACAAGATATATAAAGCTAAGTATAATCCAGGAATAATCCTGATATGTGGTGTTACTACTGAACTACTAGTGTTACCAGGGTGTTTCAAAAGTCTTGGTGAAAGATTAAGATAGCAAAATTTCAAAATGCAATAAAATTTTTAGGACACCCCCAAAAACGGGGGAGGAAGGGAACAACTATTTACGTAATGCCTCCTATATGCAGGTCACTGTGCTAAGCATTTTACAAATATTAGCTCATTTGATCCTCAAAACAACCCTGTGGATTAGGTGATATTATTAACCCCATTTTATGGTTGAGGAAATGGAGACAAAACCAAGTGACTTACTCAGGCTCATAGAACTAGGAAGTTTCTGACAGAACATTTGAACTCAGGTTTTTCTGACTCCAGGTCCAATACTCTACCCCTTGAATCATCCACCTATTTGTCTTATCCTTGATGTTATTAGAAAGGGAGAGGTCAAATTGGAGCAATTAAGGAAAATTTGAAGTGGGAGTAAACATTATTATGGGAGGGAAGGAAAGTCAGGAAAATTTAATGGAAAAAGTGGTGCCCAAAGAGATTCTTTAAAAATGAGGGCAATGAGGAAGAAGTATATTCCAGGCATGGGGGACAGTCCAACAGGAATACACTAATATGAGAACTATTATATTAATTTTGGGGAAGAAATATTAAGCCATACTGGATAGAATGTAGAGTCTAAAAAAAGGGAAGAAATAGGAAAATAAAACTGAAAATGCAAGATAGAACATATTTCTTGAAATCTTTAATAATGATGAAGATAATTTTAATAGCACTTCAAGGTTTATGAGGTAGTTAACATTATTTGATCTTCATAAAAATCCTGTGAAATAGATACTATTAATATCATTTTGTAGATGAGTAAATTGAGGAAAAAGAGGTTCATGTGGATTGTCCAGTGTCACATTGCTAGCCAGGTCTCAATTCAGGTCTCTCTGACTCTAAGTCTCATTCTATCTACTACACCATCTATTTTAAATGCCAGGCTAAGGAGTTAATGGGGCTGCTAGGTGGCAGAGTGGATAAAGTGCCAGGCTTAAACCTGTTTGCCTCAATTTTTTCATCTGTAAAATAAGTTGGAGAAGGAATCATCAAACCACTCTATTATCTTTGCCAAGAAAACCCCAAATGGTCATGAAGAGTCAGACAAGACTGAAATGACTCAATAGTAAAGGAATTAATATTTTGAATGATTTATCATGAGGGAATCATTGAACTTTGAGTTGGGATATGATGGACTTGCAGGTTTGGAAACCAACTGGAAAAATTCACATTTATTGCTTGTCTGCACTATGCTATGAAAAGTAATAAAGATGAGTTTCTATCCCTAAGGAACTTGCCAGTAGTAGTTCCAGACAAGAGGGCTGGTTAGTAGAACAGAGTATGCTTGACTAGGAGTCAGTAGAGACCTGGACTAAAATCCTGACTCAGTAATAGCTGTATGACCATGGACAAAATTACTGAAATTTCTTTCAACCCTAGATCATAGCTAGTTTGTGTCCAAGGTAGATTTGAACTCAAAATCCTGGCATGCAGTTTCCCCTTGTAGGTTGTTTTGAGGATCCTATGAATTAATAGAAAATGTTTTGTGAACACTATATAAATCCACATTATTATTATAGGCCAGGAGAGATTCATGAGGGCTTGAACTAGGGCATTGCCAGTATGAATGGAAAGAAAGGGGTTGAGTTGAGAGAAATCATGGAGGTAGAATTAACAGGACTTGGCAACAGATTGAGAGTAGAGGTTGAAGGAGAGAGAAGAGTCTGTTAAGAGTCTGGGGATGACTTGGTTGAAAGTAGGAACAGCTGTGCCCCAGAATCTGTCCAGCTGCTTATGATTTTGTGGGCCAATTTAAGAGACTTCAGGGTGTACCCATAGCCCTGGTGTTAGGTGTTGTGGGAGAAACTTGGCCTGGATGTATGGAAGGAAGATTTAGCATATGGTTTGGTCATTTTTTTCTTCTCATTTTATTTAATTTACATGACAGTCATTTCCCCACCCTCTCCTACTCCAATTCACCCAAAGAACCTATAGGGAGGCAGAGTACCCCAGGGGAAAGACAGTTTTGGGAATGAAAAGATCTGAGTTCAGATTCTATTTCTATCACTATCTATATGACCTTGGGCTCAGTTTTCTCATCTAAAAAAATGACTAGACTAGATGACATCAAAGGCTTCTAACTTTAAGTTTATGATCTCACGATCCTTCCCTTGAAACAAATAAGTAAAGAAGACAGAGACTACCAGAGAAATATCAAAATATGAAAAACTAAATAAGTAAAATAAAGCAGAATGCAACACATTGACTTTGATAATGAATGCTAAATTTCCACATTTATAGTCCTCTACTGAAAAAAGGGAGGTGTATTTTATCAATTTGGCTATTGTATCAATCTAAATTCTGGTCTTTTGGTGATGTTTTTCTTTGTAGTATTGTGATTTTTTTTGGATATTATTCTCTTTATTATTCTTTTACAAGTATATATCAATTCATACAAATCTTCAAGTCACTTAATTTCCCAGATTCATAATATCCTTTGTCAACTGGACAGAATAAGTCTCCATCCTACTTATGGCCTGCTTTGTTCAGGTCCATCCATTCACACATTAGAGAAAGAGGACTTAATATGCTGGGACAAAGGCAGGGCTCACATACACACACACACACACACACACACACACACACACACACGCACATATGAAAAACTACAAGGGGGCTGAACCACAACACCACAACAATCATTTTTAGGTCTTAAGTAGTTTTTCCCATTGTTGGCATTTATTGGAACAGTACAGGTGTTCTTGAGCCTAACACCATTCAGCAGCATATAAAACCAGAGTTAGTGTGGCAGAAACAGGAGTGTAGTACTTGGTTTGGTTCACTTGGCAGTTACGTAAGCACAGGGGGATTGCTTTCTGTGGTAACACATTGACTCTTAGGTCCTTTGGAAATAAGGGAGTGCCAGAAAATCCACATAGTTACTGATTAACATGAAAATCATAAAGCCCTCAGTGAACAGCTAGTACGGGTCAAAGCAATACACTTTGCCAAAGAGTGAGATCCTCCAGAGTACAAAGGATTTTTGTTTTACCAAGCTCATGGCTCAGCCTGCTTTTTGGGTCTTAGCTCTGAGAATAGGATGTCTCCAAATGTCTTGACACATTTATCACAATAGTATTTCACTATATCAATAGTATCCCATTAAATTATTATTCCAGAATTTGTTCATCTATTTCACAATTCCAATTTTGGAATTTGTTTGGGTTTTGGATTGCCATTGCTAGAATAAGCAAGTATTTTAGCCTAACTTCCTTGGGGGTATAAATCTAATAATTTTCCCCTGGGACAAAGTTCCAAATATTTTCACAAAAGCTAGACCAATTCACAGTCCCACAATGTTGACTCTTGCTAACTTCTATTATCTTTGACTATTTGATGGACAGAACAAGAAATTTCAATGTTATTTTAATTTGCATAACTCATTCCTTGTTGTTGGAGGAATTGGCAGTGGAGTTCAGTGTAGATAGACTGTGAATGATAGAAATGAAGGGCATTTATGAGAAGCAATGGGTATGAAGGAGTTTTGGGTGCTTGGGTCCTGGTTAATTATGTCAAGTATCATAATTTGTTAAGTTTGGTTTGTGACCCTGACCAAAGTTTTAGGACATAGAAGAGTATGTGCAATACAATATTGTTTAATGTTCTAGATACTGATATCTCCCACAAAGATATGAATCCTGGGAAGCTTTGATAAACATTTTATATTACACAGGATATTTGAATGTCAAGTTAGTAAACTTGCTGTAGTTTCTATTAAAGGAGATCTTAGATGTGAGGTTGGATAGAAACAAATGAATACAGTACATAAAGTATGAATAAAAGCAGTGGACAGAAAATGACATTTTTTAATCAAAAGAATGATGATTTTGAGATCCTGAATCTGGGTGGTTCTGAGGTGATACAGTCATCAAGAGAATTAGAGCAATTGAGGGGAGGGGAAGGTTTAGGGTCAAAAATAATCACTTCACTTTTGGAAAATGTTACATAATCAATTCCAAAATTTTTGAGAGACTATGAGAGTGTCCTTGTATCCTTTATTCTGACTTCACTATGAGTGCTTGCTCTGTATGAGTGAAAAGATTTTTTTTTGACAAGTGGCATTTTGGATTTTGAACATGGTCAGCCAAAGAGACAGGCATTTTCTGAAGTTGAGTTTGAAATAAAAACACACAGACACACATATTCCAAGTTTGTGTTTGTATAAATGTGTATGTCTGTATATGTGCATATATACACATTTATGCATATATACATATATATATTCATTTATAGTAAGTGATAATTGAACTTATGGCAGTTGATGGGACAATCAAAAAGGAGGGTAGGAAAAAAGAAAGTAATATACAGGGCTGAAATTTGCTGAACAACCATGATTAGAGGAATAGATTGAATCAGTGATGGACATTAAAGAGACAATTTTGACCCTAGAGCTCAAAGTTCTATCGCTGATGTACTTTGTAATGTTAAATAAGTTAATTAACCTTTTTTCCCCTTTTGATCTTTTCTCTTCCATAAAAAAATTGGGGGGGGGCAGCTATGAGGTGCTATGGAACACCAGCCTTGGAGTCAGGAGGGCCTGAGTTCAAATGCATCCTCAGGCACTTAATATTTACCTAGCTGTGTGAACTTGGGCAAGTCACTTAATTCCAATTGCCTTGCATTTAAAAAAAGTTTTAAACTGATTCTTTCCATCTACTTGTTTGGTAAAATTATAATTAATTGTTAAGGAATTTTTTCCTTATATCAAATTTAAATTTGCCTCTTTGCAATTTCTAGTTCTAGTTCTAGTTCTACCATCTTAGACCAAGGTAGAACAAATCTAAATTCCTTTCTCATAATAATCTTTCAAGCATTTGAAAACAGTAGATTTCATTCTTCCAATTACCATATTTTGAGTTTAATTAAGTTCCTAGTCACTCTTCTTCCTCTTTATTCTTCTTACTGTCCTATAGAAAGATACTTTCATGGCCTTCAACATAATCTGTGATCTTAAACCCTAGAAATCAATAGATATATGCTCCTTCTGAAGCATTGACAAAGATATAATTTTTTGTATGAAATTTCAAAACAAAATACATTTTGACCTATTGATCTTTGACAAGCTTGAACTGCATTAAATCATTTATTCATTTTATCATCAATCTTAAACATATATAAAAATTATTGATTTTTTTACTTTTAGACAGTTTTTACTGCTATTATGTGAGGAAGTATATTGAAAAATCCGAAGTTCATATGCTTTCCATGTTTGTTTTTTTTCTCTATAGGAATTGCTTATTTGGGAGGAGTATGCAGTGCTAAAAGGAAATGTGTACTTGCAGAAGACAATGGTCTCAATCTGGCATTTACAATTGCTCATGAGCTGGGTCACAAGTAAGTATTACACTCTTAATTCAACTTCTTAAAAAACTCTTTTAAGTATAATTCATTTACTCTGCTATAAGTTCTTAAAACCAAAGTTGTATTTTAAAATAATGTATTCTAAAACTTGCTTTTTTGATATAGGATTAATTTTGAGAATGTATTTCTCAAATGAAAAACAATGGCAACAATTTGGTTGTAAACAAATTGGTTCGTGAACAATTTTATTTTTATTGTTAAGGATTTTGAATTCATGCTCTTTTGCTTGGTTTTACAAAGAAACAGCAAAATAGAGCAGTTATTTCTTTGGTTGATCTTATTTGGACACTTATCTTATGGAATGAAATAATTTTTGCCATATAAATGAATGATTACTATACTTTATATTTCAATTAATGCAATAATTCTTTCTTCTAATATTAGTTTTCTTTTCCAGATTATTTCTTTTTTTGTTGGGTTTTTTTTTTGGTTTTTGCAAGGCAAATGGGGGTAAGTGGCTTGCCCAAGGCCATACAGCTAGGTAATTATTAAGTGTCTGAGACCGGATTTGAATCCAGATACTCCTGACTCCAGGGCTGGTGCTTTATCCACTCCGCCACCTAGCCACCCCGGTTTATTTCTAATAAAACCCAAATTTGTGAGTGTAGACTCAAATTCTAATTCGTAAGCAACCATCTTGGATCTAAGGAAATACATATTTCCAACATCCCAGGACCCAATTAAATCCTTTTCCTTTTAGTTCATAGGCTCATTGGAATGTTCTCATTGGAAGTAACCAATGCTTTTAGAGTCCAGTCTTGTACAACTTAGCTTATAGAGTCCAATCTCTCCATTTGTCTGGTGATGAAACTATAGGTCTGAAAGATAAGAGATTTGCACAATGTTTAATAATTCTTGCATGAGAGGAAACCTTTTTAAAAAGTAATTTGAAAAGTTTCTATTTATTCCTGAAGTAGCTATCTGCTTTATGTCTGTTAATTTTATATTTTACAGAATCTATACAAATAATAAAAGAAACAATTGTGATTTGAGTGCTTGATAATTTACACTGTATTTAGAAATTTTTTTAAAATGTAAAAAGTTTAGTGAAATAGAAACATAATTCATAGAAAAATTAATAGTTCAAGATAAAATCTTAAGTGACCCATACACATTAAGTCAATTAGGTCCTTAATTTGTAAGTCTAATTTCCTGCCATTCAAAAAACTTGTATGTACCAAAAAAAAGAATAATCATTTTATTTTCAAATTTAGATATTCCATTTTCATTACTTCCATTTAAGAAATACATAACTTTTATAATTATCAAAGAGTATAAAAAGAAGATAAATGATTTAAATTAAGAAAGGCATTCCTCCTTATACATTTAATTTCCTTAGCAGCAGGATAAGCAAGTGAATATAATTAGTCTTATTTTACCTGAACAATATTTTCTTTATCAGTGACATTTAGATTGTTTGCTTTCTTTGATCCTTGGATGATTCCTTGTTCATCAGTATAGGTAAACCACCTGTGCAAATTACTCACTGTCTTTCTTTATTCTCAGATATTTTTCTTTTCCATACCTCTGCCACAGCTTTTCAGTTACTTTCATTGTTGTATTCCCCATCAGAATGTATGCTTCATGAAAGGGACTGTCTTTCTTTTTATTCTATTTGTATTCCAAATGCTTAGTATATGCTTGACACCGGGCTTAATAAATGCTTATTTCTTGACTTAATAGGTTCCACATACCTTCTCATTCTTTTGTCTGCACTTCAAGAAAATCATGCTGATGTTTAATATGCTGACTACCAGAAAAAAATTTTGGATAGTTTTTCACATTCGTAAATGTAATATTTAAAACCTTTGAACCGAATTTGTCCTATCTAAATTCTTTAATATTTCCAACTAAATGGAATATTTAGGATATTGAATTAAAATTATATTATTAAGAAGTAATTAACTTCTATATTTCATAGCTTCATAGAACATATATATATATATATATATATATATATATATATATGCACACAAATACATTGATTATAAAACCCTTTTTCTTTTTACTTTAAAAATAGAAGTATGACAATTTCTCCCAATGCCCATTTTATTCTTTTGGATAAATCACATATACAGTTAGTTTAGGATCTCTAAAGAGAAGAATGGTTAATATCAGTCATCTGTTGATGTTACTCTTTAGCTAAAATCTTGGAACACTACAGCCCACTGTTTGTAAATTTATTGTGTTCAATTACAATTCAATAACAAATAACTTCTTAGTAAAATCCATAAGTCTTGTTCTTTCAGAAAGTCTGCTCCTTCAGAATTATTTGATTTAATAAGAAAAGGGTATTTAAGGCCCACCTTTAAGAGTAAAGCAATAAATTCCTCATCTGTGGGAATCTTCTAATTATATCATATATATATATATATATATAGTCAAATCAAGCAAAATAAGGGAAATTGTATTATTTTAGTATTTGAACTAAATGGTACCCCACTGCACATGTATGAAACTTGAAAGAAAATTCACAAGTCAGAAGAGTATGGGCCTTGATGGTTCTCCTATCCAAGTAGAATTCCTCCACTATTGACATTTCTTAAAAGGAAACTGAATTACCAGCATTAATTTTCTCTAGGGTGGACTCATCTCAATAGCATTAATGAATATCCAAATATATATATATATATATATATATATATATATATATACATATATATATGTATATATATATATATGATGTAGAGACCACTGTCCAATATTTTTATGCATATTACATGAAAATATTTCATACAATAGTTTCTTGCATATATACTTACAAATAATAGGAAAAACATTTTCTTTTATTTCTGATTAAAAATAGCATTGATTTCCCTATTCATTCTGGTAAATTTTGTTTTTAGTATAAAAATGGAAATAGAAGCAAGATGAAGTAGCTATTCATTGAAGGACTTGTCTTTTTTCTTGCCAAAGCAATTCAATGAATAAATTAAATTAAATTTAGGAACAATTGGTGTGGACAACTTCTGACTCTTCCTGACCTCTTTCACTTCAACAGAAGAGGGAAGGAAAGACCTTATAATTGGATTAACATTAGCAAAAGGATACTTATTTTACCACAGAGCACCCTTTTCATGTTGAGATGGATTAGGCATCTGCTGTATTGCTTTCTGACCATTTCCCTCTGCTCAGAGTTCTAAGAATAAAAATAAAGCAAAATCATTCAAATAGATTTCAGTTAGTGTCTTATGGATCTTTTGGGATCATGATCACATAAAAAGAGGATGAAAGGAAGAGAGAGAAAGAGAAGATCAATATAAATTTTGACTGATAGCAGTATACCTTCATTTGCATTTTGGAATCTAATGATTTTATATATATATATACACACCTCATCCCTCTTTTTTTGATGAAAAATTCCATTATAAAAGTCACCAAATTTTTTTAGGGTTTTTTTTGGCAAGGCAAACAGGGTTAAGTGACTTGCCCAAGGCCACACAGATTTGAACCCAAGTACTCCTGACTCCAGGGCTGGTGCTTTATCCACTACACCACCTAGTTGCCCCAAAAGTCACCAGATTCTATGGGATAAAATTTTATTAGCAATTGCCTGGATTCTCTTTAATCTAGTGTTCCAATAAGAGCCCACCAATGCATTTCTGCATTTAATGTTAGGAAAAGAAACATTAATTTGATTGACCAGTTAGATTTTGGTCAACTAGGTTGCTTTGGATCTTGTTCAGAGACTTAAATTAAGCAAGTCTAAGTAACTTTTGCAAGCTTTATCAAATTAGAGAAAACTCATCACCCTAGAGATAATTTAATTTAATTTATATACCATACTTCAAGGTTTTTAAGTATGGGTGATCAAGTAATTTACTTATCTAGTAAAGCAAAAGAATAATATAATGAGGACAGGCTAACATTTCTAATCCTGTCTTTGATTGATACCAAAAACCATATGTAAAACTAGAAATACTTTGTTATAAAAATAATCCCTGGAAAAAACAGAGTCATTGTCCTAGTATGCTTCTTTTCTCATTGCCTATTTTTTTCTGGGACCACTAGAAAATTGTGACATTGGAAGGCCTGACACAGCTAAGATTTATTGTTTCCATTTTGGCAACACAGCATTACTGACTGTGACTGATTAATATTAAGATTATAAAATATGAGAGGTAACAAATTATCTCCAGGTTTCTGGGTAAGAAATAAGAATAGATTATCTTATTATAGATGATACTTTGCAAAAAAATTTGTAAAGATAAAAATCAAGTATATTTGTTTATGATGAAATTGAAAATTAATAGCATTTTGAAAAAATATTTAGAAATTGAATAATATGAGTGATTTAAAAGACCTAAGAGTCTATCTAGGATAATCCCCTTCATTTTATGGCAAGGAAACTGAAACTCAGGAAGATTTTGTGACTTATTTATGTTATCTAGATTACAGTGTCAATTTTAATCCAGTCAATTAATTGTTTGAAATATAATCTCAAAGCATTGTGATTTTTTAAAGGATGTCTCTTCTATGATTTTTACAGCAATATTATTTTTAATAAAGGGGAAATGGAAGTGATCCTAACAATTGGGGAATAATTAAATAAATCCAGGAATATTCATGCATTGCAAACCATTAATGCAATTAAGATAGACAAGTATAAAAAATATAAAGAAATAAGGAAAAACTTTATGAAATACCTCAAAGTGTAAAAAGTCAGAAGAACTCAATACCCAGTATGATAATGGAAGAAAGTTAGTAAAGAGGAAGGATGGAAGTCAAGAAAGTCTAAAAAAACCATGACATGTGTTGAATTCATCTATATAATAATTTCAAAATAAATTTCATTGATAATAATTATCTTAATATTAATTTTACTACAAATCATTTATCAAAAAAGAAGAGAAATGTGAAAGAGTAGGATAAAGTTTTTATTTGCATCAAGTGTGTGTGATAGCATGGTAGAATTGTTGGGGGTGGTGGGGAGGAGAGTTGCCATCATATGAAAGACAATTCCTTGATGAGGGTCAAAAGTTAAAATTTGTTCTTTCTTCACTTGAAAAAGATAAATGGTGTTTTCATTGCACATTGGGGAATTAGTTACCACTCATGCAAAATTTATAATCTCCATTTTGACAGAAGTAATTGAATCAATAATTAATGTGTCTAAATCAAAGGATCATAAAACTTAGAGCTGAAAGAGGTGGTAAAGAACATTTAGTTCCATACTTCCATTTTACAGATGTAGAAACTGAGACCTAGAGAAATGAAGAGACTTATCTAGAGGCACTCAAGTAAATAGTAGAACCAAAATTCAAACTTACAGGTATTGACCTTTGGCACTATATACTTTATTTTTAGACTTCTGAACTCCTTCTAAAGGGATGATTCCCATATCAATAACAAATAGAAGGTAATTTGGGTTTGACAAGTATTTGGAGGCTACCTTACATCCTAGAGACATTGCAGGAGCACAACTTCCCCAACTGATATTTTCAAGTTAAGGATCAAGTGTATTAATTACCACAACATATATTTTATTTTATGTTTTTTTAGGTTTTTGCAAGGCAAACGGGGTTAAGTGGCTTGCCCAAGGCCACACAGCTAGGTAATTATTAAGTGTCTGAGACCAGATTTGAATCCAGGTACTCCTGACTCCAGGGCCGGTGCTTTAACCACTGTGCCACCTAGCCGCCCCTGTATATATGGTCTTTGTTCAAACTCCACAGTTCTTTCTCTGGATACAAATGGTATTCTCCATTGCAGACAGCCCCAAATTGTCCCTAATTGTTGCACTGATGGAATGAGCAAGTCATGTTGCTGTTAGGGTGTACAATGTTTTTCTGGTTCTGCTCATCTCACTCAGCATCAGTTCATGCAAATCCTTCCAGGCTTCCCTGAGTTCCCATCCCTCCTGGTTTCTAATAGAACAGTAGTGTTCCATGACATACATATACCACAGTTTATTAAGACATTCCCCATTTGAAGGACATTCACTTAATTTCCAATTCTTTCCTACCACAAACACAGCTGCTATGAATATTTTTGTGCAAGTGATGTTTTTACCCTTTTCCATACTCTCTTCAGGGTATAAACCCAGTAGTTAGTTATATTGCTGGATAAAAGAGTATGGACATTTTTGTTGCCCTTTGGGCATAATTCCAAATTACTCTCCAGAAAGGTTGGATGAGTTATAATTACTGGTTCTTTATTGTCCTCCATGCTATCTTCCCTCTTTTTGTATTTTTCCCCTTTTATCCCTTTATCCATATTCCCCAGTGTTTTGTTTATGAATACCATCACCTTCAATGTATTTGCCCTCCTATATCAACCTCCCTTCTCCTTTCTTTCCCCTTTCCCCTTCTTCCTTCCCTTCCTTCTATTAGATCCCATTTTTCTCCTCCTCTCCATCCCCCCTTCCCCCTTTCCTCTTTTAATACTTGAAAGGTAAGATAAGGTTCTTAATTTAACTGAATGCATGTAAGTTAACTTTAAGCCAAGTCTGATGATGAGATGAATATTCAGGTGATTCTCACATCCTCTCTTATTTCACTCTATTACAATGGGTCTTCTGTACCTCTCAATGTAAAGAGATTTACCCACATTCAATCTCTTCCATCCTCCCATTTCCTTACTGTCCCCCTTTTTAAGAAGATATTGTTTTTAAATAATTCTATCTAAGTCACAGAAAAGTTAAGAGTGTCCATCACTTCTGGCTAAGTGTGTTATCTCTAATAGAGTTACAATTCTTGAGAGTTTTTAGAGTCTTTCTCCCAAGTAGGGATTTAGCCAGTTTCATCTTATTGAATTACAGTCTCATGGATAAGTCATGAGTGACCATCACTTCTGGCTAATTATATTCTCTTTAATAGAGTTATAATTCTCAAGAGTTATGAGAATCTTTCTCCCAAATGGGAATATAGCCAATTTCCTCTTATTGGATAGTAGTTTTTTTGCTTTACTCTTTTTATTAACCTTTTCATGTGTCTCTTGAGCCTCCTTTTTGATGTTCAAATTTTCTATTTATCTCTGATTTTTCATCAGGAAATGTTGCAGGTCTCCCATTTTGTTAAATTTCCATCTTTTCCCCTGGAAGAGAAGGCTGAGCTTTGCTGGATAGTGGATTCTTGGCTGCATTCCAAGCTCCCTTCCTCTTCAGAATATCTCATTCCAGGTCCTTCAATCCCTTAATGTTGATGCAGTCAGGTCCTGCATAATACTTACAGTGAATACTTGGTATTTAAGTTGTTTAATTCTGGATGCTTGCAGGATTTTCTCTTCTATCTGATAGTTCTGGAATTTGGCCACAACATTCCTTGGTGTTTTCATTTTAGGATCTCTTTCTGGAGGGGATTGATGTATTATTTCAATAACTATTTTGCCCTCTGGTTCCATGATGTCAGGGCAATTTTCCATCACTAAATCCTGTAATATTAAGTCCAGGCTTTTTTTTTTCTTTTCAATGTTTTCAGGAAGATCTATAATTCTCAGGTTGTCCCTTCTTGATCTATTTTTGAGGTCAGTGGTTTTGCTGCTGAGGTAGTTTACATTTTCTTCTATTTTTTTTATCTTTTGGTTTTGTTTAACAGAATCTTGTTGTCTCATGAAGTCATTAGTTTCCATCGATTCCATTCATTTTTTTATACAATAATATTCTTCATTTACCTTTTGTGACTCCTTTTCCATTTGGTCAATTTTATTTTTGAAGTTTTCCATTTGCCCAAGTATAGTTTTGAGAGAGTCATTTTCTTTTTGCATTTGCCCAATTGAGGATTCAAGAGAATTTTCTTTTTTTTCATTTGACCAATTAAGGACCTAAGAAAATTATTCTCATTTTGTATTTTTCCAATTATATTTTCCAAGGACGTTTTCTCTTGTGAGATTTTAGAGTTTCTTTTCCCAATTTTTCCAATTCATTTTTAAACTCCTTCCTGGTTTTTTTTCAAGGAAGTCTTTCTGGACTGGAGACCAATTCATATTCTCCTCAGAAATGCTAGATCTCTCTGGGTTAGAATCTATTTCTTCTAAGTATTTCTCATGGGCCCCTCTTTTGCTGGCCTTTCATCATCTTCCTAGGATCTTGTGTTTTGGGGGCTGGCTCTCAGAGGTTTGCTTTTGAAGATCCCAGAGGCTTTGTTCACTTGGCTTAGTAATTCCAAGGCTGGCCAGTAGGGAGCACTGGCCCTCAGCAGCAGGGTCTGAGTTGACCTTGAACAGTGGGCTGAGCCCTGGGGGAGGGAGTTAATCTCCCTTTCAGTTGAGTGAACTCTGTTGCCCACACCTGAGCCCAAGGGGGTGGGGGGGGTTGTTTACTGTTTGTTCTGGGAAGAGGGCTATACTGAAAGTTTGGAGCTCAGGTTGCTTGTCCAGCTGGTCATTTTCCAGGTATGCTCTGAAACTCTCTGTGCTGGAACTCCTGTAGCTCCTGCCCCCTCCCCCAAAGATTCTGTGGCTAAAGTTGATTCTTGCACCTGCCACTCACCAAAGTCTCTGTGACTGAGACTGGTCCTCTGGCTTTCCCCAGCTGCTGTCCCTGTACTGGCCCTCTGCTCTCAGCTCCTGGTTCACCCATGGTCCCATGAGACAGACCTTGTTGCTAGGTGTTCTTCTCCCAGCTTCTCTTTCTGGGTTTTGTCAATAGAATTTCTGTTAAGAGGTTTTTTCCATGTTATTTTTGAGGAGAACCAGAAGCCTTAACACAGTATCGGTTTTCTCTCCGCCATCTTGGCCCACCTATAGTTGTTTTGGCAAGAATTCTTTAATGAAATATATCAAAATTTTGACATTAAGAATAGAGAGAGACTTCCCATTAATATTTTCTCTAACTGGGCAAGTGAATTTAGTTATGTGTGACATCAGAACAAATAAATGGCAGGAATCTGATAGCAAAAAGGTTACATACCTTTTTGCATGGGTCACAACGTAATGTAAATCTAAACAGTCCTAAAAATCCTAGAAGTTAAAAATATTTTTAAAAAATGAAAATAAAACAGGTGAACTCAGTTTCTTCATCTATAAAGGGTTGGGTGAAACCTAGATTAGAGGTGTCAGATATGTGACCCGTGGACATTGTATAGGTCATGACATTCCTGAATACAGCCTAATGTGGATTAAA
The DNA here is from genome assembly GCF_037893015.1 of Macrotis lagotis. Taxonomy (NCBI): domain Eukaryota; kingdom Metazoa; phylum Chordata; class Mammalia; order Peramelemorphia; family Peramelidae; genus Macrotis; species Macrotis lagotis. Next base: position 141,182,077 of record NC_133661.1, on the reverse strand, counting down.
TGTAATTATTATCTTATTTTGATGTATGATATATTAATGACAAAGAAATAGGTTAATGTGTGGTTTTCTAAGCCAATGTGCAACCCCATGAACATCTTTAGGTACAATTTATTGGTCAATGTTTCTACTTGAGTTTGACACCACTGAACTAGAACATGTTGGATTGAATTTTATGATCCTAGCCCCAGAAACTGAAAGAGGCTAAGAGAGAGTTACGTTACTTGTATCTTTTGAGGCCCCAAGTCACAATTTTTTAAAAGTGAAACTATCTGAAAATAAAAGACCATAAATAAAAGAATAAAACTGAAAATAAAAACCTGACCATTCACTAATTTAAAATTTGAAATTAATGATTTTTCTGACCTTTTTCTTTAAAATACATTAATTATTATTTGCTAGCTAAAAGATCTTGACTTCATCAGGATGAGGACTTTTCCTGACAATATAAATGATAAGCCCATTTTATGGCTTGATAAAGAATGCTATAGTGGACATTAAACAGGGAAGTTGATTCAAATGTTCTTGTACCTTTTCTTAGCTTAGGACTATGCATTTTCAGAATATAACAGAGATAGCACTCAAGACTTGGGTCTTATTGTTTCCAAGACCAGCTTTCCTTCCACTGTTACATAAGGTTATTGATGCATTTTATAACATAGTCACTTGCTAAAGCTCCTGGCCTACAAGGCCAGTTCTTTGTCTACTACATTACCATGCTTTTTGAACTTGAACCCCAGAATCATGGCTAACTCCAATTTTTCAAACAACTAATAAATCGTTATGAGGTGCCACTATAAGTGAGGCAATATACTAACCACTGGGGATACAAAAAGAGGCAAAAGAGAATCTCTCAAGGAACTTACAATCTAGTGAGATAGACAACATATGAATACAATGTAAGCTCTATATGAGATGCAAAGGATGTAATTAACTAAGGGAAGATACTGAAATTTGAGAGATTAGGGAAGGCTTCCTATAAAAACTAAAGTTTAATTAAGCTTTAAAGGAAGCCAAAGAAGTCAGTAATTGAAGCAGAGGAGGAATAAAGCTTCAGTTATAGGGGGCAAGCTATGGCAGTAATCATGACATGAGTTAGAGAGCTTGCACCATACATGCAACCAGAAATGTTGCCGAAGTAAAATTGATAGACTTTGGCAACAGTTTGGATATGGGTGATGAGAAATAATGAGGAATCCAGGATTTCTCCTAGATTGTGAGGAAATGGACATGTTTATAAGCAGTAGAAGAAAGTCAATAGAGAAGAAGAAATTGGAAGTGTTAGTAGGAATGATAGAGGAGGCAATTTTTTTTTTTTTGGAAAAAATGGAATGGGATGGGATTATTGTGAACAAGTAGAATGTTTATCCTTGATAAGAAGTAATGCCATTTCATCATGTGAAACTTGGGGTGGTGGATGAAAATTTAACAGAAAGTATCTGATGGGGATAAGCAAGAAGAAAGAAGGAATTAATGGCAAATGACTTCAGTGTTTTTGTTTTGCTTTGTTTTTTGCAAAATATGAGACAAGGTTCTCAGCTGAAGAGAATGAAGGAAGAGGATGCCAGGGAAGAGATGAAACATTTTGGAAAATTAGTTAGTGAAACAATAAGCAATATAAAGTAGGATTACTTAGCAGCAATGAATACTCAATTGTAGTTAAGCAACTTAATCTTGTAGTGAATCCATTCAGAACAGTTGTATAATTTTCTCTACTTTTGTTCAGTACATGTGAACAAGTGAAAGAGATGAATAATGAAAGCGATTCAAACTCGATTGGGCATAATTGATGATATGATATGATAAGGGGGCTAGGAATTCAAGGGAAGATAGTATAGAGTTAAATTAGTCCACCAAGGAGTCAAGCTGCACAGTGGCCACTGTAGGGGACATGACCTGGAAGAGAACTAAGGAATCATGGGAATGGTGATGTAAATGAAGAGCAGGATTATGTAAAGGAAGGTAGAAGGAGAGCCACCAGATTGTGGTTGGATAAAGGACTTTCAAAATTCTTGAATGCAGAAAACTGGTATGTTTGCAGGTGATAACAAGATCAAGGATATGACTACCTTTGTGTGTGCCTGGACTGGGGGAGAGGAATAGCTAATGGGAGATAAAGTAGGTGGAAAAACTGAGAGTCAAGAAATTCGAAGGAGAATCAATAAATATGTTGAGTTTCCCTACTATGAGGAAAGGCGTAGGAGAGAACAAAAAAAAAGTCAGTAATCAAACAGAATGAGGAAAGACGAGTATCTTGAACCCTAAAGAAGGAAAGGTTACTGTGATGGAGGAAGGGGGAGAACCTGGAAATAGCAATAGGGAGCAAGAAGTATTCCAACTCCCTAGCTCTAGCTTCTTCCAGTGAACTGAGGAAAATGAGTGAAAATGTATTCAGTACTGGAAAGGAGGCCACAGAGGCTTGGTCATAAGAGAAAGTCATGTTTAAGTAAGAGCTAGTAGGTAGGAGTTGGAAAGGAATATATTTAAGATGAAAGAAAATATATTGCTTATGGAACAGGAATTCCAGAAGGCACAATGCAAGGGAATTAGGATGAAACTTGAGGATGGGAGGGATGAGGGGATGAGAATGAAGAATTGGGTGAAAGGTGAATGAAGTAGTATCTGTATGATGATCTACTGAAGTTCAGAATCTCTGGGACTTGTAAGGTATGACAAGGAATGAAAATTACCTTAAGCAATTAACTCTGCTTAGTTTGGAAACATTTCTTGATTGCATTTTGTATTCCTTGTAGGATGTTGGATAATGAAAGGATTATATTATGTCTCTGAAAGCATAAGGAGAGAATAAGGCAGAGAAAGAGACAATATCTAGACCTTCATAGGAATTTCTTACAGAGAAGAAAGGTTTGGAAAAGTTGATTCTTTAACCTAGGAATTATAGAAAAGGCAATGAATTTTAATCCGAAAACACATAAGACATTCCTTATTTTGGAAAGGGATTTTAAAATATTTCTCCTGGCTACCACCATTATGACTATTTATCCCAAGTGATCCTATAGTGTTCAACACTTTTGTCATTATTTTAGATAATAGCAATAACAACAATAACCCAGAAATAACAATAATAGACAATATATATAACAATAATATATAATATATAACAATAATTCTTATATAATGCTTTAAATTTTTAAGAGACAGTATGGCATTCTAAATAGCTAGACTATACTGAAGGAAAACTGTGGGAAAATCTGAACATCACACTAAAAATCAGAGACATCATCTTGCCAGAAAAGTTCTATTTAGTCAAAGCTGTGGCTTTTGTGAATTTTGGGCTATAGCACTACTAAATTAGTGCTTTTGAATGCTAGAGAAGACTTTATGGAGATCAAATCAGTCAGTACTTAAATTAATTTGGACTATTAATTGGATAAGACAAATCAGTCATATAATGATAAGACAGAATTCATTGGAAAAGACCTTACATTGGGAAAGATTGAAGACAAAAGGAGAAGGTACAACAGAGAATGAGATAGATAGACAGTGTTATGGAAGCAATGACCAGGAACTTGGATAGGGTTCAGGAAATAATGGAAGCTAAAAGGACCTGGAATGCTATAATCATGGTGAGATAAAAAGTAGGACACAACTGGAAAAATGAACAATGACAATATTGATAAAGGGATTTTCTTTACCAGGGAGTTCCACAAATCAGTGAAATCAATATGATCCGTAAAGCAATATAAACATAATTATATTATGTTGCAGATCTTAAAGGAGTACATATAGACAGATGTATTTTATGTTTATAGACAGATATAATTAGATTACATTGTATTATATTGTTTAATCTTCACAACAACCATGAGATATAGGTGCTATTATTATTTTTATTTTATGAATGAGGAAACCAAGGCAAATATAGTAAGTGACTTTCCCAGGTTCACACAGCTAATAAGTGTCTAAGATTTAATTTGAACCTAGGACTTAGTGACTTTTAGAGGTCCAGCATTCATTCTATTGAGCTACCTAGATGCCTCTTAGATTTGTTTAAAAAAACATTTTCACAATAATTATGTAGGAGAGCATTCTGGACAGTGGTTCATTTTTTTTAAAAAATGGATTTGCTATAAAAAGATTGTTAGCTCCATGAATCAGTAGTATGCTAGAAAACTAAAAATGCTAACAGGATGCGAAATTAAGAAAGGCATTGTCTCCAAGCCTAAGTAGTACTACTATAATCTGCTCTATTAGACCACATCAAGAGTATTGTATTCATTTCTGGATACCATATCTTAGGAAGGACTTTGATATGGTAGAAAGCCAAGAAGTGACTATAATGGCAAAAAATATTCAATTTCCATTCCAAATATGAGGTTTTTTTGCAGTAATTAGGAATACTTAGGCAAAATTACTTTTTTATTGTTTTTTGAATTTTACAATTTTCCCCAATATACTTCCCTCCTCCCACCCCCCACAGAAGGAAGTCTCATGCTATACATTGATCAAAATTGAATGTGTTGAGAGAAAAAATCATGTCCTTAAGGAAAAAATAAAATATAAGAGATAACTTTTTTTTAATTAAAGGTAATAGTCTTTGGTCTTTGTTCAAACTCCACAGTTCTTTCTTTGGCTATAGATGGTATTCCTCATTGCAGATACCCTAAAATTGTCCCTGATTGTTGCACTAATGAATTGAGCAAGTCCATTAAGATAGATCATCAACTCCATGTTGCTATTAGGGTGTACAATGTTCTTCTGGTTCTGTTCATCTCACTCAGCATCAGTTCATGCAAATCCTTCCAGGTTTTTCTGAATTCCCATACCTCCTGTTCCATAATGTACATATAGAACAATTTGTTCAGCCATTCCCCAGGTGGTGGACATTCACTCAATTTCCAATTCTTTGCCACCACAGAGCTGCTATGAATATTTTTGTAGAAGTGATGTTTTTACCCTTTTTCATAATCTCTTCAGGGTATAGACCCAGTAGTGGTATTGCTGAATCAAAGGGTATGTACATTTTTATTGCCCTTTGGGCGTAATTCCAAATTGCTCTCCAGAAAGGCTGGATGAGTTCATAGCTCCACCAACAATGTATTAGTGTCTCAGATTTCCCACATCCCTTCCAACACTGATCATTGTCCTTTCTGTACATATTGTCCAGTTGGAGAGGTGTGAAGTGGTACCCCAGAGATGCTTTAATTTGGATTTCTCTAATAATTAGTGACTTAGAGCAATTTTTCATATGACTGGATTGCTTTTATTTCTTCATCTGTAAATTGCCTCTGCATATCCTTTGACCATTTGTCAATTGTCCCCCATGTCTGCATATGCTATCCCTCTCTCTCTCTCTCTCTCTCTCTCTCTCTCTCTCTCTCTCTCACACACACACACACACACACACACACACACACAGACACACAGACACACTCTCACTCTCACTCTCTCACACACTCTCATACTCTCACTTAATTTCCCTGGCTATCTTCAAGATCAAGCTCAAAGACCCCCTTCTGGGGGGCTTCTGAAAGAGACCTTTACCTGTCTCATGACCCGTTATAGGTGATGATGCCTTTTCTTCCTCTCTGTAGATAATCCCGAACATACCTGTTTATTTGTTTATTTACATGTTGACTTTTTCTTTCAAATATTTAAAAGCAGGAGTAATGTTTTTAATTTTTCTTTTAGTCCCTAGCACTTAGTGTAACACATGGTTAAACATTTAATGCCTATTGACTCACTGACTAACCAGATGAATCAAAAATGGAAATCTTTATTTTAATATGACTGAGTCTCAGTAGCAGAGTTAACAGAAAGAATAATGCCAAAGAATCTAAATGTTCATAATCACATACTAAAAACTTTGTCTTATGGGAGAAAGGAGAACATATTTAAGAGAAAACAAGGGGGATCTGAGAGATTTTCCTAAAACAAGTGAATATATACTTAGGAGATAGACAATTTAAAGACCATCAGCAGATTGACATGCAGCTTAGAACTTCTGCAAGTTCCTATTAAATTTTAAAGTAGACTTTTTTCAGCAATATATATTCCATGTCATTTTTAGGAGGAAACAGGTTTCAACTGATGATGAGAACTGGTGTTATTATCTCAAATGATTATCAGTAAGTGACATATTAAGGAATGAGACAGAGGTTAATAACTCTCACATAGAAAACTTTATGTTGTCCTATGTACTACAAGAAGTGTCTACAAGAAAGGTATCATTTCAAGTTTCATCTTCCAAACACCTGCAGAAAGTAACTGTGGATGTTTTTAGCCAGAATATAACATTGTACAAATATGTATTTTTTTAAAAAAAAAAATAGAAGCTAGGAAAGGTTTTAAGATTGATTGCATGCCTGGGGAAATACTTGTCTTTTGTTCTGCTCCAAGACATGAACTGAATTACATCCCTGGATAATGTGGTTTATTTTGTGGAAATGGTAGGTTATGTGGATTTGTACAGGATGGGGGAAGGGAAGTATGGGGGAATGGAAAATGGGGAAGAGAATTATAATAGAAGTTTTTTCCCTAAAGTTTTCACAAACTAGAGTCAAGGTAGTTCAAGCTAAAAGAAAATGTCTCAATCCCCAGAACAGGAAGTCAAGAAAGCAATTATCCAGATGTGTGAAGTATGGAAATATTTGCCTGTAATATATATTAAAAATGAAAAGTCTAATACTGTGTTGGAGAAAACCCAGTACAAATGGGAGGCAGATTTGAACATGCAGGTAACTTAGGTAACCCACTCTAGTAACTCCACTGCAGTAGACAATAAACTGACAAGAGTTTTTTTTTAATGTTTTGGTCTAGTTTGTAAATTGTGTTGATATCTCCATGTAGGGTTACAAAAAAATTTCTGGATATTCATTAATGCTTCAGAAATATTAGGGAAAATTCTTTAATTTTAGACTGACTTAGGAAATGTAAATCTAAATGATGAATAACCTCTCTATTCTTATGCCATCCTTGTAAAAATTCCATCCTATGTTCCAGTTGTTTATTAATGGCCTCAGGTTACTTTTTCACAATTCTAAAAAAAAGTTATCAATGGTATTCTAGCTAAATTCTAACTTTATTCATTAGGTTCTAGATTTCAAATTTCCCTCTTTCCTTCAGTTCCAATTGGATCCAGTATTCTTCACTTCCTATTCTAAGCAGTGATTAGTTTTACTCTGTCATGTTCAATGGTCCTTTTGTTTCACTAGGGAGGTGGGTGAAGAAATTCTGAAATCTAATTTGAAATGACTTGAGCCCTTGAATAAAAAACACTCCATGAAGTTTGGTGGGGTTTGTTCAGTGTTATTTCAGTCCTACAAAACTTAAATACACTCAGTCCTGGATTTTCCTTTTTTAAGCATTTGTTGTACAGAGAATTCTTTCCAGCAGTTCATAAACTAACAGGACCAGATTCCCTTTATTGAATATATTGAATTGAGAACTTATAATATATCCAGTACCTATAACTAACAACAAGAAAAAAATTCCTGTTGGAAATAATCATCAAACAATGTGGAATTTTATGAGAGATTTTGGACAGAATTATTATCAAATGTAGTGAATTTAGACATAGTTTCCTGCCATCCTATATGACATGTTACCCACATTCCCTTTTTGTACATTCTTCCTTAGTAATGAACTTGCATTGTCTGGCACTTTATCCTCTTCTGTTTATAAACAAAAAAAAATAATCTTATGTTCACTTCCCCTATACAGTTATTTTTAAAGGAAGGGTGGGGGTGATAATGAGATTATGCCTAGAGCTGACCTTTTCAAATTACATTATTGCAATAAATGAAAACCTTTTAATTAGTCAGTAATGACTGGGCAATTACAATCCTTTCCTTTAAAGTCATATCTTTGATTTCAAGTTTTATGTATTTATCCTCCTGGAGAAGCCAGAGGAAGGAAGACAGTGTTCACTACTATTGTCTGGAAAAATCTAATGTTTTTCAGTCTTGATTGGTCCATAAAAATGGTTCAAATAGCCTTTATACATTTGCCAGTGACAGAAGTTTCAAATCCCTATCACTAGATCAGTTAAGAATTATCCATAATATTGATGACAGTTAATAAAAACAAACAAAAAAATTCAACCAAAAACAATTCAGGAAGTAAGCAGAGGGTCTTTGATTCCCACCTGCATTTTTAACAGTGAGTCATAACAGCAATTGGCTGGACATTATCATTGTGATGGAGAATGCAGCTGTATTTTAGCCCTTTCTCTGCCTCTAGGGTTACATTACTGAAACAATGAGGGTTACAAAAGCAGGGCTGGTGTTTGTCTGTATAGAAAAGAATGCTCTAAAATTAATTATTGGGTGGATTTCATTACATAAAAATAATATTATCCAAAATGGTGTTCAGTTAGCTTCAGACGGGTGGAAAGTTAGATTTGGCTAGGAATCTAGTGTTCTGAAATCCCATCAGAACTAATTCAACCTCTTTAGTCTGAAGAAGTGAGGGTAGGAATTAGAAAAGAGCAGATTTTCTTAGGATTCTCAGTGCCTTAGGCTATTTTCTTGTGGTATTTTGACCATAGGGTCATGTAAAAATAAAAATCCTGGAAGACCAATGGAGTCTTAAGCAGCAAGTTCAGACTGACTCTTATTCATCTAAATACACTTATAGAAAGATTCTTTTTGTTGTTCCATTAGAAAGTTCCCTTTATTATTGAAATGTTATTAAAATTTGATAGTGAAAATGAAACAACATAAGTTATTATTGAGAACCATGTGTCATAATTGTATTTATTATAGTCATTGCATTCCAAGCATCCTATGAGAATCTTCTCCACATTCTCGTATAAATCCATGACAAGAGTCCACCCAGAAAGTTCCAAATTTATGTGCATTATGTTAATACAAGTATAACACACAGGTGGTCCATCTGTTTTACCTCATTCTCATTATAAAACCAAGCTACCTCCTTTTCAGCTATGCTTTCATTTAATGATAACTTTTATGATACTTCATATGAATCGTTATTGGTCCTTATACTACAACCCATTTATGTCTACCATGCACCTCCCATGATTTGCTATTTGGGTTCCTTTGTAATAGTTGGATTCCATAATTTAGTATTATAAATCTAAATATAACAATCACCAGAAAACTATTGAGGTTAAAAAATGTGGGCCTTGGTATCAAGAAAAAATGTGGAATTAAGTGAAAGCATCACATGATTTTTCAATTGTAATGTAGCCTGCGATCTTTTTTCCTATTCTCTTCTGGGCTTAGCTCATTTTCCAACTAATATATTCAAGATATAGGTACTCAAAGACCAGCTATAAGTGCATATCTTACTTTGAACAACAGAAATGTTTTATACAGCAGCTTGGTGGTGCAATGAATAGAATGCCAAGCCTGGAGTCAGGAAGACTTATCTTAATGAATCGAAATCCAGTGACAGATTCTCACTAGCTGTGTGACACTGGGCAGCCCTATTTTCCTCAGTTTCCTTATTTATAAAATGACCTGGAGAAAAAAATGGAAAACCACTCTAGTATCTTTGTCAAGAAAACCCCAAATAAATTCATGAAAAGTAGAACATAATACAAATACAACAAATACAAATGAAAAACAATAAAATTCTTTCTCCATATGACTTTCCAGTCCTTTTGAGTAATTATGGAATTCCTTTAGAATACTTGACACAGACAATCCGATCTGCAAATAAGAGTATCCAGGTGATTTTAGGATTTATAGGCAATCCCTCTTCCACTTGGACTCTGTTCTTGACATTCTGCATGGCAATAATATGCCTTTAGTGAGCATCTATTTGTTTTTTTTTATTTTTTATTTACACATTACTAAAATATCCTTGTTTAAGAGTAAACACAATACACCCTCACCCACAAAAATATAAAACCTCATGAGAAATAAAGTAAAAAAAAAGAGTAAAAAAATGTGTTTCAGTCTGTGTTCTGATACCATCAGCTCTTTCTCAGGGAGATCACATACTTTATCATAAGTCCATCACAGAAGTTGTTTCCATATTTTTCCACAGTTGCTGTTGCTGATTGTAATTCCCTCCATACATTCATCTCCACTACCATCTATTATATTTTCTCTCTCCTTTCACTCTTTCCCTCTTCATAAATGTGCTGTGGGGCAGTCAAGTAGTGCAGCAGTCAGAGCACTGGCCCTGGAGCCAAGAAGCCCCAAGCCTACATCCCACCCCAGAGACCCAGCAACCACCCGGCCCTGTGGTCCCAGACAGGCCACCCAATCCCAGCACCTTGCAAAAAATGAAAAAGAAAATGTTTTATCTGACTGTTCTCTCCTATGATCTACTCTCTCCTCTGTCACCCACATCCCCCCCCTTCTCCCCATCCCCCTTCTCTCCTTTTTTTCTCTAGATGTCTATATCCTATTGAGTGTGCATGCTGTTTCCTCTCTGAGGTATTTCTGATGAGAATCATTCTCTCTTGCCTTCCCCCCTTCCATACTATTGCAAAAGCTACATGAAATGTCTTTTATATGAAATATCTTTGCCTATTCCAACTCTCCTTTCTCTTACTCCCAGTACATTTTCCTTTCACCCATTGATTCCATTTTAAACATATATCTTCAAATTCAGCTCTCTCCTGTGCTTCTTCTACCTGCTCTATTAAATGAGAAGGTTCATATGCATATTATCAGTATCATTTTTCCATGCAGGAATATGTGCAGTTCATCAAGTCCCTCATAATTTACCCTTCTTCTCCACTATGTTTCACATGAGTCCTGTACTGAAGGTCTAACTTTCTGTTCAGCTCTGCTCATTTCAGCAGGAACATTTGAAATTCCCTTATTTTATTGAAAATCCATCTTTTCCCTTGGAAGAGGATGTTCAGTTTTGCTGGGTAGTTGATTCTCGGTTTCATTCCAAACTCTTTTGCCTTCCATAATATTACATTCCAAGCCCTATGAGTGCTTAATGTAGTTGCTGCTAAGTCCTGTGTGACCCTGATTGCAGCTCCATGATATTTGAATTGTGTTCTTCTGGCTGCCTGTAATATTTTCTCTTTGATGGGGAGAGTTCTGGAACTTGGCAATAATATTCCTGGGGGGTTTGGGGGGGGTTTTCTGGCTATCTTTCTGGGAGAGATTGATGGATTATCTCAATTTCTATTTTACCCTTCTAGGATATGAGGGCAATTTTCCTGTAGGAATTCTTTAAACTTGAGGTCAGCACTCTTTTCCTGATCATGATTTTCAGGTATCCCAATAATTTTTAAATTATCTTTCCTAAATCTGTTTTCCAGATCAGTTGTTTTTCAATGAAATATTTCACATTTTCTTCTAATTTTTCATTCTTTTGGTATTGAACTATTGTGTCTTGATTTCTCACAAAGTCATCAGCTTCCTTTAGCTGTATTCTACATCTGAAGGATCTGTTGTCTTCAGAGAGCTTTTGCATCTCCTTTTCCATCTCCTTTTAAAAGTATTCTTCTCCTGAATAACCTTTTGAACTGTTTAATCCATTTGACCTAAGCTGATTTTTAACATGTTTTCTTCAGCATTTTTTGGAGCTCCTTGACTAAGCTTCCTTTTTATATTTCTCATGCATCTCTCATTTCTTTTCCCAATTTTTCTTCTATCTTCCTTATTTGGTTTTCAAAATCTTTTTTTGAGCTCTGTCATAGCCTGAGCCCAACTCTATATTTCTTGGAGTCTTTAGATGCAAAACAAGGCTGTGGGGGGGGGGGGGGTCTAGACTGCAACCAGGTTCTGAATGTGGTCAGAGCACCAAAGTCCTGTTCCAGGGACACAGGAAAGACTGTGGTAGTCTCCCTTTACTCACTTACCTTTGGTGGACTGAAGATTCAGGGCACAGCTTCCTGGAGGCTCTGCTGAGCAACTCTGCCAGTCTGCTCGTTTCCTGGATCTGGGCTGCCATAGCCTCACTAAGTGCTGATCATACTGAGAGCCTGGGCTTTGTGCTAGCTCTGGCAGAGGTCTCCCTGCTAACCTTCCAAGTTGTGCTTGGTGCTCCCTGGGGTGCAAGTCATGAAACTACTTCTGTTGCTAGAAGCCACAGTTCTCAGGTACCCTGTGATTGTTCCCAGGAGGTTGAAGATCCTTCATTCTGACTCAGCTGCCTCTCCAACCCCATGGAACAGAGTTTTTCCACTATTTTCCAGGTTACCTTGGGCTGGAGAATTGCCTCACTGAATCTTTCTGTGGGTTCTGTCTCTAGAAAATTTATTTAGAGTCATAATTTTAAGGTTTTTGAATTTTTTTGGAGCAAGTACCTAAGAGAGGCTCTTCTCCTGCAGCCATCTTGGCTTCGTTCCCAAAAACTCTGTTTTAAAGTAAAATAAAAGCCTACATTTTAAGGTATTATTTGGCCAATTTTACAAATGAGAAAACTGAAGAACAGAGAAATTAATTGATTTGCTCATTGTCACATAGTGAGTGTCAGAGGCACATTCAAACCCAGATCTCACCCATACCCAAGTCTAGTGTTTGTACAATTTTTAGAATTGTACACTCATGTGGGTTATAAGATCCCTTCCTGGGGCAACTGGGTGGTATAGTGGATAAAGCACCGGCCCTGGAGTCAGGAGTACCTGGGTTCAAATCCGGTCTCAGACACTTAATAATTACCTAGCTGTGTGGCCTTGGTCAAGCCACTTAACCCCCTTTGCCTTGCAAAAACCTAAAAAAAAATCCTTTCCTCTATTTCTGTTTTATGAGTTGCTTCTTACTGAAAGTCCAGAAAGTCATCAAAAAAATCATGTTTGATCTGTCAAATAATCTTGTTTATCTCAATATATACAAGTGACATAACTTTTTCGAAGAGAATCTTGATGGCTGTACTTTGGGTTACCAAATCTTTTGATAATGGAAAAATAAATATAACAGGATCTCATATTCTCCAAATATTTAAATAAACCAGTAGATTACATATGTAACTTAGCCTGTTCCTTTCTCATATTTTTCCTCAATGCATGTCCTCTAATATTTCATGAGAATAATTCTTTAATGTTGAATAATAGGTATTGATATCTTTTTGATCAGTTAAGCATATTATTTAGTTTAATTTGTGATTTGGTCTATGATTTAGGTCATAATCTGTGGTTTCTCCATTGGTTCATTATCTTCTCTTTCATATGTATGGAGCATCAGTACCTGATTAAAACTATAACTTAAAACTATAACCTTCCTCTCAAACCTTGGTATAATCTAGCTACTCTTCCCACCTTTATTTTCTTTAGTGCTACTTCACTAATAGAAATTTAATCAATGCCAAGCTTAATGGAATTAAAATATTTCAGACATAGTTTTTTACAAAATAATATAGGAATGACCTTGTACCCCAGCAGCTCCCTATTTTTATTCTTATGTACTTCACAACTAAGTTTTAAAGTAGATCCAAAATGATAAGCTAAATAGAATTTAGTTAGTAGAGAGACAAAGGGCTAACCAAATCTCAGCTTAAACAATAGCAGGATTAACAAAGCTAGCCATGACTCCTTCCTATTCTTGGAGGAGTTGGTCCAGCTAAGTCAAAGACGTGAGATAGTTCCCCTATAATGAATTGATTGACTTCTAATAATTTGGAGGTCTAAGGCTTCAAATATTTTTTGGGAAAGAGATCATATATCTTGTGACACAAAGAGGAGCAGAGATCTAAAATACTTATTATGCTCCACCTTAAGAGAATACTCTGACACAGGAAATATTAGTTTTCAAAGTGGCATTTTCTAAATTAGCATTTGTTTTGCTACAAGAGCAGTAATGAAGCTAATAAATATATACTTCTTTTATCTACTTGCAATTAGATTTCTTTGTGTTATATAATTGTTTGCAATTTCATTTTGTAGTGAAAATAAATGTTTGAAAAGGAACATGACAAACTTGTTCAAGGAAAGGAGTGTTTTGGTTTTATAAATATCTGAGATATTTCTAGGAAATGTTCTTCTACACCTCATTGTATTTTAGTAATTTGGAGTGTGATGTAGAATTTTACTTTTAATTTAAAGGTTATTACTATTTCTTTCCCCCTGAGCTTCTCATTAAATCATTTTTCCAGTTTTCAGTTGGATAAGAATTTGCAAAAGGGCATCGGTCAGTTCACCAAAATTAGGTATACAACATGCCTCAAATGGTATTTGCTTTTGATTCCCATTAGTAAACTGATTTAAAGCATATTAAACTGGTAGTTACTGTGTCCATTTCTGTCTTAGTCAAAGATATCCAAGAAGGGTACTTACAACAGATACTCAACTTGTTGCCAATGAGATATAGAATTTTTTTCTCAATCAAGTTTTCTTTTCAGTTTTTGGAATTTTTCCACTGTTTCTAGTTTCACTCAAATTCCTTTACTTGCTTTTCTATGCCAGCATATCTTGGGATAGATTCCAACCTTGACTGACACTTTTGGATCCCATTTAAGTCCAGATTCAGGTATAACTAAGACTAGTTTTTTTTTGGGGGGGGGGTCATAATGGTTGTTGTTGCCATCACCATAGTGTCAGCCAAAGATGCTTCATTTTGTGGTAGAATCTGTGAGAAACAGCCAGCTACAAATCTAAACAGTCAACTTTTCAAAATTCTTTAAAGGTATTTTGCTATATCTGGTTAAATTCTTGGATGGACTCTCAAAAGTAGAACTCATGAATGCTGCCAAATCTATGTACTCTGCATCACACTATTCAAATTGTACAGACTGTTTGCCAATGGAATTTTATTTTTTTTTTGAAAGATGAAGGTAGAAGGGTATGCTAAAATCTTCCTCTTTTTTTAGTTCTCCTTTCTTTTTTTAAATTTATTTTTATTAAAGATATTATTTGAGTTTTACATTTTTCTCCCAATCTTGCTTCCCTCCCCCCTCCCCCCCCACAGAAAGCACTCTTTCAGTCTTTACTTTGTTTCCATGTCATACCTTGGTCCAAATTGGGTGTGATGAGAGAGATATCATATCCTTAAAGAGAAGAGAAGTCTAGGAGGTAACAAGATCAGACAATAAGCTATCTGGTTTTTTTTCCCTAAATTAAAGGGAATAGTCCTTGCACTTTGTTCAAACTCCACAGCTCCTTATCTGGATACAGATGGTACTCTCTTTTGCAGACAGCCCAAAATTGTTCCCAATTGTTGCACTGATGGAATGAGCAAGTCCTTCAAGGTTGAACATCACTCCCATGTTGCTGTTAGGGTGTAAAATGTTTTTCTGATTCTGCTCATCTCACTCAGCATCAGTTCATGCAAATCCCTCCAGGTTTCCCTGAAATCCCGTCCCTCCTGGTTTCTAATAGAACAATAGTGTTCCATGACATACATATACCACAGTTTGCTAAGCCATTCCCCAATTGAAGAACATTTACTGGATTTCCAATTCTTTGCCACCATAAACAGGGCTGCTATAAATATTTTTGTACAGGTAATGTTTTTACCCTTTTTCCTCATCTCTTCAGGGTATAGACCCAGTAGTGGTATTGCTGGGTCAAAGGGTATGCACATTTTAGTTGCCCTTTGGGCATAGTTCCAAATAGCTCTCCAGAAGGGTTGGATGAGTTCACAGCTCCACCAACAGTGTAATAGTGTCCCAGATTTCCCACATCCCTTCCAACAATGATCATTATCCTTCCTGGTCATACTGGCCAGTCTGAGAGGTGTGAGGTGGTACCTCAGAGAAGCTTTAATTTGCATTTCTCTAATAATTAATGATTTAGAGCATTTTTTCATATGGCTATGGATTACTTTGATCTCCTCATCTGTAAATTGCCTTTGCATATCATTTTACCATTTGTCAATTGGGGAATGGCTTTTTGTTTTAAAAATATGACTCAGTTCTCTGTATATTCTAGAAATGAGTCCTTTGTCAGAATCATTAGTTGTAAAGATTGTTTCCCAATTTACTACCCCTCTTTTGATCTTGGTTACATTGGTTTTATCTGTGCAAAAGCTTTTTAATTTAATGTAATCTAAATCATCTAATTGGTTTTTGGTGATGTTCTCCAACTCTTCCTTAGTCACAAACTGTTCCCCTTTCCATAGATTTGACAGGTAAACTAGTCCCTGAACTTCTAATTTGCTTATAGTATTGTTTTTATGTCTATGTCCTGTAACCATTTGGATCTTATCTTGGTAAAGGGTGTGAGGTGTTGGTCTAATCTAAGTTTCTTCCATACTAATTTCCAATTTTCCCAGCAATTTTTATCAAAGAGGGAATTTTTATCCCAATGGCCAAACTCTTCGGGTTTATCAAACAGCAGATTACTATAATCATCTCCTGCTCTTACACCTAGTCTATTCCACTGGTCCACCACTCTATTTCTTAGCCAATACCAAACAGTTTTCATGACTGATGCTTTATAATATAATTTTAGATCGGGTAGGGCTAAGCCACCTTCTTTTGCACTTTTTTTCATTAAGCTTCTGGCAATTCTTGACTTCTTATTTCTCCATATGAATTTACTTACAATTTTTTTCTAACTCATTAAAGTAATTTTTTGGAATTTTGATTGGTAGGGCACTAAACAGATAGTTTAGTTTTGGTAGAATTGTCATTTTTATTATATTAGCTCTACCTATCCATGAGCAGTTGATATTTGCCGAGTTATTTAAATCTAATTTAATTTGTGTGAGAAGTGTTTTATAATTGTTTTCAAAAAGATTCTGAGTCTGTCTTGGCAAATAGACTCCCAAATATTTTATATTGTCTGAGATTACTTTGAATGGGATTTCTCTTTCTAGTGTTTCCTGCTGTTTCTTGCTAGACATATATAGAAAAGTTGAGGATTTAAAATCTTCCTCTTAAAAGGAAAAAAAGTCACAGTCCAAGAAAAAAGCAATAGCAAACTGGATTAAATATGTTAACTACATGTATATGTGTTTATTTTCCCACATGAATATACACATAATATACATATAGACACATCTTTTATTATATACAATATTACATTATACATATATATCCTATTATGACAATTACATATTTATATATATATATATTTCATTTAATTAGCTATCTAGGTTACTTATCTGATAGATAGGCTAATCAAATTATAGATTTAGACATAGAAGAGGTCTTAGAGGCCATGTAGTTCAGTGCCCTATAATTGTGATTTGCCATTCCTCTTTCTTGGATACCATCAGTACTTATTTGTCAGTGCTTACCACTTTTCTTCTTGATGAGTTACCCTCTTTTGGATTTTATAACATAGTATCTTCAAATTCTCTTCTTATTTCTCTAGCAAATCATTGGCCTTTGATGATTCTTCATCTTCTACTCACTCCTTAAATGTGTATATCCCATATGACTTCTGTGCTATTTCACAACATTCTAGCCCTTGATGAATTTATTCTGTTTCAGGAATTTAATTTGCTTCTTCTTTCCAGTGATACACAAGTTTTATTTTCACTCTTGATCCTACTTCACAGTTCCATTCCTTTATTCCAGTTATTCAGGATATCTTTATATGGATATACCAGTTAACTCAGACTTAAAATTTCCAAAAAGAAACTCATCATATTTAAATTAAATTTCTTAAAATAGCATTTAGCTACATAGTACTAAATGCAATGATCTTACAATATTTTTGAAGTATTATCATGGGCTTCAGAAATAACATAAAAGTTGTTATTGGGGAAAAAATTTTGTAATTTGTTTCAATATTCATTAGGGAAATTGGTCTAGAGCTTTTTTTCCCTATTTTGACTCTCTCTGGTTTAGTAATCAAGACCATACTTGTGCATCAAAAAATTTGATAGGACTCCTTTTATATTTATTTTTTCAGACTGTATATATTATTTTAATTAACTTTTTAGATATTTGATAGAATTTGTTTGTCAAATCTGTCTAGTCCTATGGGGTTTTTCCCCCTTTGGAGTTTATTTATGACTTGTTCAAATTTTTTCCTAGGATAGGGTTATTTAGACATTCTACTTCCTCTTCTATTAATCTGAGCAGTTTATGTTTTTGTTAACATTTCTCTAGTTTGACAGTATTATTGTCAATAGTACAGTATTATACTAAATAATTGCAAATAATCTATTTTGAATAATTTTTATTTCATTTCCAATTCCATGAAATACAATTTTTAGTATCTAAAAAACATTGAGTTCTAAATTACCTTGAATTGGTATGGCTATACAGGTAAAATTATGTAAAACATATTAGCATATAAGTCATGTTGAGAAAGAAACACAGGCTAAAGAACACACATATACACCAATGAAACAGTATTCTTCAATCTGCATTCGTACTCCATCGGTTCTTTCTCTGAAGGTGGATAACATTATTCATCATAAGTGCTTCAGAATTGTCTTGTATCATTGTATTGCTGAGTATTGCTATCATTCAGCATTTATCATCATATAATATTGCTGTTACTATGTGTAATGATTTTAGCATACCCTGATACCTCCATCTTTACATTAGTTCATGTAAGTCATTACAGGTTTTTCTGAAATCATCCTGCTTATTATTTCATATATCACATAGTATTCCATAGCAATCATAAACCAAGACTTTTATAGTCATTCCCCAATTGAAGTCATCCTTTCAACTTTCAATTCTCTGTCACCTCAAAAAAAGAACTGCTATAAATATTTTTGTACAAATTGGTCCTTTTCCTTTTTACTTTTTAATCTTGGGGTGGGGATACAGATCTTGTAGTGGTATTGCTGAGTCAAAGATAGCCCTTTGTTCCTAACCTCAAATTGCTCTCCAAAATGGTTGAATTAATTCATAATTCCATGCATAGTACTTAAGCATCCCAGTTTTTCCACATCTGTCCAAGAGTTATCATTTTCATTTTCTGTCACATTAGCCAATCTGAAAATGAGAGGTGGTACCTCAAAGTAGTTTTAATTTGCATATGACTATTAGTATCTTTGAATTGTTCTTGTGAAAACTCTCTGATCATATCCTTTAATCACTTATCAACTGGGGAATGGCTTCTATTTTTTTAACTTGACTCAGTTCTCTATATTTTTGAGAAAAGAATTCTTTATCAGAGTCACTTGTGTAGATTCCCCCCCTCAACTTTCTACTTTCCTTCTAATCTTGGATGCATTGGTTTTGTTTATACAGAAAACTTTCTAATTTAATATAATGAAAATCATACTTTTTTGTCTCCTAATGCTCTCCATGAATGACTAGTAGAAAGAGTTCAGGCTTGAAATCAGAAAGATTCCTCTTACAGGGTTCAAATCTTGCTTCATACAATAACAGTGTGACCCTAGACAAGTCACTTAACCTTGTTGGCTTCAGTTCTTCATCTGTAAAATGATTTGGAGAAGAAAATGGCAAACCATTCCGGTATCTTTGTCAAGCAAAGCCCCAAATGGTGTGATGAAGAGTTGGACAAAACTGAAAATGACTGAATACAATGCACTCTATCTCTTGTTCAGTCATAAATTTTTCCCATATCTATAGATCTGACAGGTACACTATTATATGCTCTTCTAATTTGTTTATAATTTCACCCTCCATGTTTAAATCATGTGTCCATTTAGACCTTATGTTAGTATATGGGATAGGTGTTGATCTATACCTAGTTAGTGCCAGAAGTTTCCTGGTTTCCCCCAGCAATTTTTGTCAAATTGTGAGTTCTTCTCCAAGATCTTTAGATTTATCAAACACTATATTATCATAAAAATTTACTATTATGGATTGTTTTCCTAATTTATTCCATTGATACAATTCTCGATTCCTTAGTCATTACCAGCTTGTTTTGGTGATTACCACTTTATAATGTAGATTAAGTTCTGGGATAACTAAACTATATTCCTTCACATTTCTTTTCATGAATTCTCTTGATATTTTTGGTCTTTTTTCTTCCAAATAAATTTTATTATTATGTTTTTCTACCTTTCTAAAAAATTTTGTTAATAACATTTGATAAATATTTGATTAGTATGTACTGAAAAATAAAGTTCTATGGGTCAAATTATTATTTTTTATCATATTGTCTTACCCTATCCATGGGCAATTAATATTTTTCCAATTTTTCAGATGTGATTATTTCTGTGAAAAATATTTTATTTATATGACCAGGTTTGTCTTGGCATTTTATATTGTCTATAGTTATTTTGTATGGCATTTCTCCTTTTATCTCTCATTTCTGAGCTTTGTTGGTAATATATAGAAATGTTGGTGATTTATGTGAGTTTATTTTATATCTTACACCTTTACTGAAGCTGTTATTTCAACTAGTTTTTTCTTCGATCCTCTTGGGTTCTCTAAGTTATCATCATATCATTTGCAAAGAGTGACAATTTTGTTTTTTCATTACTTTTAAAAATTTATTCCATTTCTTTTTCCCTTTGTTATTGCTAGAGCTAACATTTAAAGTACACTATTGATAAAGAGTGATAACAGGCGACATCCTTTCTTTATTCCTGATCTTATTGGGGAGGATTCCTTCTAGTATATCCCCATAGAAGATATACTTGATGAATTTTAAATAGAGATTACTTATCTTAAAGAAAGTTCCATTTTTCCTGGGCTTCTGGTATTTTTTAATAGGAATGGATATTGTATTTTTTAAAAAAAGCTTTTTCAGCGTCTGTTGAAATAATCAGGATTTCTGACCAAGATGGCAGAGAGAAGACAGGCATTGTGCTAAGGTCTCCTGATCTTTCCTCATATATAATATGAAACAAACCTCTTAACAGAAATTTGATTGACAAAACCCAGAAAAAGAAGCTAGGATAAGAACATCTACCTCAAGGTCTGTCTTCGGGGATTGTGGGTGAGCTGGAGGCAGAGAGCCGAGAGCCGGACTTAACCTACGATTAACTAGGGAGGCATTGACTGTGGATGCCGTGGTACAGGAGCCAACTGGGGCATGAAGGCTTTGGTTGTGGGATTGATGGTCTGGGGCTGTCTGGAAAGGCTGGAGGATGAGTTCCAGGCAGAGAGTGGTGGAGTACAACTGCACATCTATCTGCTAGGCTCCTCTGGTTTGGACAAAAATCAGACTCCATATATTCATTCCAGCTTAAACCCTCTTCCCAGGACAAACACAGTAACAGCTTCCCCAGACCTCAGGCTCAAGTGTGGGCATAAGAACTCCCTCAGCTGAAGAGGGAGATTAATTACTCTTGTCCTGGGCACAGCCCACTTTGTTTAAGGATTAAAGTATCCGGCAGTACCACCCAAATCCCTCTAGGCCAAGAGAAAGGGTCTCAAATAAAGGTCACAGCCATTCCAGAGAACGTAATCAGCACCCTCTACTGGCCAGCCCACTTCAAGTTATTAAGCCCAGTGAGTAAAGCCTTTAGGGATCTCAACACCAAATCTCTGAATCAGCTCCTCCCCCAACACAGGATCTCAGGAAAATGAAAAAAGATCTATGGAAAGGGGTTTCCATAGAAAACTACCTGAAAGATAAAGACCCTAACTCAGAGAGATCTAGATCTTCTGAGGAGAATATGATTTGGTCTCCAGCCCAGAAAGACTTCCTTGAAGAAATCAGGAAGGAGATTAAAAATCAATTGGAAAATTTGGGAGAGAAAATTAACACCTTGCAACAAGAAAACAAATCCTTGGGAAATACAATTGATCAAGTGCAAAAAGAAAATAATTCTCTCAAAACCTCAATTGGCCAAATGGAACATTCCTTCAAAAATAGAATTGACCAATTGGAAAAGGAGTTACAAAAGGTAAATGAAGAAAATTTTTCTTTACAAAAGAGAATGGAGTCTATGGAAACTAATATCTTTGTGAGACAACAAGAATCTATTAAACAAAACCAAAAAGTTGAAAAAAATAGAAGAAAATGCAAAATACCTCATTGGCAAAACCACTGACCTCAAGAATAGAATCAGGAAAGATAACTTAAGAATCATTGGGCTCCCTGAAAATATTAAAGAGAAACAAAGCCTGGAATTAATATTATAGGATGTAGTGATAGAAAATTGCCCTGCCATCATGGAACCAGAGGTCAAAATAGTTATTGAAAAAACACATTGATTCCATCTGGAAAGGGATCCCAAAAGGAAAACACCTAGGAATATTGTAGCCAAATTCCAGAACTATCATATAAAAGAGAAAATACTGAAAGCAGTTAGAAAGAAATAAGTTAGATACCAAGGAGCCACAATAAGTATTACACAGGACCTGTCTATATCAACATTTAGGGATCAAAGGGCCTGGAATACAATATTCTGAAAAGCAAGGGAGCTTGAAATTCAGCCAAGAATTCACAGAAAAACTGAGCCTTCTCTTCCAGGGGAAAAGATGGACATTTAATGAAATAGGAGACTTCCAATATTTCCTGATGAGCAGAACTTAATAGAAAATTTGGACTTCAAACAGGAGACTCAAGAGACACATGAAAAGGTTAAAGAAAAAAAACCTGTTATCCAATAAGGAAACTGGCTATATCCCTACTTGTCAGAAAGACTCTCATAACTCTTGAGAACTGTAACTCTTTTAGAGAGAATATACTTAGCTAGAAGTGATGGACAATCATGACTTTTCTGTGACTCAGATTAGAATGATTTAAAAGGGGGAACAATGAACAGACAGGAGGTTGGAGGAGATTGAATGGGGTAAATCTCATTACATTAAGAATTACAAAGGACCTATTGCAGTAGAGGGGGGAAAGGGAGGGGGTTGAGAACCACTGGAATCTTACTTTCATCAGATTTGGCTTAAAGTTAGCATATACATACTCAGTTAAGTTAAGAAACTTGTCTTACCTTTCAAGTATTAAAAGGGTAAAAGGGGAGTGGGAGGAAAAGGGGAACTGATGGAATGGAAGGAAGAAGGGGCAAAGGGAAAGGGGAAAGAAAGTGGAAGGGGTCTGATAAAGTGGGGCAAACACACTGAAGGTGGTGGTATTTGGAAATAAAACACAGGAATATGGATAAAGGGGAAAAGGGGAAAAATACAAATGGGGGAAGATAGCATGGAGGGCAATAAAGAGTTAGTAATTATAACTTTGAATGTAAATAGGATGAACTCTCCCTGAAAACGTAAGCGAATAACAGACTGTATTAAAAACCAGCATCCTACAATATGCTGCCTACAAGAAACTCATTTGAAGCAGAGAGATCCATTTAGAGTAAAAAGTTGGAGCAAAATATATTTTGATTCAGCTGAAGTGAAAAAAGCAGGGGTAGCAATCTTATCTCAGACAAAGCAGTTACAAAAAAATAGAGAACTTTAAAAGAGATAAGGAAGGAAACTACATCCTCCAAAAAGGTACTATAAGCAATAAAGTAATTTCAATACTAAATAAGTATGCACCCAATGGTATAGCATCCAGATTCTTAGAGGAGAAGTTGAAGGAGTTACCGGAAGACCTAGCCAGTAAAACTCTACTAGTGGGAGACCTCAACCCACTCTCAGATTTAGATAAATCTAACCATAAAATAAACCAGAAGGAAGTTAAGGAGGTAAATAGATTGTTAGAAAACCTAGACATAATGGGGATATAAAGGAATATACTTTTTTGCTGCAGTACATAGCACTTACATGAAAATTGACCATGTACTCACATAAAAATTGACCAGCAAAACCTAACAGTCAAATGCAGAAAGGCAAACTAGGAGATTAAGGAATAGTTTACCTGTTAGATCTATGGAAAGGGAAGCAGTTTAAGACGAAGTAAGAGATGGAGAACATCATTAAAAACAAACCAGATAATTTTGATTACATTAAATTAAAAAGCTTTTATATAGACAAAACTATTGTAGCCAAGATTAAAAGAAATGTAGTAAATTGGGAAACAATTTTTACAACTAATATTTCTGACAAAGGACTCATTTCTAAAATATACAGAGAACTGAGTCAAATTTTAAAAAAATCAAGCCATTCCCCCATTGACAAATCATCAACAGATATGCAAAGGCAATTTACAGATGAGGAAATCAAAGCAATTCATAGTCATATGAAAAATTGCTCTAAATCACTAATTATTACAGAAATCCACATTAAAGTTCTGAGGTACCACTTCACACCTCTCAGACTTGCCAATATGACTAGAATGGACAATGATAAATGTTGGAAGGGATGTGGGAAATCTGGGAAACTAATACATTGTTTGTGGAGCTGTGAACTCAATCAACCTTTCTGGAGAGAAATTTGGAATTATGCCCGAAGGGCATACAACAATATTCATAGGAGCTCTGTTTGTGGTGGCAAAAAATTAGAAATTGAGTGAATGTCCATCAATTGGGGAATGGTTGAACAAACTGTGGTATATGTATGTTATGTAACACTATTGTTCTATTAGAAACCAGGAGGGATGTGAATTCAGGGAAGCCTGGAAGAATTTGCATGAACTGATGCTGAGTGAGATGAGAAGAACCAGAAGAACACTGTACACTCTAAAAGGAACATGGGGGTGAAAGATAAACCTTAAAGGATTTGTTCTTTTTATCAGTGCAACAATCAGGCACAATTTTACGGGTATTTGTAATAGAGAATCCCATCTGTGTCCAGAGAAGGAATTGTGGAGTTTGAACAAAGACCCAAGACTATTACCTTTAATTTTTTTAAAAAGTTACATTATTCTGTAATTTTACTATCTCATACTTTATTTTTTCCTTAAAGATATGATTTCTCTCTCATCACCTTCAACTTAGATCATTGTATATCATGGAAACAATGTAAAGATTAACAAACTGCCTTCTGTGGGGAGTGGGGGGAGGAAGTATGATTAGTGAAAAAATTGTAAAATTCAAAATAAATATTTTTTTAAAAAAATGAATATTGGGAGGGACAGAGCCAAGATGGTGGTGTGAAGGAAGCATTCCTTCCCCCAAAACTCCAAAAGCCATCAAATTATGACTCTAGCCAAAATTTAGAGGGGCAGAACCCACAGAAAGACAGTCCAAGACAACTTAGAAGTTCCGTGGGGAAAGGTGTTTTTCACCAGGACCGGGAGTTGGAAAAAAGCTGCAGCCACAGCACAGCCCACTGGCAACTGCTTGAAGGGGCAGTGAGAGAACTTTGCTACACCAGAATGAGTGTGGAGTGAGAAGCACTGGCCACAGAATCTGCAGTGAAAATATGGAGAAAGCAGCCTGCACCCCCAGAGACAGTAAGAGAAGTCTGCAGAGATTTCTCTGCTCTCCCTTGGAGTAGGACTCTGCTGCTAGCCTACACTGAGAAACAGGTTGCAGTTTGGGCTTCCATAATAAGTAGCCAAGCTGGATCCCCCCTTATAGCTCCAGAGCAGAGGGAAGAAAAAGGGGGGCGACATCTACATGTCAAAGCACAGATGAGAGAATAAGACCTTGGAGGAATAAAGGTGCCAGTGGGGTGTGCCCCCCCACAAAAAGCCCAAAGCCTTGGAAGTGCTGTCTTAGGCTGAGGAAATGAGAAAACAATAGAAAAAAAGAAGACTCTGACCATAGAGAATTACTATAGTCCCATGGAAGATCAAAACATACTCAAGTGACAACAAAAGTGAAGCTTCCCTATCCAAAACCTCCAAGAGAAATAAAAAATGGGCTCAGACTATGAATGAACGCAAAAAAAGACTTTGAAAAGCAATTACAGGAAGTGGAGGAAAAATTGGGAGGAGAAATGAGAGAAAAGTAGATAAATCATAAAAACCAAATCAACAGCTTGGTGAAAGATAAACAAAAAAAATTGAAGAAAATAATATGTTAAAAACCAGTTTAGGCCTAATGGAAAAAAGCAAAACAAAAGGCAAATGAGGAGAAGAATGCCTTAAAAATGCAGAATTGGCCAGCTGAAAAAGGAGATAAAAAAGCTCTGAAGAAAATAACTCCTTCAAATGCAGAATGGAACTAAAGGAAGCTGAAGCAAGGAAGCAAGAAATCAGGAAGAAATAAAACTCTTCCAATAAAAAGCCAAAAAATAGAAAATATATATATATATATATATATATATATATATATATATATATATATATATATATATATAGAGAGAGAGAGAGAGAGAGAGAGAGAGAGAGAGAGAGAGAGAAATAGAAGAAATATCTCATTGGAAAAACAACCAACCTCAAAAACAGATCCAGAAAAAATAATTTAAAAATTATTGTGCTATCTGAAAGCCACAGTCAAGAGAAGAGCCTAGACTTCATTTTTCAAGAAATAATACAGCAAAATTGCCCTGAGATCCTAGAAGCAGAGGGTAAAATAGAAAGCGAGAGAATTCACTGGTCACCTCCTGAAAGAGATCCCAAAAGATAAACTTCCAGGAATATTATAGCCAAATTCCAAATCTCCCAAATCAAAGAGAAAATTCTAAAATCTGCCAGAAACAAGCAATTCAACTACTGAGGCTCAATAGTCAGGATTACACAGGATCTGGCAGCAGCTACTTTAAGGGCTTGTAGGGATTGGAATATGATATTCCAGAAGGCAAAAGATCTTGATTTACAACCGCGAATCAATTACCCAGCAAAACTGAACATCCTCTTTCAGGGGAAAAGATGGACTTTCAATGAAACAGGGGACTTTCAAGCTTTCCTATCAAAATAACCAGAGCTGAACAGAAATTTTGATCTCCAAGTATAGGACTCTGGTGAACAATAGAGGAGGTGGAAGAGAAAGACTAACTATGAGGAACTTAATGGTATTGAACTGTTTGTATTCCTGCATGGGAAGAAGATACTGATAACTCATATGACCTTTCTCATTTATAAGAGCTGTTAGAAAGAGCATATATAAACAGGACATAGGAAGGAGCAGAATATAATGGTATATAATGTAGTACAAAGATGGAGTCAATGGGTAATAAAGGAAAGTACTGGGAGGCAGGGAAGGTAGATGAAGAAGCTAAGAAATTTCACATAAGAGTCAAGAAAAAAGTTATTTAATGGAGTGGAAAGGGGGAAGGCAAGGGGGAATGAATAAGCCTTCATTCTCATCAGAAATGGCTCAGAGAAGAAATAACATGCATACTTAATAGGGTGAGGAAATACAGAGAAAAATGAGAAGAAAGTTATGGGATAAGGGAGAATGGGGGGAGGGAAGGGGGAGGATAAGTGATAGAAGAGAGGGAAGATTGAGGAAGAGGGTACTTAGATACAACACAATTTTGGACAGGGCCAGGATGAAAGGAGAGAGAGAGAATAGAATAAATGAGAGTGGGGAGGAATAGAGTGTAGGTACAGCTAATAATAGCAACTGTCAGAAAAATATTGAAACAACTTCTCTGGTGGACTTACAATAAAGAAAGCAACTTACCCCAGAGACAAAGCCATTGGTATCTGAACACAGACTGAGGTAAATTTTTTTCTCTCTATTCTTGAGGTTTCTCATTTTCTTGGGGTGGGGGGAGGGAGGTTTATGTTTACTCTTATGTTTACTCTTATAACACATTCAATTTTGACCAATGTATAGCATGAAAATAATGTAAAGACTATCAGAAAGCCTTCTATGGGGGGGAGGGAAGGAAGGATGGGGGAAAAAGTAAAATTTAAAACCTTACAAAAATGATAGATAGATACTACTATTGTATGTATTTGGAAAACAAATAAAATGTTAATAAAAAATAAATGTTGAAAATTATCTTTGCATATAGTTGGAAAAATAATAAATTTGTTTAAAAGATTAACATAAAAAAATAATCATATGATTTCTATTGAGTTTGTTGTTGAAATGTTCAACTATACTGATACTTTTCCTAATATTGATTCAACCTGCATTCCTGGTATAAATCCTGCCTGTATGTAATCCTTATTACACACACACACACACACACACACACACACACACACACACACACACAAACATACATAAAGTTTTTGCAAGGCAAATGAGGTTAAGTAGATTGCCCAAGGCCACACAGCTAGGTAATTATTAAGTGTCTGAGGCCGGATTTGAACTCAGGTACTCCTGACTCCAGGGCCAGTGCTCTATCCACTGCACTACCTAGCCACCCCAATCCTTGTAATATATTGCTTTAATCTTCTTGCTGTTATTTTATTTACATATTTGGCATCTTTATTCATTAGGAAAAATTGGTCTATGGTTTTCTAATAATGTCTTTTATTGCTTCTTCATTGGTTGTGAATTCACCCCTTTCATTTTTGATATTGGTAAATTGGCTTTCATCTTCTAATCAAATTAATTAATGGTTTATCTTTTTTTCTTAGAAGAATCCTAGTTTGATTAATTTGGTGACTTTTTATTTTCAGTTTTGTTAATCTCTCCTTTGATTTTCAGAATTTTTGTTTTGGCATTTAGTTGGTAGGATTACTTTATTTTAGAAGATTTTTTAGTTGTGTGTTCAATTCATTAATCTGCTCTTTCTTTTATTAATAATTATTTAGAGCTAGAAATTATCAAATACAACTGAATGCATATGACAAATTTTGGTATGTTGTTTCTTTGTTGTCATCTTTAATGAAATTATTTCTTTCTATAATTTGTTCTTTGAACAAATCTTTCTTTAATATTAAGTTAATTGATTTACACTTTTCCAAATTTATTCTTTAAAGGCCCATTACTGACTAATTTTATTGTATTTGTTTAAGAAAGGATGCATTTAATGCTTTGCCTTCAAATATTTATTTGTGAAGTTTTGTATTCTAAAACATAGCCAATTTTTGTGAAGGTAACATGTACAGCAATTTAATTTCCATTAAGTAATCTCCTGAGTTCTATCAGTCGAACTTTTCTATAATTCTATTTATCTCTGACATCTTTCATTTTTATCATATGGTTAGATTTATCTGGGTTTAAGAAAGGAATAGATTGAGATCTTCCAGTATGACATTATTACTATTTACTTCTGTAGTTCAATTAACATTTCCTTTTAAAATTAGAAGTTAAGCCCCTTGTTTTATACATGTGATATTATATTAATTAGTTATCTATGGTACCTTTTAGCAAAATATAGTTTCTCTGTCTCTCTTTTATTTAGGTATATATTTGCTCTTGTATTGTCTGAGAACATGATTGCTGCTTCTCCTTTTCACTTCAGCTGAAGTATATTAGATTTTGCTCTAACATCTTATTTTTATTTTGTGTGTATATTTCAGCTTGTAGTGAATTTCTTGTAGCAACATATTGTTGGATTCTTGTTTCTGATCCATTAAACTATTCTCTTCGTTTTTATAGGTGAAAATTTATCCAATTCACATACTTCTTGTTGCAAACTTTTTTCTTTCATCCTATTCTCTTACACTTTTTCTTTCTTTTCCCATTCCATCTTCAAAGAATATGTTTTGCTTTTGAATTCTGCCTCCCTTAATCTACCCTCTCTTATTCCCTATTTTTTCCCTTTTCCTTTTTTTTCTCCAATATGGCTACTAGATAAAATGAATTTCTATGGCCCACTGTATGAGTACAATTGTTCCTTTCTTCCTTTAATAACATTAAAGTATCACCTGTTTACCTCCTCTTCCTTTTACATTATATAAATTATTCTCTGTTCATATTCTGTATGTCAGATAATTTTTTTCATATTCTTCCTCTCCCTTCTCTCCTCTTTCTGTCCATTCTTCTTCCTCATTCTTTCATTCTTATGAGATATGTCAAATATAATAAAATCACCCTCAGGCCTCTGTCTAATTAGAATCCCTTTATGATCTCTGTTGATGACAAACTCATCTCTTATCTAAGAATGTAAACAGTTTAACTTTGTGTAGGGCTTTGTGATTTCTCACTCATGTTTTCTTTCTTCATTTTCTCTCAGACCAGTCAGACATTTTCTCTCTCTTTCCTCCATGCCTAGATTGCTCTCCTTCTTCATCCATATATATGGGCTTCCTTGGCTTCCTCTAACAATTAAAATCCAATCTTCTACAAGACGCCTTTCCCTACGCCTCCTAATTTTATTTCTTTTCTTTATTATTTATTGTTTCTTGATGTCTCCTGAAGTCATTAGTTTCCATTTTTTTATTCTAATTTTTAAGGAATTATTTTTTTCAGTGAGTTTTTAAACCTCCTTTTCCTTCTGGTCAATTCTACTTCTTAAAGAGTTGGGTTTTTTTTTTTAAATGAATTTTTGTACCTACTTTTCCATTTTTTTTTGTTCTTCTTTTACAAGCCATTCTTTTTTCATGATTCTCTTACAGTACTCTCCTTTGGCAATTTTTCCTCTCCCTCTCTCATTTGATTTTTAAAATCTTTTTTGAGCTCTTGTAGGAGTTCTTTTGGAGCCTGAGACCAATATAATGTTTTCTTTGAAGCTTTGTAAATTAGGTAATCTTGATGTTACTGACCTCCTCTTAGTTTATAAGTTTTGATTTTTTCGGTCACATAGTAACTTTCTGTAGTTGGTTTTTTTAATTCCTTGCTCATTTTTCTGCCCTATTACATGACTTTTAACTTTAAGCTAAAGTTGGGCCTGCTCCTGGCATAGAAGAGACCCTTTCCCAAGCTTCTTGGACTGAGGGCATGAGGCCTTGCTATTAATTTTATATCTTTTCTTTAAAGTTCTCATTTTGTTATTAAATCCTTTTTTTGCCTTTTAAAAAAATCTTTTTTCTTTAACTCTTCTAGCAATTCTTGTTAAGCATATATATAATCTGCATTTTTCTTTTTAGTTTTGCTTATAGTTGTTTTCAAGTAATTCTATTCTTTTATCCTTGTGTCTTGAGCTTCCTTGTCATCATAGTAGCTCTCTAGGGTCAGCTTCTAGATTTTTTAAAATCATTCTTCCAGCCTACTTTTTTACTTTATATTTATATTTGCTTTGGACTTTTATAAGGAATACCTAAGAATATATCCTTTTATGTCCTTCTTGCTTTCATAGATCAGTCTGGCAGTCTGAAAATTTTCAGTGCTCCCAAAATGGTATGATTTGTGGAGAGGCTATTCACTTCCCTCCTGATCTGAGCTCTGCAAGCTCTTGACCTAGATTTGGGTCTCTTGACTTATGCAGGGATATGTTTCAGTAGACTACTATTGAATTCTAAGCCCCAAGATGTTCTACAGGTTCAGAACTCCTGCACTACTTGGCTTCCCTTTGGCTTGGGACTCCTACCATAATTACTACATGGCAGAATTGCATGCTGGATCAAAGACTTGAACTGATTCACCACTCTGCTCAGAACCACCCAACTACATTTCTTGAATTTATTGCTTGTTTGATATACAACTAGAGCCCATTCTCCCTCATGAACTCCTCTCCAACCTGATAGAAATGGTCAATAGGTAAGAACTGCCAAGTGACCCCTTTTCTGTGCCCAATGATAGTTAAAAGAACCAAGGAATCTCTTTCTGCCTTTGTTTCTGACATAGCTAGCAGAGAGAGAGAGAGAGAGAGAGAGAGAGAGAGAGAGAGAGAGAGAGAGAGAGAGAGGTTTATGCATGCTTATATATATGTTTCTATATAAATAATATCATATATTCTCAACTTATAGAGGGAGAAAATATCTCTGCTTTCTCACTTTCCCTTCTGGATTGTTTTTGCATTTTCTTTATATCCCCAGACATAAAGAAAATGTGTACAATGCTTTCCTTGCACATCATAAGAACTTCATAAATGTTTGATTAATTTTATGCTTTCCAGACTTTTCAGCCAATGGAGTATCTAGGTTATACAAATACATGGAGTGCAGGATCTGAAGTCAGGAAAATTCATCTTCCTATATTCAAATCTAGTCTAAGATACTTATTAGCTATGTGATCCTGGGCAAGCTACTTTACCTTGTTTGTCTCATTTCCTGAAAAAACCACTCCCATGTCTCTGCTAAGAAGCCCCAAATAGTTTCACAAAGAGTTGGACTAAACATCAAATCTGGGAAAATGGTGTAGTCATATTTCCCTTCAGGCTCTATACTCCTCCTACTAGTGACTAACCTCTGAAATTGCTTCTAGTTTATCATATATTTAGATCTCTTGTCTGTTCATAGTTATTTCTATGTTAACTTCCCCTTTAGATTTTGAATTCCTTGACAGTAAGAACAAGTTATCTTTTCTTTGTATCCTTAGTACTTAGCATGGTGCCTTACATATGCTGTTGACAATTGTTTCAGTTGTGTTTGACTCTTCATGAATTTTTCTTTGGGGTTTTCTTGACAAAGATACTAGAATGGTTTGTCATTTCCTTTCCAGTTCATTTTACTTAAAGAAACTGAGACAAACAGCGTTAAATGACTTGCTCAAGTGCACAAAACTAGTAAGAATTTGAGTTCAGGTATGAATGTAGGTCTTCCTTGGTTCCAAATCTAGCTGTCTATCCACCATGTTTCCTTACTGCCTAACTGACACACAGAATATGTTGTTCAAGAAATATTAGCATATCATTATCTCTTCATTGACCAGAACATTTTGTTCTCCATTAGTGTGTTGTCTTTCAATAAAGGAAAACTAATCTGTGAGTCACAAATGATGGGTGAGGTGTGGCGACAGATCTACAGATTGATATAAGCAATATCAAGAAAGCAAAGTAACCTATTCAGGATTTGACTAAGGCGTGTTGGCATAATAGCACGGGAGGGAAGCTTGCCCAGAATTTCCTGCCACCCCTTTGGCTCTAGGCTCCAAAATCCCTTGCTTTTCGTGATCTGTACATGTTGTCCTCTAGTTTTCGTGGCAAGAGACTTCATTCTTCTGAAATGAAAAACATAAAATAAAGGGGCTCAATCTGCCATGCAGCTGAATAAACCCATCTCTTTCCATGTGGCTATTTACCATAGGCATTAGTGTGTTCTCACTCTGTTGTTGATTTCTTGGCTATTTGATGATTAGATAACCTTATAAACATCTAGTTTCTTCCTCATCAAAGGATGACATAAACTTGGTATTAAACAATAGCCACAAATAGCCATGATTCCTTTGAGGCATCTTGATATTTCTAAGCAGAAAAAAACTTTTTAGGGTTTTTTGTTTTACATATATTAGTGGTTTTTCTTTTAAACTAAAAGGCATCAGATTATGAAAACCTAGTTATGGCCATACAATTTTTGTATTCTCTCGTTATTATTGCTATCATTCTAATGGCATTAATATCATTACTACTCATGGATAATCAATTGAATACATGGTATGTTTTTGAGGGAACAGAATATGAATTAAATTATTCACATCAGAGTATGAGATTCTGGCAAAGAGGATTCAGGGCAAAAGACTGCCAACAATTATTCATTATTCTCCACAGTATTTAGAATGCTAGTGTTAAAAGATATGGAGATAGAAATTATCCTCTCTATATATGAAGAGCAGTTCAGGAAGTATAGAGTACATTCTCAATAGGAAAAAGTGATTTAGAAGGGGTGAATTATAGTATTGTGACTATATAATTATAGCAGTGTGACTATTAAGGTGAGGAGCGCCAAATATGTTTCTATCCAAACCCAGGAATTGGGATGTTGGATAGGAGGGAAGAGAGAAAAAAACAAGAACCATATCTCAGTCTGGTACAGCAGGGACTTCAGCTATTGAGTGAGTCTTGTATGATCATGTCTTGATTTTTAATGTCTCCTTTAGATGCTGTATTTTTAAAGACATAAGTGTTTGATAACTAGCTGTCAGTAGGGACCTGATGTCTTTTGTTTGGATAATCTTCCCTTTACATTTCAAATAGTTTATCTTCAATTAAAAAGAATTGAAATTATCAGAAGAACTCCCCCCTTTTAATAACTTTTTTATTAACTACAAAGTTGAAATATTTTAAAACGTTTTATTTTTCTCTTAATTTGACTTAAAATTGGCATTCCATATTTTTGTTTATTTTATGACAATAATCTTGTTGTGAGAGTAGTCATAAACCCCCTCAACCCCCAAAAAAGATAATAAATCTCAAGAATAATGAGAGTCAGTCTATGTTAAGACTCCAATGACTCTGTCTCTGGGATGAGTTGCCTTCCCCATCATAGCCATCAGATAAGTTGCTTCAATATTTTTCCCACAGTTGCTGTCACTAGCTGTATTTCCCTCCACTCTATTCCCCCACACTGTCATCTATTCCATTCTCTCTCTTTCTCTCCTTTCATCCTGTCCCAGTTCAGAAGTGTATTGTGTCTGTATTTGCCTTCATTATTGAAGACTTTTCATAATATGTAGTTATAAAACATAACATACTATATTTCATAACATACTATATTTCATAATATGTAATTATAAAACATAACATACTATATTAGTAAACACCACATAAAATGAAAATTGGAAAATTAAATTCAGGTCATCCATCAACATAAAATAACCTGTTGAACTTTTCTTTTGCTGAAAATTTTGTGTACATAAATATGTAGGGGCTTTTTTTTGTTCTTTAATTGTATCTTGATTGTAAATCCTTTTCCTAACTAGATTATAAATTTTTTGAGGACAGGGATATGATTAATAGTCTATTGTGACCCTTATAATGCCTAGAATTGTGTTGGGCCTGATTGTTGTGAATTAATTCACATAGAAGTTTTACTAAATCCTCAAACTCTGATCAGTTCTATGACTATTTAATTTTTATATTTAGGCATTTAATCTAAGACATTGTAGGAAATTTTTTTAAGTTTTTTGTTAATTCATAAGGCCCTTCTTAGAAGAGAACAAGCTTATTTGTTTATCCATGCTTTATTACTACAGTGTGATATTTTCTAATTTGTTTCAGTCATTTTAATAACAGATAGGAGCAAGGACAAATTTCTGTTCGGGTGTTATAAGTTGGTGTATATGATCCCTTTCAAATTTGCTCCTTTCTCCCCTATAATTTCCATTATTCATACCTAAAGAAATAAAATATGTGTAGCCTTTTCTTTTACTCACTAAAAGCAGGGAAGATAGCATTGCTGAAACTCAACTGCCCTGGGTCTCTGCCTATTGGTAAGAGGTGGCTTAAAAATAATATGGTGGGTATCTCCCTCCCTTCTTTGCCAAGGTAAAGAGCATTGCAGATACTGTCATAATTGGCAGATATCAGTCAAAAATATTTATTAAATATTATATTACACAATAGAGGAAAGAAAAAGTTAACACAAAAGAAATTAAACACATGATTTCTGCCCTCCAGGAACTTATGTTCTTTTTTTCTTTTTCTTTTTTATTCTGAACATAAGATATAAAACATAGTAGAATAGAGAAAAAGATGATTGTACATGAAGTTGCAAAATCTATTTTGAATAACTTCCTATTCCTTTTAAATATAATAAAGTTATCATGTAACTTTCTTTTTTTCTTTTTTTCTTCTCTCCCAACCTCTCCACCCTGGAGATGGCTCCTATTAGACACATATGCATACACCTATGTATATATGTGTCAACACATATGTAGATGCATAAATGTGTATGCATGTGTAAAAAACTATTCTACACATATTTCTATTTATCAGTTTTTCCTCTGCAGAGGATAGATATATCCTTTATATATCTTTTGTAGTTAGTCAAAATGATAAAGTTGTTCTTAAAAAAAAGTTGCTATTGCTATTATACAACATTCTCTTGACTGCTTATTTTGCTTTTCGTCATTTCATACAAGTCTATTCCTTGTTTCTCTAATATCACTGATCTCATCATTTCTTATAATACAGTAATATCTCATCAGAGTTATAGACCACAATTTGTTTAGCCATTCCCCAAATGACAGGCATCCGTGCAGTTTCCAATTCTTTGCCACCACAAAGAGAGCTGCTGTAAATATTTTAGAATATATAGGTTCTTTTCCCTAATCTATCTTGGGAAACTTACCTTCTAATGGTGGTGATATATTCTTTTTTCTGAACTGCTTTTTAATTTTTTTATTTTTAGTAGCAAGGGATAGTTCTCTAGATAGTGGGGAAAGGAGCATATGTATTAGAAATGAAGGTGATGTGAAAATAAAAATGTTTCAAAGAAATTATGTTTGGAGGAAGTGATTGAAATTAATCATACTGTCCTCAGGAAATGGAAATATAAAATAATTCTCATCATTTTAACATATCCACTAAAATCATCTCAGAAGGCTATAGGTCAAAATAGTATGTGCCAAGATCAAAATATTTTTAAAAACTGTGATTTTGGAATTATCTTCAGGGAACCTAAAATGCTATTCTTATGACTTTCTTCAAATATGACAGATCTTTACTTCTTGTAGATAGATTTTAGTTTTAGAAAAAAACAGAAAAGGGGAGGCTAGGTGGTGCAGTGGATAGAGTACCAGCCCTGGAGTCAGGGGTACCTGAGTTCAAATCCGACCTCAGACACTTAATGATTACCTAGCTGTGTGGTCTTGGGCAAGCCACTTAACCCTATTTGCCTTACCAAAAAAAAAAAAAAAGAATAAAGAAAAAAATAGAAAAGTCAATTGGAACTCAGTGATACAGTCCTGCTATAGACACACACAACACACACACACAACACACACACACACACACACACACACACACACACAGAAGCCGTGGAGTCAAAGGACCTGTGTTCAAATTTGGTCTCACACATTAATTATTTACCAGCTGTGTGATCTTGGGCAAGTTACTTAACCTGGATTGCCATGCATCCAGTCATCCTGATTCATTTTTGGCCACTGGACTCAGATGGTTCTGGGGGAGAAAGTGAGTCTGATGATTTAGCACCATATACCCTAACTTAAATCCAATTCACCCGAACTGTGGTATGTGTATGTGATGGAAGAGTATTGTTCTATTAGAAACCAGGAGGGATGGGAATTCAGGGAAGCCTGGAGGGATTTTCATGAACTGGTGCTGAGTGAGATAAGCAGAACCAGAAAAACACTGTATACCCTAATAGCAACATGGGAGTGATGATCAACCTTAATGGAGTTGCTCATACCAACAGGGCAGCAAGCAGGCATAATTTTGGGGTGTCTGTGATAGAGAATGCCATCTGTATCCTGAGAAAGATTTGTGGAGTTCGAAGAAAGACCAAGGACAATTACCTTTCATTTTTTTTTGAAAATGTTGTCTTATTATCTAATTCTGCTCTATCTCATACTGTATGTTTCTCCCTTAAGGATATTATTTCTCTCTCATCACATTCAACTTAGATCAAGCCATACTATGGGAATGATGTAAAGGCTAGCAAACTGCCTTCTGTGGGTGGGGGGGAGGGAAGCAAGATTGAGGGAAAAATTGTAAAATTCAAAATAAATAAAATCTTTCTAAAATTAAAAAAAAAGAAAAAGGACAAACATCATTATCATCATCATCATTCAATCAATAACACCATCCTTACATATATATATATATATATATATATATATATATAATGTAAGCTTGAACAATATATTTGTTTTAGCACTAAAAAATGACAAGTGCTCAATGTTTTCTCCTTTTTAAAAAATATTTGTTTTTAAAGTTATTGTAGTCTACTCTATAGATTATGGTTTTTTTGTTTTCTTTTTTTTTTTTAGTTTTTGCAAGGAAATGGGGTTAAGTGAATTGCCCAAGGCCACCCAGCTTGGTAATCATTAAATGTCAGAGGTCGGATTTGAACTCAGGATTTGAACTCCTGACTCCAGGGCTGGTGCTCTATCCACTGCGCCACCTAGCCGCCCCCCCCTTATAGATTATGTTTTAATGCTTTGTTCACAATTCTCCATCCTTTTTTTTCATGCTTCATTCACAATTTTAGGTAATCCCACAACTTTCAAAGAGGTTCAAATGCTTTTTGTATCTATTTCTAAAGAACCATATAAAATATATATCTTTAAAATGATCAGAAAATATTTGTAGATATTATGTTAGTATAGTTAGTATATCAAGTCGATATAGTATATATTAGTATAAACTAATATATATTATATATTATATTATATTATGTTCTATTCTATTCTATATTCTATATTACTATATAGTTATTATATCAAGTAGATATACTATATATATATTAGTATATATACATAATTAGTATATACATCAATAATAAATCTTGATGGACTCACTCATTCCATCAGTGCAACAACCAGGGACAATTTGGGGCTGTCTGCAATGGAGAATACCATCTGTATCCAGAGAAACAACTGTGGAGTTGGAACAAGGAACAAAAACTGTTACCTTAAATTTAGGGAAAAAACTGATATCTCTTATTGTCTGATCCTGCTATCTCTTATACTTTATGTTTCTTCATTAAGGCTATAATTTCTCTCTCATCACACCAAATTTGGATCAATGTATACCATGGAAACAATTTAAAGACTGACAAATTGCCTTCTGTGGGGGGTGGGGAGAGGGAAGTAAGATTAGGGAAAAAATTGTAAAACTCAAAATAAATAAAATCTTCAATTTAAAAAAAAATTGAATGAAATGCTAAATTATAGCTAAAGATTATTGCAAACGAAGATGCAATTTTTTCCCATAAAAAGTGACTGTGTTTTTAATAAGTTTTTGTTAAATATTATCTTTCCAGAAATAATAGATGCCCCTGGAGATAGACCTAAAATAATATGGAATTTTCAGTCATATGATCTTTAATTTAAACTAAAAATAGTATAAATAGTAATTTATATAAACCTCAAATATCAAGATTTTTAGCCCAGTGCGAGTTCATCTCAACTGCAAATTTATGAGGCATTTAAGGTTTGAACATTTTAATTTAGATCAAGCATGATATGTGTTAGAGGTTAGTTTAAGAAACCTAAGAATTCCACTCATTTCACTGATTCTTAATGCCTGAAACATTCCTAAGGGAAATCTTCCCAGAAGACCTTTGAGGTGAAATTTTAGCTAACATAACATTTTTAATTTTAAATCTCTTTTCAGGACTATGTAGTCATAAGGACTGTGGTACATAAAAATTATCTTTATAAATGTTAGTTGCCTTCTTTGAGTCATTATCTTTGGGTCTTTGGTTTGAATATACTGGTAATACTGAATGGTCACATTAAGAAACTTCATTAGTCACTGAATTCTACCCTCAATTTAATAGAAATTTGACCACCAAAGAATAGACTGTTAATGTTTCTGTGTGCTTTTGTACAAACCACATTCTCACAGTGCTTAATCTCACCCTTGCTAATGGTTTCTAAACCAAAAACTAGCCTTTCTTTCCCTCCTGACCACGTGGTAAATCATGCAAGCCCTTTCTCAGGCTAAGTAAGAGATGTTTCCTAAAACTTAGAGGAGGAAAGAAGAATATGACCATAAAATGGCCTAAATCATTTTCTTTCTTATTTACTTTTTTCTCAAGTAAAGTTGCTAATCTATAAAATTTTGAAAGGATTTTTTATGTGAGTTGAGAGTTGTTTATAGAACCAAAAGAAATTGTGGGTAATGAGGAAGAATATTTTATAAAGTCTGGCTTGAAGGAATAGAGTTACTAATAGGAAACCTGAAGATAATTTGAGGTATCTTGATATAAATTTCTCCATTAAACAAGCATGCAAATTCTGTATTGAATTTCCTCCCTCTAAAATAAAATAATATGAACTAGGTATGTTTAGTTTTTAAAGCTTAAATTTAATTCTTTTGCTTTAAATGACAAACATCAGTAAAAAGCTTTACATTGATCAAGAAATTTAAGTGTCCTTTATTGTAGATTATTCTAAGTTAGTAGTACAAGTCTGAGCAGGAAACTTCCTTTAGAGAACAGTCACAAAATTGCTCTTATTTCTACTTTATTATTGATGATGATGAAAAACAAAGCAAAGCTTTTAGTTTGGAATAAAATGCTCAGTTATATTTTTCTCCCACCCTCCCCTGCCTTCTCTTTTAATGGAGTTTTCTTCTTTCCAATTTAAAATGTTATATTTCAGGGTCTCAGGAAACATTGAATTTTCTAAGACTGGGTCCATCCACTTAAGTGTGAAGTGGAAAACTAAGTTATATTTTCAGTATGGATAAATTAGTGAATTTATGAATTGTAAGATAATCAACATAATATCTACAAAGTATATTGTGATGTAAATGGGCAATCAACCCAAGTAGGTAACAGTATGGTTTAATTTGTATAAGTACAAATGCTAAAAATGACAAATTATTTATTTTGAGGTTGTAGACCACTTCATTATATAGATTTTTTTATCTCTGTAACTTTTGCATACTAACCACATTTCAGGAAAACCAATTAAAATTCACAATAGATATTCCTATTTGGAAATTTTAACATTACTCAAATTCAAGATGATGTATCAAACCCCTAATAAAATTTAAAGCATCTAAATAATTTTAACAAATTTTGTTAATATCAATTACTTCAGAAGATATCATAGAAGAGAAATATAAGAAATGGAAAACACTTTCAGAAGATATATAGACATTGAATTTGGAGTGGAAAATCTTTGATATTGACCTCATTTTTCTGGTTTGAATGTCTACATCAATCAGTCTCAAATGATAATTACTTGCTAAGTTAAATAAACAAAACATAAGGAAGGGAACAGAAGTGAGAAATAATCATGTGAATGGCTTAAATAAACTCAGACTAGGATATTAAAATTATAGATCCATTTCTTCTTATATTATTTGTACCTTTCCGAATGCTACTTTAGCACTGTGATTCTTTGACATATTCATGTGGGAGACTTAAATATAAAAAAGGAATGGAATTGAAGAGTGCTTCCTACAGACACAGAGAAGTTTCTTATTTGTCTCAAAGGCAAATAGACATCTCTAGCCTCTTGTTTCCCAATCCATCTTCAAGGAAAACTTTCATTCCTTCTAGGAGAGGAACAAGAAATTGGGGCCAGAGTCTACCATTCTGTTCTCTTCAGAGAAAGGGGATACTAGATTAGATGTACATCTTTCCATTGCCTTAAATATTGCTCATTTGGGGGATGTGATCAGGTTCCATCTAAATTTTTTATCCCTTTGTCAACTTTGGGGGAGAACTCTGTATCCATTTCCTACCTAATACCAGGTTCTACAATGAAGAAACAGAGAATAGCAAAGAATTTTATCCAAATCATAGCATAACAGAAATCAGAGAAAGTGTACATATGATAACATATTCTAGAAAATATTGTATGAAGAAATTCTCTCATTAGGAGTGAGATAACTTAGCTAAACCAAGAGAGAGAGAGAATCCTAGATCTCACCCAAGCAGAAATTCCTCAAGATTTCTAGTGTAGAAAACTGAGAAGGACTTGATGGAAACTGCCCATTCCATTCACATCTCTCCAGTTCTTTTCTTCAGCAACTTGAAGTGGGATTGGTCTTTTCTATCTTTTTGTCAAAGCTGGAAGCCAGAAACACCCAAGATAAGTCTAAACAAGAGACTGGTATGAGAACCAAAGCTATCATTTCTCTCCATTTCTACCTCCTCTTTCTCAGGGTAGTATCTCTACCAATAGAGTTCCATACCAACTGGCTTTGAGACAGAAATTACATAAGCATGAGTATAGCTTTATCCTAATAGCCCTCTATAGCTTGGAGTTTGTGACAAGCAAGAGTCTATCATAGTCAATAACCATCCTGGGAATAAGGATATAATAGCAATGTTGATTCTTCCATAAGCTGATGGACCAACAATTTGTGTGTGTGTGTGGGGAGGGGGGTAAGTTGATTTGTTATATTATAAATCTGCACATCATAAAATAATTTTAAAAGAAGATTATACTGGCAAAGAATTGGAAATTAAGTAAATGTCCTTCAATTGGGGAATGTCTTAGCAAACTGTGGTATATGTATGTCATGAAACACTACTGTTCTATTAGAAACCAGGAGGGATGGGAATTCAGGGAAGCCTGGAGGGATTTGCATGAACTGATGCTGACTGAGATAAGCAGAACCAGAAAAACACTGTACACCCTAACAGGGGGGCAATGATCAACCTTGATGGACTCGCTCATTCATCAGTGCAACAATCAGGGACAATTTGTGCCTCTCTGCAATGGAGAATACCATCTGTATCCAGAGAAACAACTGTGGAGTTGGAACAAAGAACAAGGACTACTACCTTAAATTTAGGGGAAAAAAACCCTGATATCTTATTGTCTGATCTTTCTATCTCTTATACTTTGTTTCTTCCTTAAGGATATGATTTCTCTCTCATCACACTCAATTTGGATATACCATGGAAACAATGTAAAGACTGGAAAATTGCCTTCTGTGTGGGGTAGGAGGAGGGAAGAAAGATTAGGGGGAAAAATTGTAAAACTCAAAATAAATAAAATCTTTAAAAAATTATACAATTCATTACTAAATGTCATCTGAATTTTAAATTTCATGCCAATATCTCTCTTTCTCTTTCTTTCTCTTTGAATAGCATGGGAATGAGCCATGATGATGACCACTTGTCCTGTGCGGGGAGATCTCATATAATGTCTGGAGAATGGGTCAAAGGCAGAAACCCCAGTGACCTCTCATGGTCTTCTTGCAGTCGAGATGACCTTGAAAACTTCCTCAAGTAAGCTCTTCATGAGTCCATTCATAAATAACACTGAAAATAGAAGATACTTCTAAAAGCAAAGAAGTTGTACATCAAAACTAATCTTTAGCCTGATTGTAGGGAAAAGGAAAGAATGTGAGAATTGACTTCATGAAAAACTGAGATACATCTCACTCTTAAGAGCTGTATTTTCATATCTTTGACAAAGGGAAACATTTTTACAGGCAACTAGAAAAGCCTATTCTCTCAAATGTTCTTAGATTCCCAGTACCTAGCTCATGAGTACCAATTACCCATTGACTAAAAACTTCAACCTAATGATACTGTTTTGAAAAATTCCCATCCAAGCTGTTTTAAAAACATACAGAACCAGAACGAGTAGCTAAGTAACTTTGTGATGTAAACAAACAAGAGGTAACCCCTTTCTACCCTAAAGCTTTCATAACTGCATTTAATATTCATTTTGCAGACATTGCAATTATAAAGTATGGTGCCACTACCCCCTTAAGTGGAACATGAGATGTGAAGATTACTCTGATTTCTCTAGTCATAAAAGAAACAAGACTCTATTTTCATTCCTGGTTTCCTTTTTAAGAATTTGCATGGGAAGAAATCATGGCAACTTCCCTATGATGTAATACATATATCAATGTTGGCATCCTTATTCCCACATACCCTCATTCTGGAACTTGTTCCAGAAATGTATTGATTTCTGGTTTAGCCTAACTTAATAAAATAGAAAATAGAGGTGTTGCAGCAGCACACTTCTTTGAATGGCTCAGGAGGTTGACAATTGGACTTTATTTATTCTTACAATCTAGGAGGCAGTTAATTTACCTTTTTTATAAACAAAGTAAGTCATGCATGGAAATGTTGCAAGGAATCCACCAATAAACACATAATAAATTTCAGAGCATTAAAATCCTAGGCTTATGGTTTTCATCCCTGTTCTTATCAATTCTAATGTTTCTCTCTTGCAGGGAGGGAAGTTCTCATTTCTAACCATAAAGAGGTTAAGAAGGTGGCAAAGGCATGTGATCAATGATGTTATTCTTAACATGATATATTTTACTGCTGTGCAGCTGTTAGGAAAAACTCTTTAAAAGAATCATAAGGCATTTCAAAGTTACTTGAAATATTTCATTGTAAGGCTGGTTGAAAGTGAAATAAAAAATGCGGCTGTCACTTGCATCTTTGGTTAATTGTGTTATCTTATGACATTGGTCTTGGCAATGGAAGGCACATCTATATGCCTGTGCATTTTTTTCTTGAAGTATCTTCAGAAGTTTGTTTTTATTGCCTTCTTCTTGGACTTAGTAATCAAATTTTAAGGAATGTTTTCAGCCTCAAATACTTGATGGTAATTTCTTTTTTTAAAGTCCTATTTCATGTCTCCAAATCTTTGTTTTTTGTTTCCCTGTTTAAAACAGGCAAAAGTCTCACAGACTTTTAAACATTTAGTCCTATTAATGTATTTGTTTTTACATGAACAAAAACATTCCATTTCATTAGAAGTTCCTTGCAACAAAGTAAAACAGTTAAGTAAAACTAGTAATACAGTGACCTCATCT
This sequence comes from Macrotis lagotis, assembly GCF_037893015.1. NCBI lineage: Eukaryota > Metazoa > Chordata > Mammalia > Peramelemorphia > Peramelidae > Macrotis > Macrotis lagotis. Next base: position 141,138,472 of record NC_133661.1, on the reverse strand, counting down.
GAAAGTACATATAGGGGTAGCTAGGTGGCACAGTGGATAGAGCACCTGCTCTGGAGTCAGGAGGACCTGAGTTCAAATCCAGCCTCAGACACTTAATAATTGTCTAGCTGTGTATGCCTTTAAGCAAGTCACTTAACTGTAATGTCTTAAATAAATAAAAAAAAATTTTATAAAGAAAGTATATACAATCTTCTTCTAGTCTATACCACCAGTTTCCCCTAGGAGTATGTGGGTAGATATTTAACAATGAGCTCTGGAGGTGGGAGGAATGTACACATGAGACACTTTTAAATTTAATCTACTTTAATAATTTTTTTCCTAACAGTAAATCTAGATAATTGATAGAATAGATCAATCCTCTTTTAGTAGTCTGCTGATTTCTAAGGGGTAATGCTTGTGCTGAAAATTTAACAGTTAACTTTTGCAAACCAATGTTACCTGGCTCCAGTAACACCTCTACCTGTTACCTTTTTATTTTAAAAAATTAACAGAAATCTATTTTCTTTCCTTTCAACCCCACCCCCCTATCACCTTAAAAGAGAAAGATCCTTTGTTACAAATTCCCTCAGTGACTATACACAAAATATTTTTATTTCTACTACATCCTAAATCCATCACCTATCTTCAACATCATGTGTCATTATCAGTCCTCTGGAATCAGGAATGATCATTGTATTGATCATCATTCTTAAAGTTTTCCAAATTGTTTTTTCTTACAGTGTTATTGATTGTTTAAATTATTCTGGTTCTGCTCATTTCATTCTTTATCTACTTACATTTTTCAGTAAGGCAAAACTAATGAAGTCCTTTGCAAATTATCCTACCTGTTTAACAACTGTGAGAAAAAACATCGCCCTAGCTAGGAATCCCTTAAGCATTCACGTTATATTGATTTTTTTTCAAAGATCAAAAATTCTCCTGCTCAAACCCAGTATCTATTTATACTTTATTCATAGTAAGATCTTGCTTAATGTCTACTGTTAATAAGAAAAATTCAGAAGAGTAGCCTATTTCAAATGTTTTCCTTATAAATGCATACATATATATGTATGTATTTTCCTTATAAATGCATATATATATATATATATATATATATGTATCCAGCTCCCAGTGCGAAGAAGATCATCCCTATTTACTTAATCCTCAAATTCCCTTTATAGTCACTGACATTTTTACAGTATAGGAAACATAGAACTAAATGTTTCTCTCTATCTAAATCCCTTTTAGGAAAAATCATTTGGAAATGTGTTTTTTCTCAGTTTCAAAGGAAATAAAAAAGAGAAAAAGAAACCATAAAATAGACGTACTTATATAATATAGTAATAGATATTTTTACAAAATACATAATTTATACTTTACATATATCTTTAAATTGGCTTAATTCTTTAATATTTTAGGTCAAAAGTTAGTATGTGTTTGCTGGTAACAGATCCCAGAAGTCAATACACTGTACGACTTCCTCACAAACTCCCTGGCATGCATTATAGTGCTGAGGAACAGTGCCAGATACTCTTTGGAACCAATGCAACTTTCTGTAAGAACATGGAGGTAAGTGCTACCCTGGGGACACAACATGAATGAAAAGCTCAGAAAGGAATCAAAAACAAATCCCCAGGACAACTCGTCCTATTTTAGCCTATATATCATCTAAAAAGACAAATGACAGTTGCTACCCTCAAGGAACTTAAACTATAATGAGATAGGTGAATAGTTAAAAAGAAATGTTTAAACTACCTTCTTTGGCTCTTAAGTAATGTTTCTACATCCTATTCGCCTCATGATATGGGATTTCAAAACTTTTAAATATATTATTAAGCCAATTAGCAAATGTCTAAAATAGAATGGGAGAATTTGGTAAAGTAACATATTATTATGAAAAACTAATTAAGAAGGAAAAGCTAACAGATAGGGTCATTTGGGTTTCTTATGACTATTGAGAGGACAGAATAAGTCAGATAAACTTGATACTTGAATGGATTGATGACTTTTTATCAAATAAGGTTTCTCCAGTCTACAAATAACACTCATAATGCAACCTTCACTTTGTAATTTATGTGTTTTACTACACAAATTCTGCAGAATTTTAAACTAATTTTAAGACCTTTTTGTCTTTCTAGTGTAAACAGCCTGCTATTTTATATTTTATGGTTCAAAATGTACTATGTTAACTATTTAATCAACAAAAAAATGAAGTAGGCAGAGCAAGTATTGTTATTTAAATTCATAAATAATGACACTAGTGGGGTTAAATGATGCCCAAATTCAGAGGAAATAATAAGAGTCAGAGGCAGGATTGGAACCTAGGACTTATCCCAGGATTTCAGTGGTCCAAGGGTATCCACTTTCCTTTCTTACCCATCATTCTCAATCTGCATTGAGCCAAATCTTCCCCTTCCCAATAACATGGAAAATGACCTTTTGTATGGGTATCTTCCATATCTTATTTTTAATATGCCCTATGATTTCATTGGTATAGGCAATGACTGCTAAGGAATCTTCCTCTTCCAAAGTATTTCAAAAACTTCTCTGCAGCTTACTTAGTCTTAGAGAATGTGTGTACCTAGAGGCCAACAGCTGGATTCTGTCAGAGACAGAACTTCAACCCAGGCCTTCCTGTCTCTGAGGCTGTCTCTATCATTAAATTATCCTGCCTCTCCTATATCACTGGGGAAAAAATAATCTTGTTTTGTCTAGACTATATGGTCACATAGTAGATATCTTTTTCATAGACTGGGTTGTATATGGAGGCAAAACAGGTAACCACTAGTATAATGTGATTTGAAGGGGAATAAAAGAACTCTACTCGAAACGATCTTCTTGTTTTCCTTTCTGAGGATCTGGAATTTCTGCCAATATTAATTTCTTTTGTGTACAGCACTGAAGATTCTTGTAGAAACTATTATTAACATTTAATACTTTACATACTGCACATAATTGGGGGATTACTCTCTCAAATTACACTTAAATTACCACAGATCAGACTTCTCTCTTTAGGGTCCTTGGGGGTAACATTAAACAGTTATTGGTAGATTTCTTAATATTATCACTTATGAGCCCACACAGATGTGATCCCCTTTTTATTATTAAGTTGATATCAATTAACTAGCCAGCTATAATTAACTTTTAGAAAGGGGTATAAAAGAATAGTTGGTATAGAACATTTCCAATGGGAAAATACTCTCCCATGAGTACATATGGAGTCCAGGGACATGGCCTCAATTTTAGCAAATTCATGTGACAAAGCTAGTTCCTGGCTGTGGGAAGTCCTTTTCTTTGCTTTTTGAGGCTCTCTTGAATTTTCCCTTATGTATGGTGAAGCTTTCTGCTGGGCTGCTTGTAGAGCTCTGAAGCTATCTATCCTAAGAGTATCTAATTTTTTCTCATCTTCTAATGCAAATGTTATCATCAGTCATAACTATTTTGAAAAGTCCAAAAAATCTCGTACAGTAAACAAAATCATTCTATGGTGAAAAGTAGCTTTTTTCCTTCCTTTCCTAATTACTTTTCAGATATTTGGCAAGAATTCCTTCCACTACAAGGCCATCTCACAATGAGAATGCCCAGTTTCTAACTAGTTTACTCTTTTTTTACAAGGTATGACTGACTCAAACCATAGCTTACTTCTTATATAGCATAATCTCATTTCATGTAATATAAGCTTCCTTACCTTGCCTTGCCCACTCTTATAAATTTCTCATTCTCCTCCTCTATATTCTCTACAAACTATTCCCCAATAGCAGAAGAGTTGTCTCTCTTTCAATTCTAATCTATCTACAGTATGTACCCTTGAATCTCCCTCTTCCTATCCCCCTCCATGATTTTGTCCCCTCCTCCCTTTCATCCACCTTTGCTCTTTTACTTTCTATTTCCTCTCAAACATCAAAAATATTCAGATTCCACTTTTCCCAAAAAACCCAATAAATCTTCTTATAATCCTGCTGTTGTTGCAAACTATCATTTTTCTCCCTCCCTGTCAAATGAGAAAAGTTTTGTAAAGTGCTTAAGTACACGGCACCTAATAAATGTGTGCCCCCCCCTTCCCTACTTGCCTTATAGGTCTTTTGGAGGAGAAATGGTCTATAAACATTAAAACAGTATATAAAAGGTGAATTATTCTTACTGACAATTCTTCTTCCTTCTCATTACCCTCTCTCTTGTCTTCTGTAATATTACCAATAATACTTAAGATGCAAACCTAATATGATTCTCATAGTTTTCCTTCTAACTTCTAATTATTCTTCATCTACCTTATTTATTGGTTCCACATTCTCTCACCCTTGAATGAAGGTAGTATCTACATCCCATACTTGACACTGCCTTCTCTTTTGTCTCTATTATTCTCCTTTGGAACTTTGATACATGATTTCAGTGTTTAATTCTTTGCAGATAATTCCTGTCTCCATAATTCTACCTATAACCTTTCCCTTGAAGTCAGGTCTGGTATTCTCAACCACTGGAAACCCACATGGTCTATCTGTAGCTCAAGTCCAAAACTGAACATGTCAGCTTCTACACAAAGCCTGGCCTTCCCTCTAATATTCCTGTTTCTCTTTAAGGTATTTCCATGACCTCTTATTTCCCTTACAACTTTATATTTATGATCCTAGGACTGTATCTAGTTACTTGGATATGTAACCTGAATATCTTGGAATCTTTTCTTTGCTTCTCTCTTCCCTCTCTATTCTGTGTCAATACCTCTGTCCCAAAGTAACTTCCATCTATTCCTTAATTTCCACTTTAGTTCAGGATCAAATTTCACCACACCTAAATTAACTAACTGGTTTTCCTGACTCTAGTTTTTTCTGTCTTCAATCCATCTTTCAAACTACTAGCTGATTATGTTTCCTAAGAAACCACTTTGATTTCATCACTATTGCCTGATTCTTTATAAATATCAAACAAAAACACCAGGAAGTAAACTCCAGATTTGAGAAAAGATTAAGTTCTGAATAAGCTGGAAAGTTTCCAATGTAGATTTTTTAAAAAATAGTGAACATTGATAGATTTGCCAAATCACCAAAACTCTTCAAATGTCCCATTCCCTATCAAATAAAGCAAAAATGCTTATAAGCACAAAATCCCTAAAATCTTATTCTAATCTATTTCTTCAACTTTATTTCATATTATTTCTTTTTTGTAAACTTTACAGATAGATAAACAGGACTTTTTCCTACCTTGCTGTCTTGCCATTGCTGTACTTTGTTTTATGCTTGTTCTCTCTCCTTAAAAAAAGATTCTGCCTCCCTCTCATCTCTGCTTGCTGAAGTTCCCCCCTTCCTTCCAAGCTCAATTCAAGTATCCCTTTCTTTATGAAGTTCTCCTTTTTTATACCCTTGGCTGAAAGTGACTTCTCCTACATCCCTTCCTCAGAGTACTCTACCTGACTCTCTCATTTGTACTTGATCATATTTTCTCTTCTAATGGTTATTTTGTATATCTTTTCTGCCCGTTCATTCAAACGTTCTTTAAGGTAAATTCTGTGCTTTTAATGAATGTTGAAATGAAAAGATTTTTTGAAGGAGTCAATGGGAGGGGATAAGGAGGGTCAATATTTAGATAAAACAAGAATAGGGTTTTTTTTTTAAAATAGTGGCAGGTTCTAGGAGATTGTGAAGGGCCTGAAACAGATGATAAAAGGGAAAACGATAGAGAATATCACTGAAGAGAATGTTTACCTACTTCTCAAATTTGCCTAGAGTAAGAAAATGTTTACATGCATGTTAGGTTAGTAGAATGAATCCCCCAAATGGGACGTAGTCTAAGGTGAGACATGAGCTGAGCAAGGGAAATCATTCAAAATATAACCACAATGATTCTCTCTTCAAGATATTGGTTGGTTTAGCAAAAGTTAGATAGAATAAGCTATACTCATCTTGAATGGAATGGGGATAGAAAGGTGAAAAGGGGAGATCAGATGATATTTTTCTCTCTTCCTTTAGCATAGTAGTAGAAGTCAACAGAAAATTCTAATTACTATACATTTAACATCTTTCTTCCAAGGACTTCAAAATACTGAGTGTATATTGAGAAAGATTCTCCCATTTTGTAAGTTGCTATGGAAGTCAAAGGGAGGAACATTTATTCATGTAGGTCACCAGGAAAAACAAAACATTTTTTCCTACTTACGCTTTCCTTGAGAGTTTCACAGGTAATAAAATGAATGAAATCAGCATTTTCTTCTCCAGACCCAGCATGAATTATTACTTGCTCAGAGGAGTGAGGGAGTCCTTATTTGCAAGACTGAGTTAAATGACTTACATTTGATGTTATAACAACTAGTCAGTAGTGAAGATAAGAAAAGATCTTAGGTCTCTTCATTATAAGGTCAGGTATCTTTCCATTAAGAAGTATCAAAGGAGATAATATATGAGAGGTCAAGGAAAAAAGGAAGGAAAAGGAGAGGAACTTTTTCATTTGACCTCAAAATTGATCCAGTAATTTTAAGGAAGAGAAAAATCAATAACCATATTTTTGAATTAAGGAAAGGTTACTGCCTACAAGAAAAAACTAATTTACATGAAACCCAAACACTTCGTGCTTCACATTTTGAATTGGATAGTTTTCAGTAACACCCTTCTTTTTCATTTTTTGTGACTTTACATTTCTGGATTTTGATTAGACTTCATTATTTCTGTTGTATTTATCACCAATAGTGTATGAAAAAATTTAGGTCCTTTACCTAGCTGAGGACTTTTTATTCTATCAGTGTAAAATCCAGGCAAGCAAAAATATAACAAGACTTAAAAGTCACATGTAGTCCTTGCCCAGTTTTCAGAGCTGTTTCAGTGATATAAATTTGAACTATCCTAAAAGATGGATGATGATGATTATGATAGTTAACAGTTATAATTTTGATATAGGGCAATTAGATAGAACTCTAGCAGTGGAATCCAGTCTCAGCATTTATATCTGCCTGATCTTGAGTAAGCCATTTAAGTTTGATTTTCTTCAGTTTCCTCATCTGTGGAAATAATAATAATAATAATAATAATAATAATAATAATAATAATAATAATAATAACACTGACCTCATGGAATTATTGTGAGAACCAAATGAGATAAACATTGTTGAATGCTTAGCAGAAGACTTGAGACATGTTGACATTGTTGTTATTCAGTCATTCAATCATGTCTGACTGTTTGTGACCTAGTATGGGATTTTCTTGGCAATGATACTGGAATGATTTGTCATTTCTTTCTTCAATGGATTAAGACAAACAGAAGCTAAGTAACTTACCCAGGATCACATAGCTAGTGAAAGTGTCTAGGCTGGATTTGAACTAAGGTCTTCCTGACTCCAAGCCCAGGGTTCTTTCCGTTGAGCCACTTACCTGTTCCACTAGGACATAACAGGAGTTAAATATTCACTTCGTTCTCCTTTAATTTTTGCAAAGCTCTAACATGTATTATTCCCTTGGATCCTTATAACAACCTTGTGGGATAAGTCCCATTTTACAGATGAGAAACCTGAGTTTTAGAGAAGTCAAATAATTTTACCAGGAGTCATGTGGTTAATGATGGGATTCAGATTCAGATTATCCTGATTACAAATCTCTTAGATCTCTTTACTACACCAACTTTAGACTAGATGATTTGCACGTATTTGCTTTAGAATCTTCAAAGAAAAAATAGGACCCCTGAATACTTCCAGATCCAAGTAATTTTCATTAAAGTGGCACTGAAATCAACTAGTTATATGCCTTCATGCCCTCATGTTGAATACCCTTGAGCACTAGAAAAATTGAGTGTTTTTTTTTTCTAGTACCACTTAGTAAATATTCTCCAAGGGCATTCTGAGAAGTTCCAGAATAAATCCAAATTCCAGTGGTATAAAGCAGTTATACCTTATAAACCAAGAACTATTAGTAGATTTCATGATAAGGTAAGTATGGAATCTTAAAGGCTAATAGATAAACTTATGATTGACTGTGAACCCAGAGATGCCAGCACCCTCTAAATTCAATTTGATTTACTGTAAATGCGTAATAAATTTAAGGAACTATAGTTTCATGGGAAGAGACATTATTTGTTGAGCCATTATTTAAATACATGATAACTTTGTCCTGGTTCACATACTAATTCTCCAAGGCACTGGTAACTAGTTATAGGATTATTTCAGAGCACTTATGAATTCTCAACAAAATTATCAAAGGTATTTTTAATTCAGTAGTTTCAAAAAAATATCATATCGAACTTATAGATAGGTGATCTTAAGACCATCCAGTCCCCTTGTCAAAACTCAGTTACTAGTATTCTGATCCACTTCAAAGTTACCCAGATCCTCAGATTAAATCAAAGACTGTTTGGTTAAGACTTTAATTGATAAATCTCTTCATTCTTAGTTTTATATGGGAAACCAGATTTCTGACCCTATATTATAGTTATTTAGGTCTACTTTGGAATAGAATTTAAATTTTATTAAAGAAACTGCTTTCTGTGAATTTTTCCTTTTTCCTTAAAAACTCATGGAAATTTAAAATTATTATAAAAAAGAAAGAAATAATAAATTATAAAAGTTTCAAAACTATCAAAGGAATAAAATTGTTGAACACATGCTGATGCTGAGAATCTACTATAAGTTTAACATTTTCTGTTTTATTTATTTTGGATTTGGAAACAAGTTAATACAGAACAAGAAAACAATGAGAAACAAATCTGTGTAGGTTGTATTTTCAGGTTCCATTAATAAAACTATAAACCACCACGACTACTGTAAAAGTAATATTGTTATTTTATTCATTTTTGAGGGTGAAGAGAGGAGGTAAAAGTCTTAAAGATAGCTTTTGATGAAACACACTTTCTGGTGATTAGGATTCTTCCATTGATACTCAAATAGGATCATAGATTTTAGAGCTATAATGGATCTTTGAGATCTTCTTGTACAATTTAAAAAATAAGACACCTGAAACCGAGAAAAATAAAAGGAATTTGCCCCTAGTGACTTGCAACTCACACAGGTAGTAAACGGCAGAGCCAGAATTTCGATCTAAGTTCTCCTATTTCAGATCCAGGCAGAGTTCTTTCCACTGCAGCATTCTCACATGTTTTATTAGGATAAGAAAGTGGCATTTCTGGATCTGCCACCCACAGTAGGAAATGCCAACTTGCTGTAAGTGTTTCTGATGCTAGTATATCATAATCACAAATCTTTCTGAGCTGTTCTTAGATCTGTGGGCATTCTTTTGGCACAAATGATTAGTGAAAAACTTTCCCAACCAATCCAAAATAAAAGCTATTTCTTCATTTAAATATTTGGGGGAAAGTTTTGAAAAATTTTGCTATGATCCTTGAGAATAGGCATGAGACAGCTTGCTGCTAGGTTAAATATTTTTATGCCACTCACTGAACTATGTTAAGAAAATTAGCATCAAATAGTCAGCTTTAATTTTTATAGCACTTTAGCTTTCTTCCCTCATTGTATCTCTCACATCTCATCTGCAGAATGCTTGTATTGTGAGCCTTAAGCTGTCTACAGAAATATGAACCAAAATAAAAAAATTGGCATGTGTAGTTGGCATCACTTCCAGAAGTTATTGGCAAATATAGCTGTCTCTTCTTTTAGCCAATGGTAATGTGGTATTTTTAATTCAATAAAGCATTACCAAAAAAAAAAGCCCAAATGTAAAAGTAATAAACATTGGACAGTAAATATTTGTTAGAAAAAAGGAAATACACTTTAGGAAATTAGCCTACTCAATCTTTTTTTATGATTACATCTTCCCCCTGCTTTCATGCTTTTTAAAAAAAATAACAAAGTCACTTCTTTTAATCATTTCCCTGGAGTTAATTAAACCCAGTAATTATGTCAGATGAATTAGAGGCTCACAAATCATGAAGTATGATTTTTTTACCATAATGTTGATATTGAAGCAGGATATAGAGTGGAGTGTTTTCAGATCTGACAGTACCTTGTCAATTTGTTTCTTTTTGTTCTTGTTAACAGAAGTCTTGGATGCTTTCATTTAAAAAACAGCATGGTATGGATATATAAATCTACTTATCCAACTTTTCCCAATCTTCTCATAATATATGATCCATTTCAATATAAAAAATCCTACATAGAAAAGAGTGACTAGAAATGGTATTGGTCAGCCTTAGTAGTTGACTGAAGTCTGACCTCTATAAGGATCTGAAAGGAAGATTTAAATCCTTTATTTACCTTTTTTTATTTTGCTTTTAAAAAATAAAATCCTATTACCAAAGCAAGAGTACAATTGTTTTAAGTAACCTAGAATATAGGAATAAGGAAAGAGTATCTTCTGCATTCTCATCTACTTTATTACTGCCTTAAACATATGGCATTTCATTTTTTTAATTTAGTTCATTTTGAGGGTATCTAGTGGTAAAAAGTGGGAACATGTTGTTATTCTTTCTCATTCCTTCTTTCCATATCCTTTTTTTTAATATGACCTCTATTTTTCATTCATCACCAATAGCATTATCAGCATTACTCTTTTACAGATGTCCCTCCCCAGCAAAAAAAAAAAAAATGGCTCTATTTTGATAAATTTGATAAAATCTAAGTGCATCATCAATTTTTCTTCTAATTAATTCCAATTTGCCATTCATAAGACTCCCTTTTATCTATCTCTGATTTCATTGATATTGGTATCAGTTATAATCAGGATCATTGTTTAGATCTATCCAGGATACTTCCCCCCCACCCAAGTTCAATTGCTCCTTTTACTTACAGGCAGAAAAAAGGACCTAGGTTAATCTGGCAAGACTTGAGGTAACTAAATTCAACCTGAAATTACACACAACCTCTTTCAGACAGAGTTGTACAGTAGTAGACTCACATCGATGCCAGTTTAGAGAGCTGTCTTGACTGTCTCATTCTCCATTTCTTTCCAAACATCTGCATCCTCTCCTGATGTTGTTGTACTTTGGCAGCTGATAGTCCCAATTTTCCAAAAGTGTTTGAAAATTCATGACAGACTCTGTACCAGAGAGCCATCTAGGTTTTTTGAACACCGACCTCTTTTGCATCCTTGACCTCTTGATTCTCTTTCCTGAACAGAGTACCTGGCCCCCTCAACAATCCATGGAAAGACAGGGTCTCTGCATCAGTGGCATCAATGCAGAGAGCTCCTGTAAATCAGGCAGAGCCCCAAGGTTGCTATTCAAGCTGGAAGTCTGCTAATAAAGGGAAGACTTTCAAATTGGAGTATTTATGGAAAATTTGGATTAGTATCTTTTTCATCCATTTCTTGACTTTTCTTTTTAATCTGCTTTTTGGCTTGTTTATCAGCAACACATTTTTGAGGGTTTTTACATAACCATTATCTTTCATTATTGTTTTGAATCAAAACTCTTATCCAAATACACTGACATTAAGTAGATGCAGAGTGTGGAGACTAGCATGCTCCCACATAATAGCATATATAAAACTCAAGAAAATATTAAAAAAAAAACCTTTTTATTCAATTACTTTCAAGTACTGAATAAAAATTATAAAACCATGAATTCCCCTGTAACAGAGCTCTTTTCTCAGCTCAGAACTCTAGCTAAGTAAGTACAATGCAGATTTATAAGGCATTCAATAGCTACAGTCAGGCATGACTGAAAAACAACTGAACAAAAGCAGAGGAAAAGGGAGTATTTAGGGGCATTCTCTGAGCTCTATTGTACTTAACCCTTTAGGGGAAACTTATTAGTTCCAATTTCTTTAATTAACCATTTCATTTCCCCCTTATCCCCTGTCCCACTAAACTGATCATAGTACTGTTGAGACTAATGGCATTTAAACTTATACCAGATTTTCATGTTAGGAAGGCACCTCTAACACAAGAGTTCTATTACAAATTCCCATGACTATATGGCAATTTTTAGTTTTAAAATACTATCATAACAACTTTGGTACTTTTCTCTAAGAATTATATTCATTTTTCTTCCCTATCTCTTATTCCTCTATTTCCTAAAGTACAACTTCTACTCCCCTACTCAATAATCTCCAGTGGCTCCCTACTGCATCCAGGATTAAACACAAAAAACTCTGTTTGGCATTCAAAGTCCTTCCAACCTAGCCACCTTCTACTTTTCCAGTCTTCTTGAACTTTGCTTTCCATTGTCCATTGCATACTCTGTTCCAGGCACACTAAGCCTCCTTGCTATTCAAAGAACAAAACACTTTATGTCTTGACTCCAGGCAGTGTCCAGCACTTGGAATGTTGTCCTTCCTCATATTCACTAATTGACTTCCCCGGTTAGCTTCAAGTCCTAAGTTCCCCATCTTCTACAGGAATCTTTTCCAACTCCTCTTCATTCTAGTGCCTTCCCTCTTTTAGTTATCTCTTATTTATCCTGTACATCACTTGACTGTACATAGGTGATTGTTGTTACATTGCATTATAACCTCCTTCAGGACAGAAATGTCTGGATTTTTTTTTGTATTCCCAACACTTAGCACATAGTAGAAACCATAAATATATATACTGAGTATCACCATTATCTGGAAACATTTAAAATTTTTAATAAATGGATATTGTAAAAATATTCTCTCCAACACTGTGATCACAAGAAACCTTGAATCCAGCCACCTAGGGGAATTATGGAAGAAAGGAATTTGAATTAAAATTGCTATTTATATTAACTGGGATTAGAATCTTTCTTTACCCTACTACTATCCTAATTATATATAGATGTGGGAGTCATCATTAGCACTAATATTCCAAACCTGGTACCCACCACAGCAAAGATTCCCTTGGAAAGAATGCGATATCAAAATGGATACTCCATAGGAACCTCCCAACAACTATTTCTATGAATCCTTGCTCATTGACTAGACACATTGACTCATTTCATTGTTACTTGCCTATTCTGTGTCCGGTACATCTACTTCCTCCTCTTCTTGTTTCTAAATCATTGTGTATCACCCTGTACTGAATGAGGGGGGAAAACCCCCTCTGTTCAGTTGGACAAACACACACATTTATTTTATTAATATGATAAATATAATACAATATAATAAATATGCTTAAGACATTTTGTATATACTATATATAATTAATACAAATAAATATATATGATGTGTTACTGCATTAAATACAATTCTAGTGATAATAGATTAAAAACCAGTATATTTTAAAATTTATGAGCCAAAAGGCATATAGCTTCATGTTTCACATGGTTTACATAGAATCTTAGGTCTAAAATAAATCTTAATCAAATCCACTTCAGAAGATTTGTCCTTTTCTTTATTGCCTTTTTCTTTATCAATTACAAGAAAATTGTATTCCTGGATTACAATTCTATGATTCTCTTTCCATCATTTACAAGTCTATTATTTATGAAGATGATAAGCAATGTAAACATCTGAACTAGAGCTAAACTGTGCCTAATGGAACCAGGTCATAAAATCATAGCATGAGTCCACCAGAGATGGATTAGTACCTGCTGATACTGGGTAGGATTATAATCTAATCTCACTTCTTCCATCCATACACATGTGCTTACCTTTCTTTTCCTTGACAGTCTTTCAAAGAGGGTCTTATAAGAGATTCATTTATTTCACAGACAGGTTTTCTAATGAAAGCAAATGGGTTTTTGCCAAAATGGATTTTTTTTCTATTTAGTTAACATCTGTCATCTGAAGATCTCTAATCACATTCGTATATTATGATGAAAAGATTGAAGACAAATTATTTGTAATATTGTTATCTTTAAAGAAATTTTAAAAATAGCCTCCCTATATGTATTCATAAATGTGCATGTATGTGTGTATGTATATGTATATGATATATATATATATATATTTCTTTAATAGAGGCATTTTAACTTCTCCAAAATTAATGGGAACAAGTAGAACCCATTTTCTTCACAAAATATCCTGTTGCATTTGAATGAAAAAGTGGAATCCAAAGCAGGAACCACACAAAGTTTAAGAGTTATGACTAAAAACAATCAAGTGGCACTGCCATTATTTTCATTCCACAGAATAACTCATCACAGATTGTTATGCTAAATACATCAAATATGGAAATGAGAATGGCCATTCCTAAGGAACGGCTTGTAGATTTGGAAAATTGTAGAAGAAAGTATTATACAGCAATATTCATCACTTCATCTGGCTTGTATTTTTGGAGATCCCAATGAACCGCTCACTTCCTGTGGAACTCTGTTGATATCACCACCATATGGCCTTGTTACTGCGTAATTATTGTGTGTTTCTCTTCCCTTTGGAAGTTGTAGCATTATTTAGAAGCCCTGAAACATTATATTGAAGCGAGTATAATTATTATTATTATTATTATTATTACTTGGAACAACACAATAGAGTTGGCTGCTGTAATAGTCCTATTTTTCTATGATATAAACTCTGTCATTAGTGGCATAAAAATTTTGCTTTAAGAAAATAAAAGCAAATTGAATAGCAAAACTAGATCTCAACCACAAAAGCTGTGATCAAGCTTTCTTCTTTTTCTATTCATGCTTCTCTTTCCTAATAGCATAAGCTATAAGCATAAAAGATATTATGGTAAAACCCACATCTTTTTAATGCTTTTTAATCTTTATTTCTCATCCAATTCTACTATCAACTTTTCCCTCCATAAAGATGACTCCCACATCTATTCTCTAGTTCTAATTTCTTGGAAGACCTTCAGTTCAGCATTTCCAACTGTTTCTTAGATTTCTCTAACTTAGTACACTGTTAACTTCAACCTAGTACAAAGTAAACTGACAACCTTCCCCCCTCCCACCCCACCATTGCCCTTCTTCCTGACTTCCTTATGTCTTCACTAATCTCCCTGATTTGCTTTGAAACCTCAGAGTCATCTTTGAACTTTTCTTTATCTCCCTTCCCACATGCACTCAGTTGCTATGTCTTCCTTAATATTACTATTTCTTGAGTTTTTCTTCCCCTAATTCCCAGCTATGATTCTAGTTTATGCTGAAATATTGAAGTAGTCTAGACTAATCTCTCTGTCTTTGTTCTTCTTTCCCACTTCCATATCCATCTTGCATTCCATTACCACCTTAAGCTTTCTACAATATAGCTTTGTTCATAAATCCATTGAAGCAACAAGGGTTTATTAAATGCCTACGGTATACCAGGCATTATGCTAGATGCTGTGGATACAAATGCAAAGATTAAAAAATTCCTATTCACAAGGAGCTTACAATCTCATGGGAAAGACAAATACATATGCATATACATACATACAATATATATAGAAAAATAAATATATTAGTATACATATGTGTGTATTTGAATACAGACAGATGCATATACAGAGTAATTAAATTCAAAATAGTATGGGAAGGAGAGCATTATGAGTTAGAGAGATCCAAAAGTTTCATTTAGAGAATGGTTCTTGGAGTGTTTTTAACAAGGCAATGGAGTTAAGTGGCTTGCCCAAAGCCACACAGCTAGGTAATTAAGTATCAGAGGTCAGATTTGAACTCAGGTATTCCTGACTCCAGGGCTAGTGCTCTATCCACTGTGCCACCTAGTTGCCCCTTGAATAGAGTCTTCAAGGAAGAGAGGTACTCTAAAGTACAACTAAGAAGGAAGCTATTCTGACATCTGAGAGGGACCAGTACAAAGGCACATAGATGGAACTGTAATTCATGTTTGGCTGGATAATAGAGTGTAGGAAGGGTATAGTGTTATAGTAAGTTGGAAACATAGATTGGAGCCCAGTTGTGTAAGGAATTAAACAGAAAAGCAGAGAGTTTATATTTGATTCCAGAAACAATAGAAAGTGACTAAAATTTATTGAATACAGGAGTCATGTGGTCAGACTGATGCTTAAGGAAAATTGCTTTGCCAGCAATATACACTAAGAACTGGAGAAGTAAAGGACTTGAAGAGGGAGACTAATTGGGTGACTGTTGCATTAATCTAGGCTAGAAGTGATGATAACTTTGAACTAAGGTGGTAACTGTAAGTGGAGAGAAGAGGACATAATTAATAGATATTATAGAGGTAGAAACAGCAAGATACAGCAACTGATCAGATACGTGGCATGAGGGAGAATGAAGACAATCAATTCTTGTCTTCATTTTGTTCAAAAATCCTTAGTTTTATCCAGCTTTTACATTACCTCCAAATCAAGTCATCTCTCACTATTCTCTTTCACACATCCTATATTCTAACTAAACTGAATTATTTGCTAGTCAATCTGTATATTCCTAACTATATGCTTTTTGCTCACATTCCCACCAGCCCCATCTCTAGCTGTATCTTTCCAAATCCCCGTCCTTTAAAACAGTTTAAATATTAACTCCAAGAAGTCTTCCTTGTAGACTGATCATCATCATTTCTTCCTCTGAATTGCCCAGTGTATTATATGAATAGTAGTTAGGTAACTATTTCATTTGATAGCTTTCTTAATGTTTTCACTTATTGTATGCCATCTTTATGGAGTCAGATTATGATGATGATGATGATAATGATGATGATGATGATGATGATGATGTTCATCCTATGTTTATATTTTCATTTAGTTCAAAAGGTTAAGTGATAGGCCTAAAGTGATAGAATCTAAATTAATATTTGGTCCCTGATTTTCAATTCTCTAAGCTCTGAGACTGCCATTTATTAACTGCATAATCTTGGCAGGTTGTTTAATTTCTCTGGCCCTTTGCTTCTTCATCTGTAAAATACTGCAAAGAGTATCTCCATGGTCCATCACAGAGGTTTACTTTGAGAATCAGATGAGATAATGCAAATAAAATTACTTTGTAATGGCAAAACATTATATCAATGTGAATCATCATTAATGAATGAACTATTTAATGCAGTCTTATTTCTATAATTTGTTTTGTACTATATTGGACACTAGAGACACATAAATACATGTATTACTTGATAGTTCTCAATTTCTTTCACATATATGTGCATACCTATGTAAATATACATATTGTTGAATTACTATAAGGCTAAAGTGTGCTGAATCAAACTAATCCACAAATTACAATAAATATTTAAGACCAACTGGAACAGCAAGTAAGACTCATCTTTTTTATTTAAATGTTGATAGGTGAACAATCATAGCAGACTATATACTTTTGACACATATAATATTCCATTCAGATTTTCAGCTTCAGATGCTCATTATAGACACTTCTGACAAATTGGATAGATCTAAAGATCTCTTTCACTCTTTTCACCCTCTATTGCTCAACTTATCCTTCTATTTTTGGTCCCTACAATTTCTTGGTATTTTTGGCTTTTGAAAAGCAAGAGTTGCAAATTCATTCTTATGCAACTGTGCACATGTTTAAAATTACTTGAAAGTGCTCCATTGGAACATATAAACATATTCAAGCTTGAGATTTGGGGAGAACACTGTTGAAACTATACTTTATTGTTCTATGTAAGGAATTTTGATCCTTACTCTTTCTTAAGAGTATGGGCCTTCCTACCCATCCATCATCTGGTCTACACACTGGAAAGTTAGCTTCTTTCACTAATGCCTTAAATTAGCCATGCTTGATTTTGATGTATTGAATAAGTGGCATCCGTGACTCATTCCTTAGACAAGTTGGAAGCATATTGGGTGTCTGTATATTTTATCCATGTGGACATGTGAGGTCAACATATTATATATTTTCTGTCTTTTTGAGTAATTTGGAAAACTCAAAGGTATTGGGATGATCCCCAAATTCAAGAGTGAATTCTCACACATCTTGATTTTGAGAATCTATTTTGATTATACATTTTTTTCCTTTCCAGATACTTGATATGTCATATGTGATCCAGCTAATTTTATTTGCCACAATTCTTACAAAAGATTTGGTGTGAGACAGATGAACTTTTGACTGTACATATGTGTGTGTATTTCCACATTAAAAGCATGTTTATAATTTGTTTGCATACAAAATGATTCACATTTTATTTTTTCCTTATTCTCCCATTATAAACTGCAAGTATTTACTCCTAAATAGAAATTGAAAAGAAGTTAGTTTTTTCTCAATCTAAAAACAATTCAGAGTTTGGGTGCCAAAATCAGTAAATTTAATATTGGCTTTAATATTGGAAATCATTAAAATAATCTCTCCCTTCCCTTTGCAATTACAGCATTTGATGTGTGCAGGACTGTGGTGTCTTGTGGAAGGGGATACATCTTGCAAAACTAAGTTGGACCCTCCTCTGGATGGCACTGAGTGTGGGGCAGATAAGGTAATTATTTTCTCTAAGCAAATGTCTTTTTAAGTCTTCTGTGGAACTGCATTCTTCTACAATAATTTTTATTTATCATCAGGATTTGAATTTAAGAATTGTTTTCTGTTCTGATGAAGTCCCATTAATATTGCAAAGGGAAACTGTAGGAGAACCTTCATTGATTTTTTTGTCAAACATGGTTTCAGTTTCTTCACCATTTCCTATGACACTTGTCCTGTAATTCTTTTTTGAAGCAAAATGACATTTTTTCTTATATAATATTCTCATCATGGTCTACTCATTGGTGATATTTAAAGCTAGAATCCATCCAGCAAGCATTTGTTAAGCTCCTACTATGGTTAAGGAAGAGGCAACTAGATGGTGCAATGGATAGAGCACTAGGCCTAGAGTCAGGTAGACCCGAGTTCAAATGTGGCCTCAGATACACAGTAGCTGTATGACCCTGGGCAAGTCACTTAAGTTCTGTTTGCCTTGTTGTTTGTCCTTCATTTTTGAAGAGGACCATGACATCATTATGATGCCATGATATGTAAGTGAATTGTATTAAATACTGTGAAAAATCACCAGACTCACTTTCTCCTCTGGAGTCACCTGGATCCAGTAGTCAGATTTGGATCAGGATGACTGGCTATGGCCCCAGATGGAGTGGGAGACCTTGAAAGAAATGAAGCAAAGAACAGTCTTTTTTACCTAATCCAAATGAAAAAAAGACACAAAATGACATTTTTCTTTTCTAATGCCCTCACCATGGTCTGACAGAAGAATTATTTGCCATTCTTTGGGATTGTTGGCCTTTATTTGTTGGAGGAGATATTTAATGCTAGAATCCATTAGCAAGTATTCATTAAGCACCTACTGTGGGCACAATGAAGGCAACTAGATGGTGCAATGGATAGAACACAGGGTCTGAAGTTAGATAGACCTGAAATCAAATGTGCTTTCGGACACTTACTAGCTGTGTGGCCTGGAGCAAGTCACTTAACTTCTGGTTGCCTTAATTAATTGTCTTTATAAAGTGAGGGAGTCCAGAGCCATTCCATTCTCATTCCTGTATGGACAAACAGAACTTATTCAAGTATTTTTTTCCATTCTCCTTGGCCCAAATCACAACCTTAAAAGAACCTTTCTGAGAATTCCTTATTCCGTGAATATACATTCCTCCTGTTTTATTTCAGTGGTGCCGAGCTGGGGAGTGTGTCAGTAAAACTCCTATCCCAGATCATGTGGATGGGGACTGGAGTACATGGAGTCCTTGGAGCATGTGCAGCAGGACATGTGGGACTGGAGCCCGCTTCAGACAAAGGAAATGCGACAATCCCCCGTGAGTACCTTCCCCCAATGACATTTAAATTTTATTCCTTTATTAATTATTTATTGAAATTCCAGTACTAAGCATTTGAGCTAGTTTGGTGCTAAAGAAGTGCTCAGCCTTTAAAATATTCATTCAGTTAACAAGCACTTACTAAGTGACTATTCTGTTACAAGCCCTAGGCTGGGTGTTAAAGATAAAAGCAAAACAGCTTCTGCTCTCGAGGAGTTTTACATGCTCCTTATCACATGCAAAAATACCTATAAGGTGAAAAGTGCCACAAGAGAAGGTGAGCAGTGAATAGAAAATAGTCTGGAAGGCCTGTCTGGTTACACACTGACAAGCCCTGAGATCCTGAGAAAATCACATCCACCTCTGTGGGTCAATTTTCTTTGTAAAATGAGAGGGGTTGGAGTGTATGGCCTCAAAGATATCTTCCCCCTTTAGATTTATGATACAATTACCTATGACTTTTTTAAAATAATGAAATTTCGGATGACAGAGGAATTTTTCTAAGATGCTTTTGCTTTAAAGTTCAATGACAAAAATACAGAAATTCCCCACTACAGCAACAAATGAAGTTTGTCCATCCCCATTGAGAATTGAGGTATAGGGAAAATTAAGTAGAATGAGAATACAGGGTAACCAATAGAGTGTGTGCAGCAAGTAGTTTGCCTGCAAATTTTCATGATGTGTTTGAAACTAAATCTCTTTTAGTTTTGTCTGTTAATGGCTCTGTCTAGTACTTAGAGAGACAAGAAAAAGATGGTTAACCAGTATAAAAAAATACACTGATGCTATTTCTTTTTCTACCTCTACATTACTTATGTCACATATCACAATTGTATTTACTGTTTGGAATCCTTTTTGTAGTTGCATATGAAGATATCTCCAGAAACATGACAGACATCTGATTTTAGCCTCACCTCACCAGTTTAACTCTAAATGACCTATCTAGTATATGTCCACTTGCCTTATTGGGTTACCCCTGTAATTCATGCATTTTGAGGCAAAAACTGTCCTTTTCCTTTTGTATCGGGAGGTTGAAGGATGAATCGATGTTCACATTGTATTCAACATCAAAGACCCCCATACTTTTCAGGGAGAGTTGAAGTCAAGTGACTTGGATTTGGATCTCAGTATTGATACTTACTAACTATAGGACTTTTTATAATGCAATCCAAAAAATATTTATTAAAGGCATATGGTATGTCAGGCAATCTGCTAAGCATGAGGGGAATATAATTAATAAAAAGAAACACAATCCATACCCTCAAGGAGTTTACAATCTAAAGGGAAAGACTACAAACAAAAGGAGGCAGGAAGTGGGGTTGGGGAGAAAATGAGTCACCAGATGAACCAAGCAGGGCAGTTGACGCTTTTGAGTCCAGGTTTTGCCTTTAGGAAGAGTTTGTTACTCTGTCTCCCAATTAGAGGGGAAAGGAAATCGAGGGAGGTGGTATCAATAAAGCCTTGAATCAGCAGCCTGATGGGGTGATAAACATATGGTGAGAGGTGCATCCTGTTCTATGGTGCTGAAACTCAGTAGGGCAGCAGATAAACAGTGGAGATTTTGGATCACAGTTTCTTAATTGGTAAAATGGAGATGACAATATTTGTGTAATACCTATATCATACTTGGTAATCCTTAAAGCACAATAGAAATGTTAGGGTTATTGTAGTCCTAAGAATTGTACTGTAGCATAAGCTGATGAAATATTGTTTATCATGTATTAGTTTGAACATTCATCATGATTTCTCTTCCTCCCTTTTTATATTTGATATAGTCTGATTGACCTAGAGACAAAAAGATAAAGTGAAAATGAGAAAGCTAAAAATGCAGCTTCTTGTCCAAAGCTGCATATATTCCACTTCTTCCCTGAAGGGGTTCCAAGTAGAAGAATTAATATACTCAAAATATCCTTGCTAACTAAATGATCTCAGACCTAGATATATTGTCCTAGTCCAGGTTTCATCTCTATGTAGAAGACATTAGTACCTACATTCTTGCCCCAACTATACTGTTGAAATCCAGTTCCACATTTTCAACTGTCTGTTGTCCCACAAGCATCTCTAATAACTAAGAGGCAGTTATCATATTTCCCCTCCAAATTTTCCCTCATCCAAAAAGCCTCATTTTCTTTGAAGACACATATCATTTTTCACCCAGATTTTTCAAAAATCTGCCCGTTTTTTAACTCTTATGATTTCCTTTAGTGTCCCCCCAACCTGACCTCTTAACAACCAGACTTCAATCAATAAATTATAGGTATCAAGTATTTACTATTTACTTTGTAGTGATAAAAAGAAAAAAAACAAAATAAGTCTCTCTGCCTCAAGGAATCCCCATTCTAATGGAGAAAAAACATATAAATCGACCTTATAGGATAAAAGCAGAATAGAGGAGTGTACTAGCAGTTGGGCAGGGAATGGGAAGGTTTACCTCCTGGAGGAGGTAATGCTTGAGCTAAGTCGCCAAGAAATGAGAAATTCTAAGGTAGTGCAGTGGATAGAACATCAGGGCTGGAGTCAGGAAGAGCTGAGTTAAAATCTATCTTTGGACTCTTAGTAGTTGTATGACTCTGGGCAAGTCATTTAACCCTATTTGTCTCAGTTTCCTCATCTGTAAAATGAGCTGTAGAAGGAAATGGCAAACCACTTTAATTTGTTAAGAAAGCTCCAAATGAGGTCACAAAAAGTTGTAAGACTAAGTATTTTATTTCCATAATTAGAAAGCCTTAGTAAGTTTTCTATTATCTCCAGAAGAAAAAACCTTTGTTGTAAACTTTAATGCCTCACACAATATGGTTCCCACTTTCCTTTCCAGGCATCTTACCCCCCTTTATACTTTCTCCATTCCAGTCAAATTGGCTGCTGTCACCATACTATCTGTGGAAGCCTATCGCCTCACTCTGGGTCTTACCCAGACTGTTGCCTATGTCCAAAATATCCTGTCCTAACCCTCTGCTTCATCTCTGTCAAAGCACAGCTCAGGTGCCATCTCCTTCATGGGATCTGTCCTGAATATCCCCAAGCCCTGCCCCCTAATGGTTAATATTTTCTTCTTTTTGAAACTAATCAATATCCATTTTAAGCTTTTATTATGTCCTAGGCAATATGCAAATGAAAAAGCCAAAAACATCCCCTTCCTCCTTGTTGACCACTAACAAAATTCATTTGAGATAAATTGACTCAACTTTCTCAACGTGCTTCTTTATCTGCAAAATACAGGCAACAATATTTACATTACCTACCTCACAGATCAGAAAAAATTAGCTGTGATAATATATGTCAGAAGTATCATGTTACTCTTATGAATCATAGCTATGGAAGCTATCATCAGCATTATTATCATTATTGGTATTAGTATTAATATTTTGATTCTGTAGCAATTACATTTTTAATGTACCTGGCTTTGCAAAAATATGTTTCTGTCTCAGAGGCTGAATATGAACAACAATATGGTATAATAGCAATTAAATTATGCTAATTTATTGTTGGGAAAGGAATCTGTCTTTCATCATGATAGATATGTAGAATGAATGCCATTAATTAATTCATCAAATATTCACTGAATATTTAATATATTATAGGCACCATGTGGGTTAAAAAGAAGCATAAGACATGATCTTTGGACCCCAGCTTATAATTCTAATTGGGGTAATAAGAGATGGATAGATAGATGGGTAGATAGATAGATAGAGAGATAGATAGGTATCAACAACCAGTAAGCATTTATCAATAACCTATTATGTCCCAATCACTATACTGAGTGCTGGGAATACAAAGAAAGACAAAAGACAGTCCCTGTTCTCAAGAATCTCACATTCTAATGGAGGAGATAATATAAAGGAATAATTAACCTAAAATTAAGCTTCAGAATAAATTCAAGGTAATCAATTTTGGGGAAAATGCTAGTAGTAAGAGGATATTTATATACACATTTATATATACATATTTAGGGGAAGCTAGATGACAGTCTAGAGAGTGCCAGCCCCTGGAATTGGGAGGATATGATTTCAAATCTGGCCTCAGGTACTTACTAGTTGTGTGACTATGGGTAAATCACTTAACCCTGTTTGCCTCAGTTTCCTCATCTGTAAAATGAATTGGAGAAAGAATTGGCAAACCACTCTAGCCTCACTGCCAAGAATACCCCATAGGGATTGTGAAGAGTTGGACAAAACTAAATGAATAAATAATAACAACAGTAATAGACATATACCCATACACACACAAATATATATATATATACATACATAAATATATATATATACTATATCAATATATACATGCATATATCTACACATACACATATCTATGCATTCTATTGTACAAGGCAATACATCTATGAATGATAAAGAGGCAAGATAGACAGCCAGTATTAGAGTGAGGAAGACCTGGGTTTGAGTTATGCTTCCAACCTGTACTGACAGTGTGACTTATGGGGAAAGTTACTTCACCTACTGTACTTTAGGCAACACATTAAATTAGGTTTTTGAATTGTAGTTCTATAAGAATGAGTCCTCCCCTACAAATCACAGATCTGGACACAATCTCTCCCTTTTCCCCTCATGAAACTACAATGAAATAAATATTTTGAGGTGCACTAAGAAGTAACCTGATGCAGCAAAAAGAGGATCTGAATTCAGATCACAGATCTGATCTTTCTACCTCTATGATCTTACTCTGTCTCAATTTTTTCCTTCTGTAAAATGGTGGTGATGAACTATATGCTCTCTGTGGTTGCTTCCAACTATAATCTATGATCTTATGACCTTTATTCTTCCCCATTTCCAGGCCCCACTTTTGACCAGCTCCCAGCTACTTCACCCCAATCTGTGACTGACACTGGAAGCTTTTTGAAATAATTATTTATCTGTCCCATTTTGCTGGGAAAGATGAAGGCAAATCTTCATCTGGTTCTACAGAATCCTGAGTTGTTTAGCAGTGGTGGCAGCCCCATGCTTTCAGAAGACATGCAGGATGGTGACAGCAGTTTTATTAAGTCTAGGCTGGAGTTTACAACTTTTTTTTTTTTCTGAAGGAACTGATTTGGTGTCTCTTATAAAGCACAGCTGATCTGAGACCCAGCAGCCAGACTTTGACCAAAACAAAGTCCATTCATTGTCCCACTTCTTAAATCACAGGGCTCCCTACACTGGAGATTCTCACATGGATTTCAAAATTCTTTTTGCTTATGTACATTCTAGTCTGGGAACACGTGACCTCCCTTCACTTCATATTCCTGGCCCCATTCCCTCTTCTTCTGCAGCTGGTTTATTCACTGTCCAAAAATATTGGCAAGAAATTCTTCTTTTTTCTATTCAGTCTTGCTCTTTTTCAGTTATTGGAATTCTTATTTCTTGCCAACTGACATTTAGGCCTTAGGGACTATCAGTATTTTTAAACCAGTTGCTTTACCTGCTTGATTTGGCCAGTAATTCATGGGACTGTCTTTATGAATTACCTTTGATGGCAAGGTAAAAAGTTGTCAGCCAATCCTGGTGCTGCTTGCTCAGTTAGAGGGCAATTCCTTTGGTCTTGGGGGTGGGGTAGGTGGGTGGAAAAAAGGAATGCCTAAAATACTTTGGTATGAAAGCCATGACCTATTAGAGCAAGAGGGTGATGGGAAGATTAACGGAGCATAATAAGTGGAAATGGACTAATGTTACCATTTGCTGTCACCACATGAGAGACATAAGAGAGGAAACCAGCAAGTATTTAAAAATAAACTGGAAGAACAGGGTGGAGTGGTTTTATGTGCCTATGATTGTTTTTTTACTTCCAATGTGAAGCCCCCATATGTGCACAATCAACTTGCCAGGGGGACTGGCATTCACATGTATAATTGTTTAAAATCCAAGCTTAATATACTCAAAAATAAGTTACACGTGTTACTTGAATACCTTTCAGATGAGAACCTAAAACCAAGAATCAGTCTGTATTTCATGGACATTTTAAAGCCTTGTGGCACTTTTATTAATCTGTTGGCCTTGTCTTGTGTCACTCATCATAATTCCTGAATATCTCCTTAAAAATATGGAACCACAGGAAATCCTGCTCACTCACTGGATTTAAAATTGTGATTTTTATTTTTTAACTTGTCTTCATCCAATAAAGTAAAAAATAAAGGACTCCTCAGTTGCCACCTGCCCTCTCCCCTAAGCTTCACCTCCCCAGATTCATCCAATCCACACTTGGGAAGAAACAAACTATATTTTTTACAACCTACTACTACTTCTACAACTGCCATCACCATCACCACCACCACCACTACTTCTACTACTACTACTAGCTACTATTTTTATAGTGCCTTAAGGTTTGCAAAATACTTTACAAATAATATCTCATTTAATTCTCACAACAACCCTGCTAGGTGCTATTGTTATTCTCATTTTACAGATGAGGAAACTGAAGCAAATAGAGGTTAAGTGACTTACTCAAAGCCACATAGTTAGTGTCTAGGGGACAAGCAGCTAGATGGCACAGTGGAGAGAGTACTGGCCTCCATCAGGAGGAAAGGAGTTCAAATCCAGTCTCAGACACTTACTAGCTGTGTGACCTTGGGCAAGTCACTTAACACTGATTTTCCTCACATCCAGAGCCATCTCCTGTTGTCTTGATTCCTATCTGGCCACAGAACCCAGATGGCTCTGGAGGAGAAAGTGAGGCTGGTGACTTAGCACAGCACTACCCCCCAAACCCATTCACTTGTCTGTCATGGAATCACCTGACTTGGGAAAATAAGCAAGAATGTAGATAGTTACATTTAAAAAAAATGAATTGTACTTCTTATTACCCAAGAAGGAAGGAACTGTCTACTTTTTTTATAAATTTAGTGGGGTCCAATATAGATTCACATTGAGGAAGCCTCTCTCATTGCAGCAACTAGAAGTCTTTTGAGTCAGAGTCAGAAATTGGCAAGTGTTAATCAGCCCTTCAATATAAATTGACTTTATTCCTATAAAAGCGATTTGCCCATTGCCTCTCCATTTGAAAATCATCTACTTTAAATCTTTCTGAAGGATATATTGCTAACTTATATATTGCTAACTTAATGAGGGGAATGATAGCCTTATACCATTTATCTCATCCTGAGCATCATTCAGTTCTATTTAACAAACATCTCATGTCTCACTGTTTGTGAGACACTTGCTAGGCTTCTGGGATACAAAAAAATGAAGATAAAATGTCCCTACTCTACACTATAGAGCTAACTCTCTACCTTTATATACCAAGATAAGTAATTAGAGTACAAAGTAATTTGAGGAAGGAAAGGAGACAAAATACTCTTACTGTGCCAAGTTGGCACAGAGAGATAACTGGAGAGGTCTATGAACATTGTGAACAATTCTGACCAGGAGCAGGTCATCTAGAGCTGACTAACATGAGAGGGAGGCAGGAAGACCAGGACAATGCCAGGATGTCCTGGACTTCCACACAGATGGAAACAGGCATGAGCTAGAAACTTTATTTCCCAATACCCAATTCTGGATCCCAGATCCAGATCAGGAACTTACACAATTCAAATCAGGGGAGAAAATGGATCAAACTTTGCCTTGGTTGTAACCACATAAGCACCGAAGGCTTATAGGTTCCTTTGCTGAATTGCTCCAGAGAATCTTTAGTAACACAATACTCAATAACTAGGGAAAGCAACATCAGGACCAGACTAGACCTTTCCTCTAGGAGTGCATAGTAATCAGCCTTAACCTCATTTCTGAAGACAGGAAGTAAGTTGGAAGAATGAACAAAAAGAACACCACTATAAAGAAGCAAGGATGGGGATACTCAAGACACAAACCCAGAAGAAGGAAATGACTCTAAGACATCTATAACTGAAACTTCTAGAAGATATGAAGTAAGAGTTAGAAAAAAATGGTTTAAAATACTTTTTAATAAATGAAATGGGAAGTGTAGTAGAGGAAACTATTAGAAAAGAAATGCAAGTTATGGACAATAGAATTAGAAAAATAATTAATAGCTTGGTACAAAAGCTTCAAAAACATGCCCAAATAACAAACTCCCTGAAAATTTGAATGGACCAAATAGAAACCAATGATTGGGAAGATTTTTTTTAAAAAAATGTTTAAAGTGTTTTAAAACGAAGTGGATAAAATGGGAGAAATTATAAGGTCTCACAAAGCAAAAATAACTTACCTAGAAACCATATGAGAAAAAAATTAAGAATCATTGAATTACCTAACCCCCCCCCAAAAAAAATCCTCAACACTATATTTCATTAAATTTAAAACAAAACAAAAACAAAAACACCCTGCACAGATCTCTTAGAAGCAGAGAGCAAAGTTAGGGGGGGGGGGGGAACCCACCAACCACCTTCTGAAACAAACTCCAAAAACTCCCAGTAATAACATAGCCCAGAGCTTCCCATTCAAAGAGAAAATACTGCAAGCAATCAAAAATAGAAAGAATTCCAGTACTATAGTTATAATCAGGATCACACAAACAATTTAACATCTATCATTCTAAAGTACAAAAGAGCTTAGAATATACTAATCTGGAGGTCAAAGGATATAGGCTTACAATAAAGACTAATTTACCCAGTAAAACTGAATGTAATCCTAAAGAGTATAAAATACATCTTTTTTGTTTTGTTTTGTTTTGTTTTGTTTTTGCAAGGCAATGTGGGCAAGTGACTCATCTAAGGTTGCACAACTAGGTAATTATACTGTCTGAGGTCAGATATGAACTCAGGTCCTCCTAACTCCAGGGTCGATGCTCTATCCACTGCACAACCTAGCTGTCCCACTAAAATGCATATTTAATGAAATAGAAGACTTTCAAATATTTTTTCTTTTTCTTTTTTGCAAGTCAGTGGGGTTAAGTGGCTTGCCCAAGGCCACACAGCTAGGCAATTATTAAGAATCTGAGGCCGGATTTGAACTCAGGTACTTCTGACTCCAGGGCCGGTACACTTTCCACTGTGCTACCTAGCCATCCCTCAAATATTTTTAATGGAAGGACCAGAGTTATATAGAAACTTGGAAGTTCAAACATATGAATTTAGAGGAACATAAAAAATCATATACAAACAATGATAAAGGACTATTCAAGGATTTACTTTTATTCATGTATGAGGACTTGTCATCTTCAAGGGGAATAGGGACAGTCTAATTAGACAAGGCCTAGGAATGGGTCTATTATGTTTAGACAATCTTAAATGAAGAATATGAAACTGGAGAAGAGGAATGCTGGAGAAAGAGGAGATAAGGGAGAAGAAGAATGGGGAAAATTACCTCACAGAAATGAAATGTGCAAGGAAGAGTTTATATAATGGAAGGAGGATGGTGGCACTTGAACCTTACTCATCTGATTTGGATAAGAGTGGGAAGAAGATATACACATAGGGCAGCTGGGTGGCAAAGTGGATAGAGCACTGGCCTTGGAGTCAGGAGGACCTGAGTTCAAATTCAGCTTCAAACACTTAATAATTACCTAGTTGTGTGACCTTGGGCAAGTCATTATCCCCATTGCCTTGCCAAAAAGAAAACAAGACATACACACATAAACACACCCACACACCCAGGGTTGGGCATTAAAATGCATTTAAACAAAGGTAGGAAGAAGTAGAAGGCATATAGATTAAGAGTGTGTAAAAAGAGTTATCTTTTTCTTTGGTTCTCAGTTCAGGGCAGAGTTAACTTTGAGGGAGAAAATGGATTTTTTGCTGATTTAAATACATATATATGCAATTATTTTTCAAAATTGAGCTGAACAGAATAAGAAGAACTGATAGCAACAAATGGAGATTTTTATACTTGGGTTCAAAAAATTAATTTCAAAAGTACAAGATGAGAGATATATGGCTAGGTAACTGTTTATCTGGAAAAGATCTGGGAGTTTCACTTGATTGCAAATTCAGTCAGCCATGAGACATGGCAACCCCAAAAGCTAACATGATCTTTAGCTGTACTGAAAGGCATGTCTTCCAGAAAAAGGGAATATGCTCCACCTCTTATCTCCATGCCTTTTCACTGCTTCTTGGAATGCTCTTTGGCCTCATTTTTGCCTTATTTCCTTTAAGACTCATTCCAGCAAAATTGCTATCTTCAAAATTATCAATGATCTGTTAATTGCCGAGTCCAACAATTTTATTCAATCTATGATTTTGACCTTTCAGCAGCCTTTCACACGATCATCATGGTCTTCTTGATAATTTATTCAACTTTTATTTCTTTCTTCTTCTCCTTACCAAACCTCTCCTCAGCCTCCTTTGCCAGATATTTGTCTAGAATCTAGCTCATGCCCACTAATGGTGGATGTAATATAAGGTTCTGTCCTGGGCCCCCTTCATGTTCCTATTTTGTTTAGTAATCTCTTCAGCTCCCAAGGATTGATCCTCTCTAACCTGATTTTTCTAAGAATTATTTGTCCAGTTGTAATCTCTCTCCTTACCTCCAGTCTCATATCTCCACTCTGTTCAGTTGTACCTGAAGTTGGATGTTCTGCAGACATTTTAAACTCAGTACGTCCAGAACTGAGCAAAATCAAAACCTTTCCTTTCAAAACTTCCCTCTCCTATTCTCCAACTGGGGATACCACCATTCTCCCAGGGATCCCAACCTAGAAGTCATTTTCAACTCCTCCTTCTCTCACACTCTCCCACAATTTTGAAACTGTTAAATTTATCTTTGTAGCATCTCTCATGCCTGCCTCTTCTTTTCTCTAATACTCCTACCATCCTAGTTCATGCCTTCATCACCTCATGCCTGGATTATTACAATACCATGCTGATTAGTCTTCCTGACTCAAGCCTCTCTCCATTCCACTCAGTCCTCCATTCAACTATCAAACTGATATCCCTAAAGTATAGTCTAACTTTGGTATCCCCCCCATCCCTACCCCATTTGATAAATACCAGATAAATATTATCACACCCAGGACCCAATATAAAATTCTCAGTCCCCTTCTTATTTTGACCCCTTCTTCTTTCCCAGCTTGCTCATGTCTTATTCACTCTACCCCCTCCTAATATTTTTGATGTCTAGTGACATTATTATGTCTTTGCAAGTCTTTGGACAAGAAACTATTTCTCTAAACATCAGATGTCTTAACCAGTTGTCTGTAATGCATGAAATATTCTCCCTCCTCTTCTTCATCCACTGACTTCCTTAGATTCCTTCCAATCCTAATTAAATTCTTACATCACAAGAAGCCTTTCCAGATTACTCTAAATGGTAATACCTTCTCTCTTTTGATTCTCTTCAGTTTATCTTATATCTATGGATCTGTATATCTCTTATATGTGGTTACTTTCATGGTGTTTTTCCCAATAGACTCCTTGAAAGCTGGGACTTTTATTTTTGACCTTTTTTATATCTGCAGCACTTATTAGCATCATGCCTTCTGACATCCAGTAGGTACATAATAAGTACTTTTTAACTCAGCTTAATCCCCACCTTCTTCCTGAAGTTGTTCTTGCTATTTGTGATCACCCTCTCAATACCTATTGTTTATATCATATTATTATGTGTATGCTGGTATAAGCATGACATCTTTCCTTATAATTTAAACTCCAAGTCAACAGCAGTCTATTTCATTCTTTGTTTTTTTTTAATTTTTGTGTCTTCAGGATTTAATACAGTGCCTGGAAAATTGTCAACATTTAATAATTGCTCAACGATTAATTTATCAATTGGGAAGTGATCATCCAGCTATTTTTTCTTTCTTCATAATAGTGTTTCTAGAGTGGTTATGTTCTCTTCTAGTGGCCATGGTTTAAGGAAATAGATGTTAGAGAATGTCCACAGGAGAGCAATCAGGACCAGGACAGTGGAGGGAATTGAATTCATTTTACATCAGGATCAGTTGAAGATCCTATAACTGCTTAGTCTGAAGGAGAGAAGATTTAAATGGAGATATCATATGTGCCTTTATGTAGCTGAAGGACTATTGTATGTATGAGGGATTGGTCTGAAAAACAATGAATAGGAATTACAAAGATGAAAACTTAAACTTCATGTAACGAAAATCTTCCTAACAATGATAGTTGCCCCAAGTAGAATGGGCTGCCTTGAGAGATGATTGAGTGCCATGTCCTTGAACATATCCAAGCAAAGTCTCAATGACCACTTTTCAGTCATATTATAATGGATATGTATTGGATTTTCATATATAGATTGAATTTTCATCTATGTATTGGACTCAATTGTCACTCAGGTAATGTCCTATTTTCCTGTGGTACTGAGAAGTTCCAGCAGAGTAGTAGCTTCAGAAGACTAATTGTAAAGGATTGAGAAGTGAGTATGACAGCTATAAAAACAAAAATAAAAAATTGTAATCAATGAGAGTAATCAACTTTGTTGTGGTAGTTGTGGCAGTCGTGGCAGATATCAGAAATGAGAGTTGGTGGGATCAAGGGCACACATAAAATGGTTGACCTGAACATCTCTTCCTCAAACACTGAAGAAGAGAAGATGCAAACAAGTGAGAATGTATCAAGATCCTGAGTTATAAAATAGTGGATTATGGCCTTGATTTTCTCAGTAGTCTGCTGAACAGAAGGAAAAAGAGGATTAGAATAGACATTATTGGCAGTTGGGTATTCAGGAAAGAATAAAAGGATTACTGCACAGCAAGGAAGACAATTGAGATCAGATAATATAGATTTGGAGAGGACCCAATAATATTTCATCTGGCAGCATTTAAATATATAGTTAGAATGAACTTTGGTAGAGATGATACTAGAAGAAAAGAGAGAGAGAACTCTCTACTAACAGTGGAAAGCAAGAAATAGGCTGACAGTTACTTCTGGAAGAGTGTGTGTGTGTGTGTGTGTGTGTGTGTGTGTGTGTGTGTGTGTTGGAACATGGGGCAATAGAGAAGGAAAATTGAACCCTTGAGAGGGTGATCAGGGATGAAATGTTTTCTGGAGAGTCAGTTTGGTGTTCGTGTAACAAGCTAGAATGAAAATGAGATGAAGATAACTGAGATGAAGAGAAATTTGTTCAATTCTTTGGGGTTTACTATAATCATTTATAAAATGAGGACTAGAGAGTCCAAAAGCATCTTCCAGTTTTGAGATCCTTTGATTCTGCTCATATATCAGTCTCTTGTGCTCCAGAAGTCAAGGTACTGCCATTTATTTAGTGGGGCCAAGTGGTAGTATGAGCTAAGAATATATGAAGAAATGAAAAACTTCTATAGAGTTCTCCTGGTAAACCCAAACCCATCACTGGAATCTTCCATTTTAACTACAAGTTCTTTGAGGATTGAAACTCTTTTCTTTGATTTTCTCACACACACACACACACACACACACACACACACACACACACACCCCAAGCATAGCACAAAGCAGGCATTCAGGAAATGTTGTTGACTATATTATATTTTAATCTTGATTTCTCATTGACATTATGCCCTCTATGTTCTGGTGTTCCCTAATTGAATAGAGGAGGAAAAATTGAACAAGTGTTCCCCATTTTCTGGAAGCCCCTTCTGGGCTCTGAGAATAATGCTACTCACACAAAGCAGAGAGAACAATTGAATGAATAAGCTTAATTTCTTATCCCTTTCATCCTAAAGAGATAACCATAGAAGGTTGGATTGGGAGAAACATAGGTTCATGTGCACCTCTGACACTAAGTTACAACAGGCAAGACACAATCCTTTTGAGTCTCAGTTTCCTCATCTGTAAAATGAGGATAGTAATATGAGGTAACTAGGTGGTGCAGTGAAAAGAGCAGAATCAGCAAAATGAGTTAAATTCTAACTTCATATATTCACTAATTATATAACCCTGGATAAGTGTCTTAACCTCTCTAAGTTAAGAGTCTAATAACAATGGCACCTGTTTCCAAGATGATAATAAGAATAAAATGAGATAATATTTTTAAAACACTATGCAAAATTTAAAGCTTTATGTATAGGTTTTTTGCTTTATTTTTTGCAAAGAAATGGGATTAAGTGACTTGCCCAAGGTCACACAGCTAGGTAATTATTAAGTGTCTGAGATTGCATTTGAATTCAGGTTCTCCTGACTCCAGGGCCAGTGCTCTATCCATTGTGCCATCTAGCTGCCCCTATAAATGCTAGTTAAAATAATTATATTATATTATTATTAATTATAAATATAGTTAAATTAATAATATATTTTTCCCCAGGGTATTGTGAGGTTCACATGAGATAATAAATATAAAGGGCTTTGAAACTTTTAAGTGCTATATAATTGTCAGATATTATTACTATTATTACAGATACATTAAGATTTTATATTTTACTCATTATCAAAGTAATCATCCTCCAGAATATAAATCTAAATAGGTCTATTTATTAGGCTTCATCTCCCAAATAACACTGAGTTATTGCCATTTTTTTAAATGGTAAAAATGGTCAAAATTTCAAGGTTTTAGTTATATCTAAAGGGTAGATTTTATGGATTGTACTGTATTGATATTCATCATGTTCTCTTTCCAAATGTCTTTGATTTACAGTTCTAAAATGCATTCTTCTGATGGCTTGCTTAAGCATGCAGTAAATATGCATCAGGGATTTCAGAGAAACAATACAGTCTGTAAGAACAGATGGATTGCCTTGGAGATTTTTTTTTCTGCCTCTCTGTCTCTTTCCCTTTTGGAAGGAAAGGAAAAATTTCATCTTCACCAGCTAATTTATGTGCCTCCAATTAATGACTGACCTGTTCTCTTCCTTTCAGCCCTGGGCCAGGAGGCACAAATTGCTGGGGAGCAAGTGTGGAGCATACTGTTTGTGAAAACTTACCCTGCCCTAAGGGAGTGCCTAGCTTCAGGGATCAACAGTGTCAGTCCCATGACCGACACAACTACAAGAAGAAGGGCCCTCTGACAGCTGTCATTATTGATGGTAAATAGATTAGCTTCACTTTCAGTGTGTAACTATCTCCTTACTTCCTTTCCTCCCACCCATTCCACCCTCCCTTCACCCACCACCACCACCCTATTCCCCCCAGCTTCTCTACTAAAGGTGAAAGAGAAACCTGCCCTGGATCAGTATGTGAAAATCAAGAATCATTGCCACCACTGTTTTATCATTAACCTGCATAAGGCATTGATTAGCTTGAGGGACTGATAGCATCTGATAGCTTTGTAGTTTTTTAAACCCATGTGTGTATAAATAGGAGCCTTCCCAAGTGCATCCTGCTCATCTTCCTATTCTGATCCAAATCACCAGATGGTATGACTTCTCTCTGAGTTGCATTAAGGAAAATTATACTCATGGTAACATTCCTCACATCCTTCTCTGTTCTTTCTCTTATTGTTTTGATATTTCTCTATCCTTTTAAAAAAAGGTCATACACACACACACACACACACACACACATACATACACATGCAAAATACGTTTGGGCTTAATTTAGCTTATTAGAAGAAATGGAGAAATTTTTGGAAATAATTTATAGATTAGGAAAGATAATTTTAAAACACATTCCCTTTCTATATATTCCATAGGTGTTGTCCTAAATTAGGAAAATCTCTCCCCTGAGTCTAATTTTAAGTTAAAATATTGACCCTCACTTTACCCATCTGTAAGATTAGGATGCTGGACCTAGGTCTTTTCCAATTCCAAGTCTATTATCCTATGAATTCCCAATGTTGAAGAAATCCCAGAAGTACATTTAAAAGCATAGCTTATATTCAATAGAGAGATGAGGAGAAAAGAAGACTTTAGTAAGGCTATCAACTGAAATTGTATCTTCTACTTAGCTGTAAATAAAACTTTGTGTAAGGGTAATATGAGCTGAAGAAAATCAAAACAGTTATGACTTCTAAAATTCCAGAAAAAAAGAGATAAACTTTATTTGACTGATGAAAGATGAGAGAACCTAAAGAATTAAAAGCCTAGTTTAAATCAGCACATAAACTATCTAGAAGGAAAATGGGGTATTCATCTGAGCCAAAGACTTGATTCCTCATTTATGATCAGCATTTAATTCTAATTCCTCAAAATAGAACCTCTGAGCTATATAGTCCCCATTATTTAAATTTTAATATCAATTGAGTACACCTAAGTGGGGAAATGATCAGGCAACATTTTGGGTCTAATGGACCTTGATAAGCAGCTTCTAATCCAGAAATATGACTTTTTTAGTTATGGATTGACTTGGAGGAGATAATGCAAAACTATTTCTGACATTCTAAATGGTAGCAGATGACTCAAAGCAATTCTACTGTGGCTTAGTTTAAAAGTACCAAGTAATTATCCAGTCACTTTATTTTAAAAAAATGAAAAGTACTTTTTTGTAGCTGGAATCTATGTTAAGTCTAGTTGCATTATCATATAACAGACTTTCAAAGTTGAAGAGCTTGCCGCCACCACCCAACCCCCATCCTTTTCCTTCAAACACATACAACCTTGTCAGAATGGAAGAGGTTGAGACAGGGTCTGGTAAAGAAAGGAATGCTTATAGCTTTAGGCACCAGCAGTCAAAAAATGAGACCTTACCTCTTTTCTGGCTGGCCATTAATCTGACACAGGAGGAGACAGGAAGACTTCCAGATGTCCCAGTAGAATCCAAACCTCTAATCAGCAGGGAGATAACAAATACTATAGCTGTCTTTTTTTGTTGTTGGTTTCTTTTTTTTTATTATTTTTTCTCTGCTCAATGACTGATTCTGATGAGAAACTGCATTGTTCCAGAATCTTCAGTAGG
The DNA here is from genome assembly GCF_037893015.1 of Macrotis lagotis. NCBI lineage: Eukaryota > Metazoa > Chordata > Mammalia > Peramelemorphia > Peramelidae > Macrotis > Macrotis lagotis. The sequence goes on along the minus strand of NC_133661.1, from coordinate 141,102,379 downwards.
CTATGGCCCTTCAGATAAAGACTTTGGAGTCCCTTTTATGTCTGCTCCCATTTTGTTTCAGCAGAAAGTCATAGTGTAAGAGAGGCTAGCTAAGCTATTTCATAAAATGATAGACATATATATTAGTGGTTCTGCCCTTGGATGTTTGTTTCACTCACAAAATTCCCTTTTGCATTTGTTTTTAAATGTAGAAATCTTATCTAAATCTATGTTTTCCCATGCCTCTCTTTCCAAGTATAGGTTAGTTTTCTTCTTAACTTTATAACCCTTCTCATAAATTAAACTACTTAATTGCCTAATCATTACAACTTTGTCATTCTTATTCAGTCATTTTAGAAAGTTTACTGAAGGGAAATTTTTTGATAGTTACATAATCATTATCTTTTGCTTATTAGGTTCAATATTTGTTTTTGTCCACTTTTTTAATGACTTCTGATTGCTGATTACAATAAGAATTCCCACATTTTGCTCTGAAGGTCACTGTGAAATGATCCCTGTACTGTTAAATCATTCTTGATAATGATAATAAAGTTAAAGAGATTCTTATTTTGGAGGAAAAACTCTGAGAAATTTTCAAGGACAGCTTCCCCAGCCATTTTTTTGTGGTGTTATTATGGTTTCTTACATATTTGATTTTGCTTGAGTTTCAAAAGGAATCGGAGGTCAGCAATTTTTTTTTAAAAAAGAGTATTTGATGATTTAAGAAAACAAAATGATAAATGCTCAATTCAGAGAGTAACTTCATATTACAGAAATGAAACTCTGTTCTTCTTAAACTTCCACTTATAAAAAGGCACAGTTAGAGTGGAGCTCCTGATATGTGATGCCTGTGGTCTGACTCTTGACTTCATTGAAATCCATTATAACTGCCCTATTCATAGTGGCATTGCCATCACTGGTGAATTCCTTGGCTCCAGACACACACACACACACACACACAGAGAGAGAGAGAGAGAGAGAGAGAGAGAGAGAGAGAGAGAGAGACTATTTTTTTTCTTTCACCTTTAAAAAATTATTGCAGAAATAGGGTTTTCTAAAGCAAAGCATAGGACCACAAATTAATAACATCCACTCTCCTCAGGAAGACAAAAGTTTCCCTTAGAAAATAGTGCTAAATAAAAAAATATTCACATAGCAACTTTTTTATATAATCAGTCGCCAAAACAACTCAATTTCTCCTTTCCTTATTAAATCTTTCAAGAATTTAGTTCTCCTCCTTCTCCTCTTCTTCCTCATTCCTCTCTCTCTCTCTCTCTCTCTCTCTCTCTCTCTCTCTCTCTCTCTCTCTCTCTCTCTCTCATCTATCTATCTATCTCTCTCTCTCTCTCCAGTGACAATGAGAAATCATAGAGCTACCACTCAACAGTTATCATTCTTTCCACTGGAACTGGCCTAACTAGTTCCATAGGGGATATCCCCTACCCTTTGCCAACATCTTGCAAATAGACATTAAAACAAATTAAGAGAGACCTATCTTTGAAAATGAATTAATTTCAACCTCTGTTCCTAAGGCCATTTAACACAAGTAACATGCCAATCTGACTTCCTAAAAGAGAATTCCATAGCTACAAAAGGAAATTGAAGGCTTTGAAACTGTTTTATGTTAAGACTCAGCCCTACCTGGCTTCCATGAAAGATACTAATGAGAATATCATTTGAGGAGGAAATTGAATGAAAATAAGAATAAAAACAGAAAAAGAACTACATTGCCAATAACATACAGTCACCATATGTCAGGGTATCATTAGATGTGTAGCACATTTAGAGGATTTTAGAGAGATCTCATTTCTTCTGGGTTCCTTTCACAATATCACAAAATTTCAGTGTTGGAAGGGACCTCTGAGATCATTTAATTTATCTCATACCTGAAAAAAAAAAAGAATTCCATTCATAAAATGCCTAACAAATGGTTATCCAAGCTTTGCTTGAAGACCTCCTGTGGAAGAAAGGTCACCCTCTCCTGAGGCAGATCATTCTACTTAGAAATTCTCATTGGTAGAAAGATCTGAAATGAAACCTTAAATTTGGTTCCTTGTATTTTCCACTCATTTGTTGTTACTGTTACTGTTCCTAATCCCTTTTCTACATGATGACCCTTCAGATTCTAGAAATAGCTCATTTCCTTTACCCAATTCTCATTTGACATGAATTCAAGAACCTTCTCCATCCTTGTTAGGCTTCATTTGACAGTTTCACATTTATCATTTTTCTTCTAAATTGTGGCATTTAGAATTGAATACCATACTCTAGATATGATCTGACCTAGGGAGAGTATTGTGCGACTGACTTCTTTATTTCTAGGTGCCATTATTAGCTTTCTCAGCTGCAATCACTTTTGATTCACATTGAGCTTAGTTTGCCAAACCTTATATTAGTGAAGTTGATTTTTTAAATTCAAATAAGATATTATGTATTCCTATTAAATATCATTTTTATTTCATCCTTCTAATCTATCAGATATGTTTGAATCCTCACTTCATAATCTTAATAGCTAGCTATTGATCTTAATCTGAGTTCCTCTGCAACTTAGATAAACACACTGTCTATACCTTTATCTAAATCACTAATAAAAATATCATACTATATAGTACCAAAGAGAGCTACTCCATTGGAGACTTGAAAACCTCCAAGGTGACAATCATTAATGACTTTTATATGGATCTAATTTATACTATCACTTAATCAATATCTTTCTCTTTCCACATATATTTGTATTGAATATCAAATCATAATTTATATTTTATATTGAATAAAATACATTATATACTTTCATTTATATACATACATATAAAAATATAAGGTATGTATATATGTAAGCACACACCTATGTATGAAAAGGCAACATAATAACATGATGTAGGCATCATAGTGTAATAGGTAGATAGCCAGAAAATAAGTGAGGATATAGGCACAGGAGAGGGGCAAATGACAGGAGGTCTAGATCACTCAAGTGGATGACTAGATGAAATATGTTCTATTCTAGTAGCTTTAATGATTCAGTATTCTAGTCAGGGATATCAAACAGAAATAGAAATGAATCCCTGCCCATTGACTGCACATTGACTTAGAAAACTACAAATTAATATTATCTATACTATATGATATTTTACTTATTTTATTATAAATTTCCCAATTATATTTTTATCTAGTTCTGGGCTACACTCAAGAATCTTGAGGTTGTGAGTTTAATACCTCTGGTCTTGGTGATTTTGCCCTTGCCAATGAAGATAGCTAAAATCCAGAGCAAGAGTTCCAAAAGCCCATTGAATTAACTACCCCAGTATCAGGGGGGTATGATTTCTAGGGTTCCAGGAATTTAGATGGTGTGATACTATGTGGGAAAATTGGGTGGATGACTCTACATCACCCTTCCTTGGAAGAAAAGCAACTACTTATTCTTAGTATATACAGTTCCCTTAGTATATACATTCTCTTCAAGAGAAACCTACCATTTATTTTTATGGTTCCATTTGTTGAATTGTCCTTTTCCTTTCTTTCCTACTCTATGTGAACTTTTCCCACTATCCAACCTATTTCCTTAAAAAGTTCAGGTTTCCACTCTGACTCCTCAGATCCTTTTTCTTCTTGGTTTTCTCACTGAAGTTTTTTCAAGGTCAGTTTGAAATAGTTCTGCCAAAGTACAGCTCCATTCCAAGTTTGTATGCTCTTTTTAGGTGGTTACTCTTACTTGTCCAAACAGTTTTCCCCAAAAACTGTTTTCCCATTTCTGGGTGGGGGGGGGAGTAGAAATGGGACATAAAATATATTCCTCTTTTCTTGGCTTTTAGCCAAGTTCTTCTATTATAGGGGTAAACTTTGCAGGACACAATTCATAGTGTGAGTGGAAAGATCATTTTTCTGGGACAAGAAGCCTAGAATCTAATCTCAGCTCTTCAGCTAACTATGTGACTAACCTCTCTGTGTCTCAGTTCCTCAGGGAACTGGATTAAATGATCTCTTAAGTTTATTCCACCTCTAAAATTCTGTGCTTGGGGAACATGCTGTCAATCTACAGAAAAATATAGATGGAAAGTATTTACTTCAGGGTTCATCATGCCTGCTACTGCTTCATTCCAGGGAGGATTTAAACCCCCTTTCCCAGTTAATTTGGTTAAAAGGGATAATGTCATGCTCCTCAGACAGCTTACTAATAATAAAAAAAATGTAAAGTATGTTGTAAATCTCAAAGTAGAAAATAGAAGCTACCACTGCAATTGTTAAAAATAAAAAACTCAAATCATCATTTATCTGTACTTGACTTGGGTTATTCCACTTAAAAGAAAAACTAGCTCACCTAACTTCATTTAACTCTCTCTCTTAACAACATTAAACATCTTGAATTCCTAGAACATTGTTATTATCATGTTGTTATCATACTCATCTTTTATGCTAGAAGACTAGCTCCTTGTGGATGGACAGTATGCCTTCTTCAGCTTTGTCTTTCATAGTATATAAAACAAAGTAGGTACTCAATAAATATTTATTGGGGTTTTGAGTGAATGATTGATCATTTAAAAAATATTTATTAGTCATTGTTCCTTTAATTGTTCTCTAAATCACTTAACTGAGATAATAGGGCCCCTATTTTATTTCTCAAAAATAGATTCTCAAGATAAAACTTCTATTTTCTTACCATGTAAACAGCCTAACTGAGCATAAGCACTATTTGCTAACATCTCCATCTCCAAAGCCCAGTAAAGAAAGACGTTTATTGAATGATAGTAATAATAATAATAGTAGCAATTGCTGACATTTATAGAATACTTTAATATACCAATCAATTAACAAACATTTAAATGATACAGCACAGAAAGTCCTAGGCTTTGAGTCAAGAAGACCTACATTTAAATCCTTCAATCACTAGCTTTTTGATCCTGTGTAAGGAATTTAACTTCTCTGAGCCTTAGTTTTCTCATCTGTAAAATGAGGGGGGGAGGGGTTATACTCATAAACTTGTTAAGATTCTTCCTAGTTCTAATTCCATGCTCCTATGATCCTTTAATTTAATAAATACTAGTCCCCATATTGGATTCTGGGAATAAAAATACAAAGAATGAAATAACTCCTATTCACAAGGAGCTTATATTCTAATGAAAGGAGAAAACATATAAATACATGTAGAATAAATATAAAGAGAAATAAAAAAAAATACAAAATAGATAAATACATGGTAGTTTGGAAGGAAGGACATTAGGTTTTGGAGGCATTAGGAAAGTTTTTATGTAGAAGCTTGTATCTGTGTTGTCTCTTCAAGGAAGAATGACAACTCTAGGGGATAGAAGGAAGGATAAACTATTTCAGTATCATAGAGATGGTAGATGCACTACTGTATAGCATGGACAGATAGAATGCCAGTTTGGTAGAGCATAAAGACCAATTGAAACTATAAATTGTTTGGGGTCAAATTTTGTGGGTCCCACTTGATCCTGGAAACAAAAGGAAAGCTCCAGAGTTTGTTGACTTGGGGAGTCACATAGTCAAATCAGCACTTAAGGAAAATCATTTTAGCAGTAGTATGTAGGACTTTAGAATGGGAGGAGACAAGGTCAGAAGATCAATTAAGAGGCTCTTAGCAATATAAATGAGAGGTAGTGATGGTCTGAATTAAAATGTAGCTATATGAGACAAGAAAAGAAACTATTGTGAAGATAAAAATGATGAATGGCCACCTAATTAAATATGTAAGCTGAGGAATCAAGGAAAAAAATGTCAGTTTTTGTGAACCTAGGGGCCAGCCTTGGACAAAAATCATGAAGTTTGGAAAAGGGAAAGGTTTTGGTAGGGAATGAAGGTGAGGGGAGAAGGAAGGGCTTAATTCAATTTTGGGCATGCTGTGTTTGAAATGTCTGTAGGACATAGTTTACAATTGATCATTGGACAATTGGTAAAGTTCAGAGGAGAGACTAAGGATGGATATTTAAATCTATGTGACATCTACACTCAGAAAATAACTATATCCAAGGAAATTGATGAATTACCAAGAAAAAGAATGTGGACAAAGAAGAAGGCATGAATAGTATTGGGAAACACGCATATATAGGATGCATGAAAAGGATGATGTTCTAACAAAAGAACAAACAAAGAATAGTCATACAGAGTAGAGGAGAACCAGAAGAAAGTAGTAAAGAACTCTGAAGTAGATGCAACACGAATCTATATTTACATTTTACCTTAGAGAGGTACAGCGTTTGCTTCCTCCTGTAAAATTTTTATGAGAGGATACGTAGAGGACCTTCTTCTGGATATCTTGGTTTTGTTTCAGTACTAATGGAACACAGAATTATCCACTAATTATCCTTTATTCTATATGGTTGGGGCATATCATTTACTAGTTGTATATCTGCTTATATTCTTTATGCTACTTTTAATTTTAATTCTAAATGTAACAAACATCAAATAAAATGAGCATCTCCATATATTTTAGAACAAAAGAGGATTACATATGAAACTGCAATCCTCTTTATACTGAGCTTATTTTTCATATTAATCTATAATAAATTCAACATACAAATTTCAGCAATTTCCTCTTTGTCTAGGATTCCTTCTTGTCATATTTCTTTTTTTGTTGGGTGTAGAAGTGAGGAAAAGTTGGAAGCTTATCTCAATCCCATCTCTGTCTTCCACCCTATTCTGCCACTGGAAAGAAAAGAAAAGAAAAACAATACAATGCATATATAACAAGAATTTTGTTTTTCTTTTGAATGTATATTTTGAATGATTTTTTATATGTGTACATAAATTTATATGTATATATATTCAAAGAAAATAAAGTCCCACTTTGGCCATGTCCAAAACTGTATGTCCCATTTTGCATTTTGAGTCTGTCACCTCCAATAGAAGATGAGTAAGTTCTCTGGAGTTTTGCTTGGTCATTTCATTGATCAGAGTTCTTAAAAGTTGTTTTTCTTTATAATGTTGTTACTATGTAAATTAATCTCCTAGTTCCACAACCTTCATCATTCTTCCTATGATTCTCCAAAATACTCTCTTTTGTTGTTCCTTAAAGCATCAATAACATTTACATATCATGATTTGTTCAGCTTCTCCCCAGTTGCTTTATGTTCCCTTAATTTCTAGTTTTTAGTCATTACATATAGAGCTACTATGCATATTTTGTATATGAGTCCTTTTCTTCTTTAAAATTTGGAACTAGTGGTGGTATTTCTAGGTTACAGTATGATCAGTTTAATGACTTATTGGATGTGGTTCCAAACTGCTTTCAGGAATGACAGGACCAATTCAAGCACCTCCAACAACTATCCCTTTGCCAATATGAAAGGTATGAGATGAAACCTCAGAATTACTGAAGTTTTTCCTGGCCAATAAGCTACAATCAATTTACTCCCACCATATGACTCTTCTCATTTCTCTTTGTATGACCCACAATTTTGTATGTGGAAACATAAGTCTAGAAACAAAACAGTGTCAACAAACAGTACCAAGAGACAGAATCTAACATAATAAAATGTAATAAGGATCAATGTGAAGTTCTACCATTGCATTCAAAAAGGCAAGAGCTCAAGTAAAGAGTAAAGGAAAACTTAACAGAAGCTCATGCAAAAAAATTAATAAAAAAGTAAGGCATTTAGTTAACTATCTTCAAAATGTAATTATTATATGGCTACCAGAAAAAAACCTATTACAATTTTGAGTTTAGGAGATATCCCAAATATTCTACATAAGAAAGTTGTACCCATCAGATCATATCTGAAATGCTATATTCTAAGAGGTACATGGACTTGTAGAATATTCAAAATGAAAGTATTGAGGATAGTGAGAGGATTGAAATCCATGCTAGTGAAGAATGATCCAAAGAATTGTAAATGTTTAGACTGGACAAGATAAAACTTTTAAGAAACTATGATTACAGTCTTCAAACATTTGAGAACAAGACTAGATTTTTTTTGCATGTTTCCAGAGGTGGGCAAAGTTGCAGGGAAGTGGGTTTTTAGCTGTCAAAAAAATTGAAAGGATTGTCTTATTGAGTTTCCTATCATTGAAAATGCTCAAGTGGAGGTTAGATGATCAACTGTCTGGGACATTGTAGAGGGGATTCATATATCTTGTAAAAAAAAAAAAAACCTGGGTTAAATGACCTCGATACTTCCTCCCAAGGCTAGATTCTATTATTTCTCCCTTGGACTTTTATGTTTTATATGTTGCTTTACTTTGTTTACATTGTACCCTTATAAATGCAAGTAATTTCCCTTATAACTACTTAGTTAGTTGTTTACAAAAATACAAAGCAAGGAGATCATTCTACCAGATGAAATTTTGTTCCTGGATGTGTAGTTTTTACCCCATATCCTTTCTAGAAAAAATTCATTTATTGTTCTCTTGACTTCCCTTTCTGATCATCCTCGCTCCCTAAAAAGTAAGGCATAAAATTCCCCAAGGTAACATGCAGCACCACCCCCCTCCTCCCATACACACCATATACACCCATCTAAATGCATGTGAAACCTGGTCATTTTACCAATATATCACATTGTAAAACATTTCAGTACCTAAAAATGCTCTTAAAGAAAAAAGTAAATAATTTATGTCTATAAAGTAGGAAAAAAAGGTTTGGAAATAAAGGAGGGAGTCAAGTAACATAATTGCATTCTGCCTTTGTGGTTCTAACATTGTATTCAACTGAAGACAATTTGATTCCATTCCTTTCTTCTAAATGTTTAGGTATCAAAGATGTATATAAGTCTAATGGGTTATATTTTCCTAAAGAAAAAAAAAAAACAACTGGGCTCTTCCCATTTGACTTTTTGCTTGCCTAATATTATTTCCTTTTATAGTTGCTGTTCTTATTTTTTCATTCAGACATTTCATTTCTGTATAAATGTATATCTTAATTTTTCTCCATCAGATAAGCCTTGTGAACTCTACTGCTCTCCTCTGGGAAAGGAGTCTCCTGTGCTGTTAGCAGACAGGGTCCTTGATGGCACACCCTGTGGACCCTATGAGAATGACCTCTGTATACATGGCCGCTGCCAGGTATAGTACCCTTTCTTTCTTTTATTCATTTGTTGAGTAGTGTGCACAGAGGAAAATGGGGTGGCATAACGCAGTGGACAACTACTAAGCCTGCGGTCAGGTAGACCTGGCTTCAACTCCCACCTTCTACAATCGTTAGCTGTATGACCTGATCAAATTATTTTTCTTCCCTGACCTTCAAGCAACACTCAAAGACATCTTTTAAATTATAGTAAGATTGAAGCCTTTGTTGGTAAAAGGAATATATGTTTGTGTATGAATGTGTGTATAGAAAGAGAGAAAGATTTCATTATTAGCAGAACTAAAATATAAACCAGGGCTGCTTCTGGGGCTCACATTGATTTTCAGGTTAGAGAAGGCCCCTGAAGAGAGATTTTTTTTTCAAGATAGTGCTTAATGACACAATATCCTGAAATCTAATTCTATGACTCTATCCTCAAGGAGCTTATTAAATAGTATACATATGTGAAGGTATATAACTATATAAAAATCAGTGGTGCAGTGGATAGAGCACCATGTCTGAAATCAGGAAGACTCATCTTCCTGAATTCAAATGGTCTCAGACCCGTCCTAGCTGTGTAGCCCTGCATAAGTCACTTAACCCTTCTATCTGTTTTCTTAGCTGTAAAATGAACTGGAAAAGGAAATACAAATTGCTCCAGCATCTTTACCAAGAAAACCCCAAATGGGGTAACAAAGAGTTGGACATGACTGAAACTACAGAACAACAACAAAAACCACTTTCCTATGTGCTAGCTGCTGGACTAAACTTTGTGAGTTCTCAGTTCTCAAATCATATCAGAAGGATGAAATATACAAATATAAATATATGCTTAATAAAGACAAAATACATTTTAAAAATTTGTTTAGGAAGAGAGGACACTAGCAACTGGGAGGAAATTAGGAAACTTCCAAAAGAAGAATTTGAGAAACTCAAGAAAGGCCAATTTGGCTAAATGGTAGAACATGGGGAGGCGAGTAATATATAATGATACTTGAAAGGTAATTTGGGTCTAGGATATGAAAAGCCCTAAAAAAATCAAAAAGAAATTTTTAAAGAGAATCACTTGAATTTGATGGTGTTTTGTCCTTTGTTTTTGAAGAAGACTACATCAGGGAAGTGATGTCATGCCAAACCCATGATTTTGACTTGACTGAGGGGTGTGCTGCGCTAAGTCACCAGCCTCACTTTTCCCTCTGGAACCATCTGGTCCAAAGCTAGATATGGTTGAGGATGACTGGAGAAGGCCTTTAGATGCAAGGGAATCAGAATTAAGTGATTACCCAAGGTTACACAACTAGTAAGATTCTGGTCAGTGTCTGAGGTCAGATTTGAATTGGTCTCTCTCTATCCACTGTGCCACTTACCTCAAATATCTTATATTCCATAGCTATCGTTCAAGGGGAAGAATACTAGATTTGGAGTCAGAGGATCTGGCCTCAAATTCAAGTTCTTAAATTAATTTCAATCTTGTTTGCATTTTTATTCTGTCAAACAGTTCCCTTCATACAATTTAGGACTTCAAGGAGTCTTAATGATCTCTCTTTGAGAGTAAAAAGTAAGAAAAAATGCTAGATTAAACTAGAAAACTAAACTAGAAATAACTGGATTACTAATGTCTACCATAGAGTAGGCAGTTACTAAATATTTTTTGAATTGAGATTGATTTTATTTGAGTGATTTTTATTTCATGCTTACCATGCTAGTTCTGGAAGACTTGAGAAGTTATTGTACATGTGCCATAAGCAGCAATTTAATGGTATATCAGCCTCCACTAGAACTTTGGCTTCATCTTAGTTCTGAATTTTTCTCTCACATTGTTCTTCCTCTAAAGTCCTGGGTCTCCTGTGACAATTTGCTATCCCCTGGCTTTCTAGAATCTGTCACCTAGGCTTGTGGTGAATTAAAAGTACACCAAATCCTACAATTGTTCCTTATTCTATTATTATTATTATTATTATTATTATTATTATTTGATAAAATTAATACAAATAAGTTGTGAATTGTTGCTGTGACACCTCTTCTTCAAATATTGACATTTTTTTCAAATTTTTATTGTATCTTTTGATATCACCTAGATTTCCCAATGTCTGCTCAACAGGAACTTTTTTTTTGGTTTTTTCAAGGCAATGGGGTTAAGTGTCTTGACCAAGGTCAACTAGGTAATTATTAAGTGTCTGAGGTTGGATTTGAACTCAGGTCCTCCTGACTCCAGGGCCAGTGCTCTATCTACTGTGCCATCTAGCTGTCCCTAGGAACTTTTTTTTTTAAATCCATTCTATCCTCCTCTCCCTTCCATTAGTATTCATTTAGGTGATTTATTTTACTAGCTCTCATTCTCTGCTCCCTTTTATGTATTTGAGGTCTTTGGGTATCATGCAATGAATAAACACTTGTTGACTTAATGATTTATGGTTATGTGGGCTCTATCAAAATCAGGAATGTTGTAATTGCTTTAAGATTCCTTCCAGCTCAAGAAACTGTTTGATTCTATGCTTTCCTTATACCAGACCTGGTAACTAGAGTTCTGCCTTCCTTAATTCTAACTGTAAGGGCAGCTACATGGGTTCAAATATGGCCTTTAGATTAGAATTTACTGAGTAGGAGAATGACCTGGTTAGACCATATATAAGAAAAATTGCTTTGACAGTTTATGGAGAATGGATTGGAAAGGAAAAAGATATAAGACAGAAAGACCAATGGTCTGGCTGAGAAATGATGGAGAGAGAAAGAGAGGCAAAGGGAAAAAGAAAGAAGGAGCTTCTGAGGAAACCTGAGATCTGGAAATAAGACTGATTCTGTTGATGTGAACTAAAAACTAAGTCCATTCCTTTGCTTAGCATCTTTAATGAGCCAAATATCTATACTATTGCTTCATAATTATCCTGTCTACTAAAGTCAGTATCTTAATCTTATTTCTAAAGCCTTGTTTCAGTGAAATGTTAAGGAAATAGTAAATGACATTAGTAATCCACTAAGAAAGATGAATCTGAATCTGTATTTAATTATGTGTTCGTTAACTTCTTCCATTGACCAGAAATTGCTAACTCATTAATTTCATTTATAGATGGGGAAGGAAGGAAAAAACAAAGGTGGGAAAAAAAGGACAAAAATAGTGAAAAAAAGGAATAAAGGGAAGGAGGGAATGAGGAGGAGGGAGGGGGAGGGACAAGGGAGGGAAGGAAGCATTTATTAGGTTACTTTGTTCTAGACACTATGCTAAGTATTTTACAACTATTATCTCATTTGGTGACCACAACAGTCTTGGTAAGTGTTAATATGATTTCTACTTTACATTTGAGGAAACTAAGACAAAAGATGAATGACTTGCCCAGGTTCACACAGCTAGTAAGTATCTGAAATGGAATTCAAGTCTTCCTGAGTCTAGGCCCAGTTTTCTTTTTTATTGTATTACCTAAAGTCAATTCCATGATATTTCCTGAAACAATATCTTAACTCAACCTCTTGCCAATATCTTGACATTTTCAATGCATTGTCACACTTTTATTACACACTTCCTGAGTTCAAGTCACTATCCTAAGTGTAAGATAATCCATGCCCTCAAAGAGCTCACCATCTAAATCAGACAAAATAATATGCAAAAATATTTTTAAAAATGCAGAAAGAATAGGGGGAGCTTAAGTCCTGGAGCCAGGTAGAGAAACGAAGAGATGATTGTTTCAGACTTGATTTCATCTTGCAGAATAATGAGTTTCAAGAGATCATGAAATTCAAGAAGTAGCCAGGTGGGAAATGATGAGTTAAATTCCCTAAGAGCCCTTCTTAAAGGAAGGATCAAGTGTAGATCTCCAGTGTCCACCTAGCACCCCCCTCTAATCACAGGGACAGGGGCCTCAGGGGTAGGGTTGCTAAGGAGGTATGAGTTTCAGAGTTAATTTCATTTTGCCGAAAGATGAGTTTCTGGAGATCATGAAGTCCAACTGGAAAGCTGATAATTTCCAGTGTCAAGAGAGGCAGGTCTGATAGACATGTTATAGATTATACTATAACTGAGGATGAAATTTTTTTTGTTTTCTCTCTTCTATCTTAGAATAGTGTTTTGAAAGATTACCCATGTAACTTTTCTTCCTACCTCTGAACAGTTTCCTTCATTTTGAAATTATAAATGTTCAGTCCAGGTTACAGTTGAACTTCTTCAGTGGGAATGCCAACATATAACTTTAGGAGATGTGCTAATTTCAGGATCCATGAGCAATTTGGTATCATGACTACAGACTCTCCAATGAAATTTGAAAAACGTGCTGACATTCTGAATCCAATATAAATATGGGTGGAAATGTGAGCCTTGGTATTAAGAGCTAGGTGACAAATCGAATACCAAAGTTTTCCTGCATTTCATGGGTTTTAGTCAATTTTATATTTAGATTGATATTTCATGACAAAGTCAGAAAAATATATTATCAAGAAGTTTTAAATATGTTCTTTTTTTAAGTTTTTGCAAGACAAATGGGGTTAAGTGGCTTGCCCAAAACCACACAGCTAGGTAATTATTAAGTGTCTGAGGCCAGATTTGAACTCAGGTACTCCTGACTCCAGGGCCGGTACTTTATCCACTGCACCACCTAGTCACCCCTAAATCTATTCTTGATTAAGAGCTTTCTCCCTTATGCTTTTGAAGTATATGTGTATGACTTCAAACTAACTCATAATTCAAAGAGAGATGACAATATAACAATATATAAATGTCTATCATCCAAATGTCCTTGTAATGCCTTTGTTTTATTTTAAAAAACTAATAGTTCTTTTGCAGAGAAGGGAGACTGGGTATGGGACATTATAAATGTCTTATTTGGTTGATATGTTGGATTAGTTTTGCTGAACTCTTTTCTATTTCTTTTTTAAATTTTATTTCACAAGAAATTGTTTATTGGGTGGGGAGATGGGAGGAATATAGCCAGAAGTGACAATGAAACAACAAAAGCTATGCATAGAAATTTGAAAAAAAAATTTAATTGCAATGGGAAAATACCCAAATCCAAAACTACCAAGTAAAATTTTATTTTTCAATATCTGCAAAGAAGTCTCCTAATGAGATTCTGCTGCCTCAGAAACTTTTCAACTCTGTTGGAATTTTAAATATTTTCAACTTAGGCAAATGCCTAAGTTCTTCTTTGCAGAAGAAAGCCTGACAATCTCCAGACTGCCTCAGCACTGTGCAGTCCTGTTATCAGATTCAGATATGTGTAGATGATAAGTGTTTGGTGCCCAGGACCAAGGCTTGGCAAGACATTTCCCCCAATATAAAATGCAGTGCTCTAATGAGGACCTAAAATAATCTTTTCTTTGTTGCAAAGAATGTTCACTGCTTCTGCCAAATGGCACTGTGGAGTGCTAACGAAGCGCTTATAATTACTCAAATGAGGAATTGTTGACAGTTCCCCATAAACTTGCTAGTGAGCCAAGTTTGGATTTTATTTTCTTAATAAATTGAACACTTAAGATGGGATATCCTAGGCATGTGTTGGTCCATGATATATTCTCATTATTTACATTCCTTTTTTAACCACTCCAAAGAAATATCATTAATATCCTTTATAGTAAAGCCAACTGAGCAACTCCCAGCCTTTTGCTAGTGTGTTTAACTGGCCCCTTGTCAAGACTAAGGCATTTCTAAGAATACTAAAATTCTCTGGTCAGTGGAGTCTACACTTCGGGTCATAAGTATTTTCAAATCTAAGACACCCATTAGTAACCTATGGCAACCTTAAATAAATTTGGTTCCTTAATCCTTACTTTTCTAAGGGAAAGATACCTTATACTATAAAGATAGATATGCCAGCTCTAGGCAAATATAAGAACCAATTTAAGGCTAGGGTATTTGTATGTTCATAATATACTTTAAGATAGTCTTGAAGAGATCTACTTTAAGATAGAATCTGTCCAAGCAAGGGACTTCTGCTAAGGTAAGGGCTGGATTAAATGATCTCTGCAGTCCCTTCCAATTCTTAGATTATATCCACCAGGCGACAAGCATTTAATTAAGCAGGTACTATGTACTAGCCACTGTTGCTAAAGGCTATGAATAAAAGAAGGCAAAAAATAATAATTCCTACCCTCCATTTTAATGGAGAATTCAAATTCTGTGATTGTATAAGTGTATAAAGAAAGACAAGTCTTACTATAATTATGGACAAATCAGTTAAGAAGGCATTAGTAGGGTGGCCAGGTGGTGTGGTGGATAAAGCACAGGCCCTGGAGTCAGGAGTACCTGGGTTCAAATCTGGTCTCAGATACTTAATAATTACCTAGCTGTGTGGCCTTGGGCAAGCCACTTAACCCCATTTGCCTTGCAAAAACCTAAAAAAAAAAAAAGAAGGCATTAGTACTTAGAATATGCTCAGATTTGACCTTCCTATTACAATTTTCATTTTAACAAAGCCCTTTGGAATAAATAACATGGGAACTTAAAGGCAGTGAGGTGGCTAAGTAGATGGACTACTGGACATGGAATTAGGAAGACTCATCTTCACTAGTTCCAATCCAACTTTACCCATATCTGTGTGACTCCAGGCCTCAGTTCCCAGTTGTAAAATGAGCTGGAGAAGGCAATGGCCAACTATTCTAATATCTTTACTAAGAAACTTCAAAGAGGAGGCAAGAAAAGTTGGATGTGACTGAACTCAACAAACAAAAAAAAACATGGGAACTGAAGTTTTTGGCAGTACCAAGTACCCCCATATTTGGGGATAGAGAAGCCTTCCCTTGCTCTCATGCCATAGTATTATGAGGGACTGGCTAACAAAGTCCAGATGAGTCCCTATAGAATGCTTATATTTGTCCTGATTGTGAAGCCAGAATTGATGACTTTAAGAGATACTGAGCTGGATCCAAGGTCATATGCATAAGGGACAACAGGTCAATCACTTACCCTCAAGAAGTCTCACGGAGCACATTCAAATATCCCCTGCCTAGTTCAAATCTAATACATAGAATGTTAGGAAAATCAGTTTCTGACCATTAGTAGTTCCAGAATTGATACTGCAGGATTGACTCAACTCAAAGTCTTCTAATTGACTGCGAAGCCAGAATTGATGACTCAAAAGATATTGAGCCTAAGGTCACATAGTTAAGAGCCAAGAGGTCTGTTTCTCACTCAAACTGAGAAACTGTCTCTAACCTCAGATGCTGCTCAGAATATTGAGAATCATCAGTTTTTGCAACTTCACAGTCAATTAGAAGGCTGAGTTGAGTCATCCTCCCCTACCAATCTCTCAGTCACTCATATCCAGAACGTTATTCTCCAAAGTTCCATGTGATAAATTGGAACCAAGCAAGAATGTACAAAGAATGGTTTTTATGTAACCCATCACAGGAAGAACAGATTGAGAATGGTCTGAGAACTCTGCCAGCCCTCATTGGCTGGTCCTCCTAATAATGACATGAGAGCATTAAAAGATTTCCCTGGGGGTGGCTAAATGGTGCAGTAAATAGAACACTGGCCTTGGAGTCAGGAGTACCTGAGTTCAAATCTGACCTATTACCTAGCTGCGTGGCCTTGGGCAAGCCACTTAACCCCATTTGCCTTACAAAAACCTTAAAAAAAAAGATTCCCCTTGCCCAAAAAGATCTACTTTCTTGCTCTGTGAAATATTTAAGTTATGATATTATTCATACCTTTAAAGTTGTTACTAAAAGCCTCTGGTAAAATAGAGATTTTAGCCCAAAGGGTTAATACATTAAATTATTAGCAACTATTAGCATTGACTTACCTCATCAGGCTAGCTAATTTATAAGGACTCTGAGGAACAGGGATATACTACAATTAAGTTCAGTTTTATCTGAATGTGCTCTATAAGAAAAATTATATGGTCAGGAACCAAAGGACAAACCTAAAGTCCTAAGCAAACCATGTACCAGAATAGATATGGGAAAGTACAAAGAGGAAAAAAGAGGTAGCAGAAAGGGATAAAGGAGAGATACTAAAATACAATGTATTTGGCAATTTTACCTAGGGTAGAATTTTATGTTAAGTAAAACTTTTCTTTTAGTGCGCTTGGTGAAAGACGAGTAAAAACTCTGACTTACGTAATACTTTTAAATAAGTTTTATTATTTTTCAGGTATTTTAAATTGAAGTTATGTAGTCCTTGAAAACAAAACAGCACTTGTCACATTACAGCTAGAGAGAGAATGCTAGGGTTTATTCCTTAGCTATAAACTGCAGCTGTCCAAAGATGGAGCTCAAAGAATCCAATTGAAACTATACATATAATGTGCCAAATTTCAGTCATTCAATATCAAGGCAACATGCCTGGCTCCATCTAATAACCTTTTCTGAGCAATAGAAGGACCTACCTGGCACTTTACAATAGGGGTTGGCAAACTATTGTAGTTCTCTGTTTCTAAGCTAAGCTGTGGGACCAAATGATGCTTTGCTGGCCGCCATGCCATAGCGGCAATAGCACAAATGCCAAGGAGGCTTAGAAGTTGCAATCTCTTTTTTTCACTCTCTCAAATTTTTTTAAATTTTGCCTAAGCTAGAAAGTCATATATCCCATTTACCTCACAAGGAGACCACCCAGCATGATATACATATGTGTATGTATGTATTTGTTATTTGACACTGACAGAAACATAAACACAGTGCATTCTCTGATGACCACTGGGATATTCCTTTTTCCTCCTACTTGATGAAACTGAGATCCTCCATTTGTTCTTGATGTTGTTGCTAATTCTCAGAGAAACCTATTTTCCTGTTTGCAATGAGCACCAAATGAGAAAAGAATAAGAAGATTCATGTTAGCAACAAGACATTTTCCTGCATTTTTATGAGACTTTCTTGCCTTTCTCATCTCTATCAGCCGCTTGCTCAGGTTTCATCTTCAATAATGTGTGTCCTTTATTTTCAAAGAAGCCCAGGACATCAGGGAGGTAATGCCATGATAAGCATGTGACTTTCATTTGAATGAAGCGGTGCTGTGCTGAGTCACCAGCCTCACTTTCCCTGCCAGTGCCATCTGGATTGAATGGTCAGATATGAAGCAGGACATATGAAGCTAAACATAGATTCATATTAATCCTGCTGTGAAAGAAGAATCAAATCCAAATGGAAGGGAAAACAAATTAGATAGGATTAAAAATTGAAGATAGTAAGTTTTTGTTCTGCATTCAAACTCTACAATTCCCTCTCTGAATATGGATGGTATTTACCATTACAAGTCTTAGAACTGTCTTTGATTATTGTACTGCTGAAATGAACAAGTCCATCATAGATGATCATCACCCAATGTTGTTGTTAGTATATATAATGTTCTTCTGGTTCTGTTCATGCAAGTCATTTCAGACCTTTCTGAAGTCCCATTCCTCATGATTTCTTAAAGAACAGTACTATTCCACCACATTCATATACTACACTTTATTGAGTCATTCCTCAGTTGATGGACCTCATCTTAGTTTCCAATTCTTTACCACCATATTTTTGTACATGTGGGGATTTTTACCCTTTTTTGTGATCTCTTTGGGAAAAGCTGCTTTGGTTAATCTTCTCTACCATATCCCTGATGAGAGATAATCCAATACCTGTGTAAAAAGAAGACAATATATTCTAAAACTAGATGTCTCACAGGAACTGCCTAGTCTAATGCCCCAATTCTACACATGAGGAAACAGAATCCCAGAGGATTAAACTGACCACATAAGTAGTAAATGGCTTTGAATTCAGTTCTTCTGACTACAAATCTGTATATCTTCCATTATACCAAGCTCCCTTAGGCTGATTATTCCACTTAAAGGCACTTCTTTAATTATTCTACCACTGCTACAGAATCACTAAAGCCATCCAGGGCCTAAAGGACAGAAATCAAAGAGCTGATAAAAATCTAAAGAGGGAAAAGTTGAAGCTTTTATCGCTAAAAATCTTCATTTAATTTAAATTACAAAAATTCTACCAGATAACAAATTTGAAGATAAAAATAGAACTCATGTCTCCAATTATTTTGAATAGGATATGGGAATACTTAGACTGAAATTTTGAAGTCTCTTTTGAGACTGACATCAAAAATGCAAATGGCAGGCCAACTATACCAAAGCATAGTAATGTTTAAAAATAAAAAACAGGCATTTACTAGATTGAAGATATTCTCCCACAAAGCAAAAAATTTTTAGTACCTCCACATAACACTATACATCATAAAAATGCCATCAACATAACAAGATCCATAGAAAAAAGCTGGAAGTATCAAGGAATGTCCTAAGTACAGGCATCAAACATCAGCACCACAGATATGACTTGAAAAAATTGTTGAGTATCTTCAGGAAGGCCAAAATGCAAGTTAGTTGAAATACTAAACAGCTTTTTTTGCTTACTTTGTATGTAGTATTTGTTTGCAATGTTGTCTTCCCCATTAGATTATAATATTCTTTTTGTAGCAGCAGAGATTATTAGTACAATTCCTTCAAAATAGGTACTTAAAAAGTGTTCATTGATTGATTAACAAAATAGTTACTGGATCTAGGGAGAACTAAAATAAGTTTCTTAGCAAACCAGAAATTGGCAAAACCAGATAAAACCTATAATTATTATATCAAATTATTCATAGGGATGCATAAATTACTAACAAAATGCTTTGTTGTCTTCCTCTCAAATGCAAGCATGATCTCTTTTTTCTTAACAGAAGGCATCATCCCACTGCTCTGACCAAAGATGATCCCACCAATGACCTCCATGAAATATAGGGTAATTACATATTTACAGACCAAGCACTCATAGCTTTTATCACTTAAAAAAGGAACCCCATAAATACTGTGCTGTAGTGGTGGTGGTTCAGTCATTTCAATCATATCTATATCTTTGTGACCCCATTTGGGGTTTCTTGATACTGACTGGAGTGCTTTAGCATTTCCTTCTCCAATTTACTTTACAGATGAACTTGAGGCAGAAAGGATTAAATAACTTGCCTTGAGTCATATAGGTAGTAAATGTCTGAGGCCAAATTCTTTCTAATTCCAGGTCAGGCACTCTAACCACTGTAGTACCTAGCTACCATAAAAACAAAAATATCATTAACATTATGTGAATGCGGGGGGGGGCAGCTAGGTGGAGTAGTGAATAAAGCACCGGCCTTGGAGTCAGGAGTACCTGGGTTCAAATCTGGTCTCAGACACTTAATAATAATTAGCTAGCTGTGTGGCCTTGGGCAAGCCACTTAACCCCGTTTGCCTTGCAAAAACCTAAAAAAAAAAAAATCCTAATAAACATTATGTGAATTTATGTATATATAGATATAAATATATGCATGCATGTATATTGTGTTTGTATAGGTTTCTGACAATTCCAAAAGTACACATTAAGACCTGTATTATATGTGATTTGCTGTAAACATATTATGCCAAATGAGCTTTAATTTCAGGTTATCAGTAAATCTCTAGACATACAGCTTTTTCTTTAATAGCTTTATATCACTTTTCTGAAGAAAACCAAGATATTTGTAAAATATCACCTTTGTTCATTGGTTCTATTTGATTTCTAGATTCTAGCTCAAGGACTTTAGTTTCTGTTTTTCCTTTGTGAAATTTAAGAATGTTCAACTTTATATGGGTATTTAATATAAACATATATATATATGGATATATACATATAAATGAATATACTCATACACATATATATGAATATATTTTCACATGTGTATGTGTATTTATAAAAGTATATTGGTCAAAAAATAATAACAAACAGCATAAGTCCTAGGACTATAAAAAGCAGCATATTCATGTGGTTAATTAATTATAGAACAAGCTACTCCAAAGCATCTTAAAATTATACTGACTTCATTGATCTCTCAGAGCCTTTGACTTAGTTCTGAATTCATGCCTTATTTATCTACTATAAATATATAGACCCAATACACAGGAAATAGACCTAAGCACAGGAAAAATGCTTGCAAATTTATTATCTAGATGGAAAACAACTCTACTTAAAAATGCCACCAACAAAATGATATCAAGCTTAGTTGGTATGAAATATGTCCTAATTCATGGATAGTTCAATAATAAAAACTAGTATTTATATAGCACTTTGTGTCAGGCACTTTGCTAGGTGCTTTGGTATTCTTCTCTCATCAGGAAGCCCCTATATCTTTACATAGGGAAGGCACAACTGGCTTTCAATTCAGGAAAACCTGATATCAAGTCTTACCTCTGTTACATTTTTAATGTGTGGCCCTGCACAAGGACATAACCTCTCAGTATTTTAAGTATTACTGGATTGTTATTCACAGACAAGTTTTTGGCCTGCATCTGAAGTTCCCTAATATAGTCGTTCCCTATATTAATGAAATCAAAGATCCAGTCCTTTGCCTTATCCCCATAATTCTCTTCTCTTGAAACATATTATCTTTCTTAAATCAAACTGAATATGATCTTCAGGGTAAAGAGGAACATACTAACATCTCATTGATATCTCAAGTTTGCCATCATTATATGGCTCCACCAAAAAGCACATTAAATATTAAATAATTTTCTCCAATTGATATCAAAAAGTCATTTAGACTCAAATAAGATTAATATTCTTCAAGTTCACAGAAGAAAACCTAAACACTTTGAGCTAGAATCTGACAGTCAAATGCAACCCATGAATGAAGATATTTACAAATATTTTGGTTTTCCTCCAACACTTGATATCAATGGTAAAGCTATTAAGGAAAAAGATTTGTGTGTGAATTTGTGTGTATTTGTGGGTATGTGTGTCTGTATCAAGAGATTTACTAACATCCTGAAATCAAAGCTTAATGGGAAGAACATGTTTAAAGCAATTTATAACATTCTTTACATACGCTTTTAGAAGTATCAAATGGACTAAACAAATTTGGAAAGTATCCTAATAAAAATCCACACAATAATGTTGAAACACAGAACCTCTAACTCTAAGACAAAAATTGAAAGATTAATGCTTCTTCGTCAAAAATATGAAGAGGATTGATATACCTGCCCAAAACAGTATAATCAGGTTAAAAATTTGCAGAAGTACTTTTGAAACAAGGTGATAACATCTTACTTGATGACATTAAAGGGCCTCAAAAGAAATTTGCTATTGGTTTTGTTACTTGTAACTGCAAGTGGTTTATCCCTGAAGTGAGTCTATGAAACAATTAAGATTCAAGAAAAATCAAAAAGAAACATCTGAATCAACTCAACTAATAAATTATTGATAAAAGAGACTTTAAACAAATGACCAAATCTTAAAGCTTGTTTTGTTTTGTTTTGTTTTGTTTTAATAAGATTGAAGGGATGGATCTATGATGCTAATTAAGGACCAGGTATTGTCACTAGAAATTACTTCTATGTTATTTTCAAAGAACCCTGAACATAGAGCAATGCAGATTACGCAAGGAAATAGCAGAAAATATGTAACTGTGTCACTAAAAGCAGTAAATAGAATACTCAAAATCCAGTGAAAGAGAGCCTGACAACTAGAAATTTACATCAGAAGCTCACTAGTTTTCATAAGTTAACAAATGATAAATCACCATATTACAAATACATACCTCAAAATATACTTGAGAATTCAACCATCACTGAATTGAAACTGGATTGATATCATATATATTTTAACCAAAATTATCTGGACAAAAATATCCATAAATATTTTAAAATTATCTTTATTGATGTCACCAAATAAAACTCATAATCCTTAAGCTCATAGAAAAAAAAAGACCTAGAAATAAAAATCATATGGAAATAGGAAAAGGTATATCTCATCCCATCATTCTGTCTGCTATAAAAGCTGTCCTGAAGATGGTTTCAGTGAGCCTAGTGAAGATGGAACTTACACCCCAATACATATATTCAATTACAAAAAAGCAACTATTTTATCTACCCATAGCAAAGGCCACAGAATTTTAAATTTAAAAAAAATAATAGCAGGATAGTTAACTGGACCTCTTCTATTTAAATCCCATCAAAAAATGAGTCCTAGTTAGCAACAGTAGTTCACATTTTATATCACTCTTGAGGTTTGCAAAACATTTTATATACTTTATTGTATTTGATCTCATAATCTCTATAGTATGGACTGCAGACATCTTCCTATAGTAATTGTCCTCTTTTGAAAGCATTCCAATTTGTCACTGGTACCCAGGTACCCAGGTACCCAGAACTGAATACAGCATTCCAGATATGGTCTAACCAAGGCAAATGTATCATGATTGTCATTCAGGGTGCCTTGTCTCTCTTAATGTAGACAAATTTGAGTTACTTATAGTTTCATGTTAATTAGTTCCATGGAGACCCTGGAATGGTTAATAAGCATACTTGAAAAAGATTGAGGTCTCTCACCTTACATACAAACTTCCTAAGAAAGCTGATGATTTCAGTGAGTGGGATGAGAAAAGAGGGTCCAAATAGGTAGCAAATAGCACTTTTTCCAGATAAAGAAACTGAGGCTCAGAGATATTAAGTGATTCAACCAAAGCTGAATTCAGTGTTCTTTTTACTCTTGTTTAGCTCACTCCTCTATATCACCCTAATAGTATTATGCTGGGATAGGTGGATGATACAAAGATGTATATGCTACTGTTCTTGCCCTGACTAAACCTATCTTGACTTTCAAAACAGGAGGAATGCAAAATTGGACATATATTCCTTATGCACAATTTATGAAATTTCAATACTCTACATATTCTTTTTTAAAGGTTCATTGATGTAGTTTTGGGTTTTTTAAAATAATAATCATTTCCTTACCATCTCTATTGAACTGTCTTTGATACTGACAAATAGTGAAACAAAACTGACTGATGGATTAACATGTCTGACAGTATTTGCAACCTTCTGAACCATTATTTCTACCTCTATTACAGAAAGGGGAGAGTTTTTTCATCCTCTGGACTCAGGATCTATGATTGGTCCTTAAATTTCTAGATGCCTTTTAGCATTAATTTTGTTTACATTATTATAATGTATACCCTGTCCTAGCTCTTCTGTTTTCATGTATCTCACGTATCTTCCCATGTTTCTCTTAATTCTTCAAATTTGTCATTTTCAGCTGTAAAAAGAATACTCAATTACATTCATAAACTATAGTTTGTTTATCTATTCCCCTTATTAATTAATGTGCACCTGCTTTGTTTCTAGTTTTGTTTTGGTACTATGTTTTTCTTAAGAGCTAACAAAGTAATCCTTTTATTTATCATTCTCTTTGACTGAAGGGGCAGGGAAAGAAATTATCCTCAAATTTTAAAAAATCACTCTAGGATATCTTTTAATAGTTACTTTAAAATTCTGAAAAAATGGGAATTTCAGAATAAACAGCCATACCATAAACTGTAGCTTGTATTCCACTTGAGGAAGAAAGGAGAAAGAGAAAGGAAGTTATTAAGCACCTACTGTGTATCAGGTTCTTTGCTAAGCAATTTACAAATATCTAATTTGATCTTCACAACAACCCTGGGAAATAGGTGCTATTATTATTCCTATTTTATAATTGAGGAAACTGAGGCATATAGAAGTCAACAGAATTGCACAGGGTCACACAGCTAAGAATCTTAAGGCCATATTGGAATCAGTTTTCCTGATATCACTAAAATTTTTAGATTAGTACTTTTTTGGGGGAAAAGAACTGAAAATAAGGTAAATGTCCATCAATTAGGAGATGGTTAAAGAAATTGTGGTAGATGAGTAAGATGGGATATTACTGTCCCTAAAGAAATGATTGAGGGGGGCAGTTGTGTAGCATAGTGGTCAGAACATTGGCCCTGGAGTCAGGAGAAACTGAGTTCAAATCCAACTTCAGATATTTAATACTTACATAGCTGTGTGACCTTGGACAATTCACTTAACCCCACTGCCTTGTAAAAACAAACAAAAAAAAAGAAAATATATTTGATAAGGGCAGGCTTCTGGGAATTGATGTAAAATGAAGTAAACAGACCAAGACAATAATATTCTTGCTTATTAGTTTCCTACTCTGTTTGCTTTCATCTAAAGTGACTACAAAAAATAAAAGGAAATAATAACAAAAACTCAAAATGAATCCTTTGTAATTGTAATCAAAAAACAGAAGTGAAGAGATGTACTACTCCCTTTTCTACATTTTATTTCTTCTATACACTTTCAAAAGTTTTATTAATGTTCTTGGTATTATATCTATCATTCTGCAATAAAAAATTATGTTTTTGAATTCAGTAAGGAAAGAAAAAAATTTTATGGGCCTAAGAAAATACTATAGTAATTAAAGTACATTTGAAACTTTTTAAAAAGAGAAAAGTGCAAAGGTACATCCTCCCCTTCTTTTTAGAGGTAGGAGTAAGGATTGTGGAACATTGTATAAAATATCAGATTTAATTAATTTACTTGTTTGATTTAATAAACTTTCCCCCCTTTTTTCTTTATTATAGGGAATGATTACCTGGATAGGTATAGAAAAAATATAGTAGAAAAAGGATAAAAATTTTATCTAGTATTCTTAAAACATGGAAAACATCTTAATATAGGAATTGACATACTGAATTAGACTCATTGGTGATGCAGTCCAGTATTCTGGAGCCAATTCTAACTGCAAGCACTAGGCTATGAGATGTTTGGTTTTTGATTTCTTAAGACTAGACACATTCAAGCCTCTCAGTAGACATGCATGCCTCTATCATTCATAAATTCTTCTGAGATGGCTAATAAGATATATAGAAAGAATATTTGGCTAATATTCTAATCTAGCCTCAAATATTCCAATGACCTTTTTTGTAACCTTGAGTCACTTGACATTTTAGGGCCTTAATTTCTTTATCTATAAAATGAAAGAATTAGAGTAGACAATTTTTCTAGTTCTAAAGTTGTATAATTCTATTACTTCTGAAAGTTTTTTTTCCTTAAATTTGCTTCTTTAGATCATAGTTCCAATATTGTTCATGGAAATAATAAGTAAAAGTTAGATTTTATTATGTTTATTTATATATATATTATATATATATATATAATTTCCTCTCCCTTCTTGTAAAATTGATAAGGTTTCCAATATTTCTTCTATTTTCCTGTAAAATTTCCATAACCATACTCTGAAAACTAAAATTTTTGTATTCAAATGGATCAGAACCTTTTAAAAGTCCTTCAAATGATCAAAAATACTGTGGACCTCTTGCTTTTACCCTTATACCCATTAATCCTGGTCAGTTGTGCCTGATCCATAAGGTGGCTTCAACTATATTATGATGACTATGAATAGGAATTGTAAGAGACCTACTTTGAAGACCCATAAATGAATAATGTGAATTTTGAGTGTTTGTAAAATAGAACTTTGCCAAGGATCACCAGGATAATGTGGAAATATTTTACAGACTTTATTGTTTTGGGTTACTTTGGTTTTTGGTCATCTTGTTCTCTTGGAACACCAAACCATATAAATAATTTTTTATAAAGCTCCAGTAACACTCCACACTAATGACTTAAATGATATTCTATGGTAGCCTCCATTTTAAAAATCCTGTCCATTGCCAAGAATATTACATACTGGTTCCATTGACTGCAACAAAGGAATAAAAATGCCCTCACTAGCAGATTAGTTTGGCTACTGCCCTTTTGTTCCCCATTTTGCTACTGCTGCTCAGAATTGAACATTCCTATGTCATGTGTTCCATCCCTAAGGATATATATGTGTGTGTGTGTGTGTATATATATATATATATATATATATATATATATATATATATATATATATGAACCCTGAATAAAGCCAGCCAAAGTTGGCAGTGTGGATGAATCTGTCACAGTTAGTGTACTCAATACATAATTAATTTAGAGAATGACACATATTACATCAATATTTGTATTTGATCCTTTGAGACCACCAGTTCAATTGAAAATATGGGAAGCATTAAAGTTGTTTCAGTTGAGTGTTGCTTTGGACACTTAGGCAGGTTAGCAATAGAGCAATCAGTCTATTGATTATCCCAGTTTTCAGCAGATACATCAAACTAGTGACTGAGACAGAAAAGTTCTTGTGAAATAGTTAAATCCATTTCCTCCACTTTCTTTTTACTTAGTCTGAATACAGCACAGCCCATTCTGACCTATTTAATTCTAAAGGAGATGAAGTCTCAACTGTACAAACCATTTCTTCTTTTACCAAAACTGGAAAAGTGACTGGAAAAGCCAAAGTTCAAGACAGCAGAACAAACCAGTCCAGAATGCCTAAATTGTCCATTGTATTTGGCCAGTGTGGATTCACATTCTAGCATGTGGTAGCTTGTATAAATACATATAAATATTGACTTAAAGACTTTGGCCTATATTTCTGAGAGAGTAGATATGGAAAGATTTGACCTGCTGGAATTTGGGTTTTTAATAAGTCTGAAAAAATTACCTGAACACCTAACTGAAAAACATTAAAAAAATTTTTTTGAAGATCTCCAAATATATAAAAATGGTTAGGGCTTTTGTGGCTTCTTAAACTTAATTGGGAAAAGAAACATATAAAACCATTACTGTATCTTCTAGGAACCATTTCAAAATGACTCTGAATTTAGTTGAGTGGCATATACTAACTTATAATGCCATATTGCATTGGTGCCCTTTTGGATAAAATAAACCTGAACAGATAATGAATTTTCAGAGAACAATGTTTTTCCCCCCTTACTTCAGTCTGATTGTTGACTATCTTGTTTTGTGGTTGTTGATGATGCTACTGAATTTGAAATTCAACAATAATCTTCAAGGTGGTTTCCTTTCTGGC
The DNA here is from genome assembly GCF_037893015.1 of Macrotis lagotis. NCBI lineage: Eukaryota > Metazoa > Chordata > Mammalia > Peramelemorphia > Peramelidae > Macrotis > Macrotis lagotis. Next base: position 141,074,715 of record NC_133661.1, on the reverse strand, counting down.
GTATCTCATTTGTATTTTTTCCAACTAAATTATCTAATTAACTTTATACCATTGACAGAATTTTCTAGAAGCACTATTGTTTATATCAAATAAGGTGAGGGAAGGGGGAATGCTATTGAAAAATTGCTATGACATTATACATTAAACATGGAAAATCTTTAAAAAAAAAAGCCCTCTAATCAAACTTCCCCTGCAGTTTGTGAAATACCTTGGTCCCCAGCATTAAGGATATTGGCAATAGATAAGAGCCTAAGAAGAAAGGAGGAAGCAGAAAGATAATAGATGAGTAGCCGAGATTTCAGAAAATAACAAAGAATATCAAACTAATCAGACAGTTCTCTAAATTCATGTTGTTCAATTCTTTTAATTATATCAGTCCTTTTGGGAGAAATAAAATGCTGACAAGCATGTTCCCTGTTGTATTTGCCTGTAAATAATTTACAAGGTTTAAAAAGAGGCTATGTCTTTGCAGCAGAACTGTAAAACGGCAGAGTACTTCATGCATACCTGAAAATTGTCCTTAAATTGCCAAGTAGCTGAACTGCCTTTGGCTTTGTCTCTGAAAAAAAAATCAAAAGACTTAGAATACTTAAACTTTGGCAATAATGTTTACAGGCTCATATGAAGTCTAAATCAATGCTGGTTTTGGACATTTAACAAGGAAAAAGTTTTTTGTTATTATTATTTGTTTGTTTTTAGCCTGAGGACAGACATTAATAGACTACCAATAGAAAACACCAATCTGCTTAACTTGTGCCCAGATAGTATAGACTCTCTTGTAAGGGTTTTTTTGCTTTACAACAGACAGTACTTTGTCTGGCTTGTGTGTTTGAAACAGAGACTCCCATAAGGCATTGTGGGAGGGTGGCTGGGATTCGTTTGAGAAGAGTATGGGGAGAAAGACTGGAAGAAGCTGTAACCAGAAGGTAGAAAGTTGGTACCTTCATCTTGAGGGCATGTAGATTATGTTGAGCCAAGTACTTAGTATGGAATTTGTGCTTCTCTGCTCTTTTCTCCAAAGACTATTGAAAAATCCCTTGTGGTTAATACGAGGGCAACCCTTCCTTGGGAGAAATGAAGAATGTCTGTGACCCAGTGAGCACTGAGCATAGGCATATATTTTGAATGAAATGTCCCCTACTATCCATAAAGATTATTTTCTCTACCAATAGTTCAGAGTCTGGAAAAAAGCAGTTTCTCTTAACTGCCCTACCCTACCTGAGTTTTTAACTCTAAGAGCACATATCCATAATAGTTAACTTTTCTTCTTGTGATTATCATGCATTAGATATTCTTCTGTATATACATATATATATATATATATATATATATATATAACATGCTGTACTAATCATTTTTGCATTGTTATTTAGAACTGAAAGGAAATGAAACAATTAAAAAGTCTAATTTTTAGAGTTTGAAATCTGAAAACAAAATGGAGTTAGAGTGATTGCACTGTATGGACTTGAGCCTGTGTTACATATCTACACATACACACACAGAGATGCATATATTTATATGTGTGTATATATTCAGTCTGATTTTCATTTATATGTCTACCAATCCTACCAACAAAGTGACTTCATTTTTGGAACTTCTTTGAACCAAAAAAGACCTCTCTAGAGTAATTTTTTCAAGGTTTCCTATCTCAGATCATCCAAAATAATTTATTTTTATTCTCTCCTTTAATATTTCCATTACTGATTTAGCCATATATTAATTCTATCTCTGTCCCCTAGATGTAATCCTCGTATTTAGAACCTTTTTGCATAAACTTTTTCATCCCCTATGCTTTTAATGTGTAAAACACAATTGATTCTCTTATCCCCCTAAAATATTTAAATTTTTACCATGTTTTGTGATTCATAAAGTACTTTTTCAGAGTAATTTGGGAAGGATAAGAATCAGTTTTACTCTCTTTTTTAGGGGAAAACTGTCTGAAAAAAACAATCACTTGTTTAGGTTTACATTGCCATTAAGTTACAAAACTAGGTCTTGAATCTGTTGTGCATTTTTTCTAATTCACAGACTGGTATTTTTTTTATTACATTATGATGTCAGGTTCCAAAGTTATCTGACACATCCAAAACATCTAAACACTCCAAAGAAACCAACATATTTACAAAAGAGACCTCAGTAAGTTAGAAAATTAATAACTGAGGTCTAATCAAAAGGTTGTAAATTTTCAACTGTCTAAAATTTCTCTCTCTATGTACTCAACATCCTTCAGTGAAAAGTACCTTGCCACACTGATGAGAGGCAGTGTATTTATGCAAACAAACATAGGAGATAAGTAGGGTTTTTTATGAAATCTATTAAGGGAGAAGAGAAGAAATTGAGCTTTTGGTAATATGGTAGTATAAACAGAACATACTTATAGCATTAAATAACTCCCTACTAAGATTCTCTGAACAAATATTTTAAATATATAATCATATTTAGAATCTGTTATTGAGGTAGAACTCATAGTGACTAATCAATAGTCCAGAAAAATAACATAAAAGATTCATTTCATTACTCTCATACTTTTCTAATTCTTAGATGTCTAACCATTATTGGAACAAGTCCAATCACAATATTTAGTAGTCTTCCTTAGCAAAGAGTTCTATGTCTGTTGCCAGCTATAATTTGTTTTCTAATGTTTCACCTAAATCCTACCAATTGAATCTTTAATCTAGTATTCTTAACACTTTCTTTATTGGCAGTGGACAATAACAAATCCCTCCTCAGAATTACTTTGAGATTCTTTCCAAGTTTCTTCAAGTTCACTTACAAAGTTTCTTTATCTTTGGAATTCTTTAGGGAGAAAAGGTTCCTTTTTCCCATTAAGGACACTTATAATCTTTTCAAAGATTTTAATTTGAAATTGGCATAGCTTTAGCTCTACTAAACTATGATCTGTATTTGTAGACCTCTCAGAGTCATTGCCTAGGAATGTTTGATGATACCTCAGATTCCTTTACTGGTTCGTTATCCATCATACCCTTTAAAGATGGGTGTAACTCAAGGATCTATCCTGGACCCAATCTAACCTTTCTTAGTGACCTCACTAGCTCTCATAGTTTAAATGAACATCTGTATTCAAATGACTCAGATTTATATGTCTCATATCTCCCTCAGTCTCTTTCCTGATCTTCAGTTTCATATCACCAATTGCCTCTTGGATGTTTAAACTTGATATCTCAGAGATTTCAAACTCAGCATGTTGAAAAGACCTAGTAGCTTTCCCCAAAAATGTATTCCACTTCAAAACTTCTGTGTTTCAATTGACAGTACAACCATTCTTCCTGCTCCCCCGAGTTCATAATGTTATCCCAAATTCCTTATTTTCCTTTATCCCACTCAAAGATTCAGTTACTAAATCTTGCCATTTCTGTCTTCACATCTCTCATATCCATCCCCTTCTTTCTCTTAGCTACTACCTTAGTTCAGGCCTTCATCATCTCTCAGACTCTATTGACTTCCTAATTAGTCTCCCTTCTTCAAATCTTTCCCCACTCCAGTCTGTCCTTCACATAGCTGCCAAAGTCATTTTCCTTACACTACTTTTTTTAGGTTTTTGCAAGGCAAACAGGGTTAAGTGGCTTGCCCAAGGCCACAAAGCTAGGTAATTATTAAGAAGTGTCTGTGACCGGATTTGAACCCAGGTACTCCTGACTCCAGGGCTGGTGCTTTATCCACTACGCCACCTAGCCGCCCCTTCCTTACACTATTTAATCCTGCCACTTTCCCACTCATTAAATACTCATAACTCCCTATTGCCTATAAGACAAAATATAAACTAGATTTTAAAGCCCTTCACAAATCAGATGACTTTTGCAGCCTCCTTTTTTGTATTCTATGATCCAACCAAAATAGTTTTCTCTTTGCACCTCATGAAAGACCTTTCCATCTCAGTGCCTTTATGTTGGACTTCCTCTCTCCATATGATGATGATGATGATGATGATGATGATGATGATGATGATACTTAACATCTATATAACCCTTACTATATGCCAAGCCACTTCTAAGGGCTTTATAATTATTATCTCATTTTGTCCTCAGGTAACTATAGGAGGTAAGTGCTATTCATAAACCATTCTACAGGTGTAGAAACTGAATATGAGCTGCACGGGTCATAGAACTAGGAAGTGTCTGGATTTGACTCAGATCTTCCTGACTGTGTCCAGTGCTCCATCTAGCAGTGTGTTCCTTCTTCCACTTTACCTCAGAAATCTTCCTTCTTCCTTCAAGATGCAGACTGTGCTTGTATTGGTTTCTTTGGAGCCCAAAGAAAGTGTCTGGCATACAGTTAAACCCTTAAATGTTGTTGATACACTGATAGTACTTGGTACAAATAACTTGGCTTGTGAGTCTTTTAGTTTTGGTCCATACCCATGATTTCATTGGTATAAGGGATCTCTCCTTGAGGAAATTCTCCTACCAATGTAAATTGGTAAACTATTCCTAAATTTAATGAGCTTCAAGAGTTGACTAGGGCAATGTGCAGTGAAATGACATGCAGCGTCACACACCTAGTATATGTTAGAAGTGAGACTTCAACCTAGGTTCCAACTCTGCTACCAGTCTATCTGCTCTTCCCTTATGTTTTTGGTATTTATTGTCTTGCTTTAAAAGAGAAGTAGGAAATGATTTCTAAAGAAAAATTATTTATTGGTTCATTTTTCAATATTTTAAAATAAAAATAAGACATATCTCCCTGAGGGATACCATCCTTTCTCCTCTGATACTTCTACTATACTAGTGCCTTCATTACCTCATTCCTGGACTTTCATTACCTCATTTTCTGCTGGTTGGACCCCTACTTCAAGCCTTTCTTCTATTCAGCTGTCATATTGATCTTTCAAAAGTTCAGGTCAGACCATGTTGCATAAAATCAATAAACTTCAGTGGCTCCTTATGACCTCTAAAATAAAATATAAAATCTAATCGTAAAAGTCTTTCATAAGAGCGGCTAGGTGGCATAGTGGATAAAGCACTAGCCTTGAAGTCAGGAGTACCTGGGTTAAAATCCTGTCTCAGACACTTAATAATTACCTAGCTGCGTGGCCTTGGGCAAGCCACTTAACCCCATTTGCCTTGCAAAACAAAAAAAAAACCTAAAAAAAAAGTCTTTCATAACCTGGCAGTCCTCCTATCTTTTCTTGTTTCTTACTTATTTTTCCACTCATTTATTCCTTAGTCACATGAACTCTGAAGTCCAGTGACACTGGCTTCCTTGTTTTTCAACATGTAAGAGTCCATCTCCTTCTAATTGTGGGTGTCATCCTTGCCTGGAATTCTCTCCCTCCTCATCTCTACCTTTGGCTGGCTTTCTTCAAGTTTGAGCTAAAATTGAACTTTCTGAAGGAGGCCTTTCCCAGCCCTACTTATTTCCTGTCTCCCTCCCCCAAGATTATCTAAAATTTATTTTGATTGTACATTTCTTTGCATCACCCTCATTAGACTGTAAGCTTTTAAGAACAGGGTCTTTTTTGCCTCTTTTCACATTTCTAATACTTAACAAAGTGCTTGGCACATAATAGGTACTTGCTTAGTAAACGGTTGTTGAATTGACTTCGGTAAGTGCAGGGTTGTATAAGGGAGTTTTTCAATATAAACACAAATACATTTTCTAAGTTAGAGAGAGGAGATATGGAAATCATTTTATGGACAAGACAAATCCTGCTCTATTAAGTAAGGGCAAAGAAAGTCATTATCCACTAGAGTTTGGGGGGGGGGATTTGTTATTAATAACCCTCCAGATATCAAAGGAATAACTAGGTCTTTGAGTGAGATCCCTGGATTATGTTGTATTACTGGTTTTTATTTGTTTTTTTGATTGTTTTTGATCATTTTACTGTTACCCTTGGCATGAAAATAAACTAATGTTTATTTTAATTTCCCCATCTGAAAAATAAGGAGAAAGAATTCTTCCTCTATCCCACAAGAATTATCATGAGAATAAATAAGATAATATAAAGAATGAACTTCAAACTCAGAAGACAAATGATTTCAGATTTCATCATTTATTTTTGAAGTGTGTTCTGGGAATAGCAACAGATCCAACCAGATAAGGCTAATTAATATATAATACCATGAGTAACAAGCACGAATTAGATATTAAATGTACTTAAATATTTCAGTAATGGGAAATTCTTCTGAATTCAAGTTAAACCAAGATCTAAGATTCTCCTTTTAAAAAAAATCCATGAGTCTCAAAAGCAAAATAAATAACAGGGAATTTTGGCTGTTTAGAAAATTGGCTGTGATGGGATCATTGGATCAGCTGCCAAAGAAGATCGCTGTGGAATATGTAATGGAGATGGAAAAACCTGCAAGGTTGTAAAGGGAGATTTCAACCATACCAAGGGAATGGGTGAGTAGGGATCCTGAAAAACCTTTCATTGATCTATTATAATGTTTAGGCACCATTTGAATAACAAGTTTGTCTAATTGAGTTCTTTCCCAAAAGCTAACTTATTGATTATTTTCCCTAAGTGTTGTATCAAGTAATTCATCATGATATCTAAGTCCATGCATCAATCTTAAGATTCATGAAAGGCAGAGAAAATAAGTTATTTCTTAAAGTCTCTAGAATTTTGCCTATAAAAGAAATTTAGTAATAGTGCATGAATCATTACCGTAACTCTTGCCTTAATGAGCTCGAAACTATTCCCCTTCCAGCTTAATGTCACATCACCTTTTTATGTTAAAGGGATTAAAAAAGAGAAAGATATTTTTTTCCTAATTAGTTTTACTTAGAGGTGAGAATAATTTATCCTTTCTAAATTTATTTTAAGTAAAAGTTTGATAGAATTTACATGAATCTGTAAAGAACTCATGTGCTACTTCAGGTCTCAAAGTATTCTCATATTTTTCTATTGATCATGATTGCAAAATAAATTACCCTATCTCCCAATTTTCCAAATAGTGCAAATTACTCCAACATAATACTTTAGAGCATTTCAAAATATGATTTACATATGTTCAGTTGAATATGTTCATATGTTCAGTTAAATGTGATCCTTTTTCTGATTTTGGAAGAGATTTTATAGAAGAGTTGACATTATGGAAAAGTCTGAAAATTCCTTTAAACCAGGGATTCTAAAGCTTTTTTATTGTTGTTATGGGTCCCCTTGGCAATCTGGTGAAGCCTTTGGACTCCTTCTTAGAATAATGTTTTCAAATGCATAAAATAAAAATCTTAGAATTACAAAAGAAACCAATTATTTTTAAATATAGTTATCAAGACAAAAAAAAGTCACAGATCCCAGGTTAAGAACTCCTGCTTTAAACCATTAGAATCCCCCCCCAGCCCTGTTACCATATTCTGAGGAGAAAAGTGGGAATTGGAGTAAAATACAGCAATTATAAATTTTGAAAACTAAGATTTCTAAAGTCTATGGGAAATGGCCATAATTCCTTGCCCCATACTTTGTAGTTTGTAAGGGTTTTACTGCCAATGTACTATCAGTTCCCCCTGAATAACCAAGAATAATTTCTTCACTGGGAGGAAGAGAGGAATATAATGAGATATACATGAGAACTGTTCTAAAGTGAATATAGGAAACTGAATTACTAGTTAAGCTCATTGGAATGTAGCATTGATTACAATCTACTTTAAAAATACATACTGTATAATATCAATATAAAATACATTATGATAAAATAATTTAACAAGTAAACTGTCTTAATTTATGTTTAGTAAAACATAATAGAACAAAAAAATAATTTCTCTCATCTAAGAACCTTAAGAATACATTGACATTAAGCTATTTGATATATGCTATTTCAGATCCTTGCCTTGATGTCCACATAACTTCTTCCTCCTTCATTACATAATATTCTGAGATGCCAGCTAACACCAATCATCACATGTGATGTATACATGGAATCTGTAGTCTCCATAGCCAACTCCCAGGATTAGACTTTGTGGTTGCATCATTTGAATCTCCAGCTGGCAACCAGGCAGACGTAGTGCATGGTTTTGTCTGTGAGGCTGTCACCACTCTTTGGCCCTTGTGCTCAATGTGGTTGCCAGCTGTTGATTCAAGAAGTGGTTTAGCAAACCTATGAAAAAAAGATAAGCATATGTTTACTCTGCTAAGATGCATATGTTTTACCTATTATTCTGAAGAGTTGCCAAATGTCATACCTTTATTTTAAAATAAAAAGTTGTTTAAAACTTTATACCTAGTAATAACCTTATGCTAAAGGAGATGTTTAAAATATGACACACTCATCTATTGAAACTTAAAATTCATAGACATATAGAATGATGGTATTCAGGGAATGGAAAAGGTTCCAGAGTTCATATAATTCCATTCTTACCTGAAATAAGAATCCTCATTAAGTGATCATCCACTTAACCACTCCAAGATTCGTTGATGACCTCCACTAAAAGGAAACTCACTAATTAATTAGTAGCTTATTCCATTTTTAGATAGATCTTATTTTGAAGAAATGTGTTGTTTATAATATATATGTATACATATACATATATATATTTAATGCTATTGTATAGAATTGTTCATCATTATTAAATCGAGTTGATACTTAAAACCTTTTTTATAGTAAGTCCATTGCTACTGCCTTCCCTTTCGGATCTCTCATTTTTATTGTATATATCTTCTATGATGTATCCCCTATTAAAATGTGAACATCTTGAAGGCAGGAACAGTGTTTTTCTTTGTATGCTCAATGCTTAGCACAATCCTGGGTTAATGAATACCTGTGGATTGAGTGACTAAAAAAGTTTTCGGGAAATCCTATAATGAATATTGGTGGTAACAAATATCAGTCTTACAAACACATTAGTGATTTCTTAAGTCCACACAAATTAACTTAAGTAGAAAGAAAATTTGCTTATTTACTTAACTATCTCATATAGAAGAAGAAGAAGAAGAGGAAAAAGGTGAAAAAAGGTATTTTCTGTTCTTGTAAGGGTTGATACCAAAGAAAAATATATCACACAAAGAAGAAAAATTTAATGATAGAGTTCATGGCAATATTTTATAATGACACAGTACTTGTTTAACTTGTTTTCAGCCATCTCATCCAAATTTATAGATACTGAAAACTGATGAAATGAAGTTTTACCTTCTAAAATATCTATAATTCATTTTGATAAGTTGAAAGTAATATTGTCCCATCACAGTATAAAAATAGATAAGAAGTTATCAAAAGTTTATTTTCATTATAATTGTATATCTTGCCAATCTATGTATTATTTCTGGATCAGCTTAATTAAAAAATACTTCCTTAGCAATTATGGTTTATAAAAGGCATTGACTTATGCAATCTAATCCTTTTTTCTTCTAACATATATATATATATATACATATAAATATCCATAAAAATAGACACTCAAGCTTTGAGGTTGAAGTAATTAAGTAATTGAGGTTACTGCCATTTGAATTTAGTAAATTAATAATAACATTATAGTTTTTGCTTCCAAACCAACTACCTCAGTACGACTTTTCTGGCTTTGAATATTCAATGCCCATTGACTTTGAGGATATTATTTAATAAAAGCTTACATTTAAATGGCAGCTTAAGGTTTGAAAGGTGCTTTACACAGATTATTTCATTTAATCTTCACAATAGTCCTATGAGTAGGTATTATTATTATTATTATTATTATTATTATTATTATTACCCTCATTTTAGAGGTATCTAAATTAGAAAAAACTTTCATATTTTTATAAATTTTATATAAATTGACTCCTTTGCAAATTTTTTATTAAAATTTTGACTTCTTTTAATAATTATATGGCTATTTAAGTTTCTATGCATGGAAATATGTTTTTACTTTATCAGCAGCTATGAAATAATAAGAAACTAATGGTTGTGTCTTGCTAGAAGTCATAGATATCCTTGTGAACCTGTGATTTGAATCTATAAAGCAAATTCCTCATAATATGTAACACAACCCATTTCTGTTTCTTAGTCACCAATAATATTTGTAAGAAGGTGTCCACGTGTGTGATGACAAAGGCAAAGGCTGTTCCCAAGTGTTTTTCATGTAAGATGTTTGAATGCTGTGCATAGATCATAGTGGAGACATCTTTGGTGTTTGTTTTCTCTCTATGCTTGCCATCTGAGTGGGTTTGGTGGAATGACTGAGTCACTTATGAAGCCATTGATAATCATGAGGGCCATTTACTATTGACTGTGAGCCTTTTAGCAGGAATAAGCTTTACATAGATAAAGCACTTCTGCTCATACAGTAATATAACCAATTGACCTTTCTTTTTATAATGTGTACTTAAGCACATAAATATTTAAACTGCTTGGAATTGGTTTGTGGTCTAGGTCTCTCAAATTATTACTGATCATCAACATATTTCTGCCATTTACATAAGTTGTAAAAATTGGAACTTGAAAAAATCAAAAATGAAAAATATAGGCGATAATCGAGCTAATAAAATTTTATCTGAGCCAACTTTAGAAATGGACCTAAATCAAGAGCAGTTCAGTATATTTATTTATATTCAGATTTAACTTGAACTATTTTATTCATTCATTCAATAATAATATATTAGAAGTCAAAATTCTGACAAGTCAAAATTCAAATATCTATTCTCTTTAAAGTCTTTTTATGTACCCAAAATGTTTATTCACTAGGTTCTTCCCCCAATAATATCAATCTGTTGATAGATTTAATACCAAATATCCTTCATATCAATGAAAAGTGTCTAGTCCAGTTATTTTGTTCAGGTAGTTTACCAATTTGTAAGTACTGTTTAGAATATCCTTTAAATGGTGTCTTTTGGTCGAAGATTCATAAAGTTATGTTTAGATTCATAATTTGGGTTTTGAGAAGGGACTTTAAGCTCTCCTTTAAAGAAAATAACTTCTGGATTTCAGATAGATTATTTAATCAATTATATATATTTTAAATCATTATTGAAATGAGATAAATTGGAAAAAAATCAATGATCAGTTTACTTTTTAAACCCAGTTCATAAAGAACATATATATGAAACATTGTATTCACCTTCATTCTGCCAGGCAAAGCACTATAACATTTCCAATGATTTCATCAGTATATATGACCTATAGAATTTAATTTTATAATAATTATTATTTTTCCATAAATACTATCCATAAAAAGAAATTGAATTCATTCAAACTGTACTATCTTCTACTTAAGTGCTTTTGAGAAAAATAACATGATTTGTAAATGCTGTTTACAAGAAATTATTATAATATTCAGCTTATAACTATGGGGGGAATATGTAATATTGATGAAAATAAAAATACTTTCATAGTACCTATAGAAGATTCTTTAAGAACTTTTCCTCCACAAGATAGATTCTCATTCCAAAATAAGATTAATCTATTGATAAAAATACAATTTTCAAGTATTTCCTGCTCTTTTACATAAGAGTAAAAGATATGCTTGACTTTCATTTTCTTCTAAACGAGGACCTCAAAATCTCTGGTTAAATTTCTTTATACATGAGGCTACCCCAATTGAAAACCATACTTTGGTTTAAAAAATTAAATGAAAAAATTTTCAAAATAACTATCAAGAATATTTTCTTGAAAGATTTTTAATAAATTAATGTCAAGCCCAGAAAAATTTTGAAAGATTAGATAGGAAATACAACTTCGGTGATCTTTGGGGGGAATCTTAGTGGGAAACAACAAAAATTGAAAATAAAGGTAGTATGAACAATAGCAAAAGGCTTTCAAGTTTATCCATGGCTTCTCAATAAAATTAATCATTTTCCTCCAACTTGATTTCCCATGCTTAAAAGAAGAGACCACAACAGATGACTCTCATGAAAATAGTAGTTCTTAAAAATGAATCAAGCTAATAATTCATTGAGCCACTTGGTATTTGTCAAATCAGAATCGTCATTTTAAAATTTAATAGTCTGTGATGCTGTGGTTTCTGCTATGAAATTCCATGGGACATCTACTTAGAGGGATTCTGGGAGACTTGGGGTATTGGTGATGGGCACTTTATACCTCTAAAGCATTTTTAAAATTCCAACATAGGCTGAGAATGTTCATTCTACAAGAATTATACTCTGTGCCATGTGGGAAGCCATTGGAAAGGAAGCTGAAGGTGATTTCATTGTACTTACCCATGATCTAAACAAGAACTTTCCAAATGATTTTGGAACTTTTCTCTGGTCTTTTTTAGAAAGATAATTAGTAGATTTATTAGACTTTGCTACAAAAACCTTCCTTGCCATATTCAACCCTCTATAATTCAGAGACTAATTATCCACATTGAGAGCTTGACATATTGCTTTTTTCTTCCACTGCCTCATGTTGTCAGAGTTTGGGCCATTTCACTATTCATCAGAACCACCATTGGAATATAAGAAGGAAAAGGGAAAGAAAGCAAAATTCAAATTTTTTTTTAATATCTATAGAACAGGGGCAGCTAGGTGGTGCAGTGGAGAGAGCACCGGCCTTGGAGTCAGGGGTACCTGAGTTCAAATCCGGCCTCAGACACTTAATAATTACCTAGCCGTGTGGCCTTGGGCAAGCCACTTAATGCCATTGCCTTGCAAAAACCTAAAAAAAAAAATCTGTGGAACAGTCTTCTTAAAATAATAGGTAGGAAAGGAAGTTTAAAAAATCATTAACCTTAATTTTACTGCTGAAATTAAAGTTTGGAAATTATCTTTGGATGACAGTTACTCAGGCATGTCCCTCATTAACTGTGAAATATAGGATATTAGCAGAGTTAAATCTAGACTCCACCCTGTAGTTGAAATTCTGTGTCTTAATAATACTGAAGCCAGCTGTGCTATAGTCAAAAAAGAGACCATTCCCTGTTATTATTTTGCCTGTACTGTCAGAAGATAATTCAGTCCAGCCTGGAGATATTGCTTCCAGGTCTGGTTCATAGTATAAATGAAGATGCAGCCAGATATGCAAAAAGTACTCATCTAGTTGACTGTGAAAAGGCTTCATAATTCTAGTTTCTCATTTCATATGTTCAGCATTTGCTCAAATTGTAACTTCAGAAGCCCATGGAATGAGATTCTAAAGTAAGGAAGATTGTGAAGAAGTGTTTGCTGCTGGGCCCCTAAAGTTCTGATGCTTTGAAGAAATCCCTATAACATGATGCAAGTGACAGCTTAGCCTTGTTCACTTACTGAAAGAGCCATACTCTAAACTAAATGTTAGCAGACCAGATTTACCCAGTCATTTGAATAATGTAACAGTATGATACAGCCTGGAGTTATTGCTCAAAACAGGATGAGCAAACTTAGTTTTAGGAGGAAAAACTGTAGACACCACATTGTTCTGGGTGCCTATGTTTAAACTCATCAGAAAAAAAAATATGCCTTGAAATTGTAAGAGTGCAAGGACCAAGCATCATTGCTAGGCACTCTGTTCAATTTTGGAAATTCTTTGGATGTCAATATTATGTAAGTATTTAAAGTCAGGTAGGAATATTTGCAAAGATGCAACATTCAACAAATTATAATATAGGACTTGGTGTCTATCAAATGTTTAATAAATACTTGTTCATTTAATGATGAATTTATTAAGCAGTTATGCAGTTCATAGCTTTGCAGTGGTCACTGAAGGAAATGCAAAACTCATTAAAATACAATACTTTTTATCAAGGAAATTGTAGTCTAGTCAGGGGTATCTATATATACATATATATATATATATATTATGCATGTAAAAGACAAAATATGCAAATATCTAAGGCACCAATGTGGGAAATTCCTGGTGTGGAAATTTCCTCTAGAATTGCAGATCACAATTTATTTGTGATTTAGGTCAGGAGATAAATTCTGAGTATTGGTTGAAGGCATATAGAAACTTATTATCTTGCCTGGAGGGTCACACAGGTAGTGAGTCTAAGAAGCAGAATCTGAATCCCTCACTCTAACTGACCAGAAGCCCAGCTTCTCTATGTATTATACTATGATGCTCCTAAAATACAAAACAATGTGACAAGTGCATAAGCAAATTTTTGAATATTTCTCCTGGGTTCAGGTCTCTTTTGGTGTTAAAGGTGAATATACCATACACGTCCATTAAGATTAACAAGAAAAGTTTTTAACTGTAAACAGGAGTTTGTGTATGAATCTGATCTCTCTTTCTTCTAACCCTCAGGAAACAGTTCAAACCTGTTAGAATTTCTATCAGAAATTGAATCTTCTCTGAGACCAAATTAAGCACTCACCACAATTTCTACTCCATTAACAACTCAAGACTGCTTTTTTACCATTGTCTATTGTCTTAGGAAGTGTTTCTTCAATGTCATCTTTCACCAGTTTGCAGTTTTATCCCTAGCGGAATCTCAACAGCTTTAAAAAAAAAAGAACTTGCTTCTTTCTTAATGGATAAGGATATTCATTACATCAATAAATCTGTACTGCTTTTGAGCACATCTGCTTTAGAGATTAAGAAATTAAAACATATCACCTGGCTACTGAATGACCATGACCTTTGATTTGTTCTGAGTGGCTTCCTAACCAGAGAAAAAATCATTTTATTGCAGACACTTTTGTAATAATTACAAAATTCATTATATTGCTCCTATGTTTCAGAGTTTAATTAGTAAATCAGAGAAGTGGTTACAAAATAATGCATGATTTGCAACCAGAGGAAACATAAAATATATTATTATCTGGTAGCTTAGTATCTCTTAAAGAAATAAAACCAACTCCCTACCAAGTCAAAGTTCATTCTTTACATGAAGTTATAATTATGAAAAATCATCCAATTCTAATATTTGTACATGAAATACAAACACAAAATATGCAACTTTTAAAAGTTCTAGGATACATGGAATGTTTTTGTTGGGCATTATCAACAAATATCACTCTAGAGAAGAAAAAAAAAGCAAACTTCCATATGAGACATTCAATTTCTTGTGTGATACTCCAAATAGTGACAAAGCAAATTTGAGGTGATAAAGACTTGAATCAGCAACTAAAAGGAACTATTAAAAGATGGAAGGAAAAAAAAGGCAAAAAGGAATTTCTAATTTGTCATTAGAAAATAAATATTCAAGCAGATAAAAGTCCAAGGAATAAGAAAGAAGACATCTTTCCTTTCATTTTTGATTATGTTTATTGATATCTTTTGTCTTAGTCATTTCCCACTCAACCCCTTCCAGATTGCAGTCTCCCTTATGAAAAAGAAACACAATTGAATGTCAGAAATAGAAGTATTCTCCTACTTCTTTGCTATAAGAGGAATTATTTTTTTTATCTCTTCTAGACCTTCATTTTTTTTCCATTACTCAGATTTTAGCCTCTTTTTAGTGATCTTACTATTTACATTGTTTTTGTCATTGTGTATATTATTATAATTCTACTTTCTCTGCATTATTTAATAAAATTCTTCTCATTTCTCTGAATCCCTCATATTTATCATTTCTTGCCACACACTAAATGTATTTGTACACTCAATACTCAAATGGATTCATAATCTCACCAATTCAGCAGTTCCTCCCAGTGATGCAGGTCAAATGATATTACATGTCACAGATTATCTATGCCTCACCATGTGTATAACTCTTATCCATGTCCTTCCCAAAGTTCATCAACATGCTAGAAGCCTTCCTCACATTCACCTGACATCACAAGTATACCAGTGAAATATTTTGTTACTTGTCATCCCTCACTCTAATGTGACTTACACGATCTTCTCTTTCATATACTTCTTTTGTTTTCTTTTTTTTAGGTTTTTGCAAGGCAATGGGGTTAAGTGGCTTGCCCAAGGCCACACAGCTAGGTAATTATTAAGTGTCTGAGACCAGATTTGAACTCAGGTACTCCTGACTCCAGGGCCACTGCACCACCTAGCTACCCCCTTTCATATACTTCTTTTTGACATCCTTTATTTCTCAACTTCTTTCTAATTCTTATAACTGCTCATAGTCACTATAAGTCTTTCCATTATCCTCCATGTGAAGCTCATCTTTAAGCCTTTAAAGGCAGTGGTATTGCAAGTCTTACCGCCATTTAGCAATACATTAAGCAATGCATTAAAAAAATTGGACTTTACATTCATAAGAAACTTGGTATCAAAAAAAGTGCTTTGCATTTTTCTAAAAGCAATTCAGTCTGCTTCCTTCTTTGTTTCCAACTCTAGTCCTAGCCTTTTGTGCATCTCTATTATATGTTCTGGATAGATATACAATTAGATAAGTCACTAAACATTTGGGTGCAGGTGACCTAAGGGCAATAGAAATTCTTCATCTATTCATTTTTTTCCTGAATAGATGGTAAAAGTTAGAATGAAGTAGAAATATCAATCCGTATTTTTCATTACGAAATAAAGATAAAGATTAAGACAAATCAAACACCAACTCCTTTGAATGATTACATATTTCTTCCAAGAAAATCTACAAAATCTGGGGGACAATCAGCACTTGTTATTCATGAAAAAGGAGAATCTGAAGGACCTCGTAATTTATTATGTTATCAATCTTCAACCTGTAATTTGTACTGGATCTTCTCTATTACAATCTCCTCTATTAAAATATTACAAATATTTTGGATAAGTATACAACTCCCTGCTTTATAATTTCCCTGATTTCTATTATCAGGTCAGTAAACAGGATTATTTCTGACAATATGTGACTATCTTTCAAGAAATCTTGAATGATCTTGATAAATGGATTAAAGAGAGCCTGTCAAAAAAAATCAAGACTAAACTTGTTACTTGCTGATGAATTCTACCAAGTCAAATGTTTTGATGTACAATAAAACCATAAACTGAATGGAGTCATATTCTTTGCATCTTCTGGTTAATTATGATATGTAAAGATGTGATCCACTATTGAAAATTATTTGAAAAAGTGTGCTTGTTGCCTACTAATACCCACATTAAGTTTGCCTTTAATTCATATATAGATAACTTCCATAAAGATTTTGTTTAGATGGAAAAATAGGCATATAAATAAACAGTTCATGTTTCTGTCACCTTTTTTTTTTTAACTTTATCAGTTAAGGTCCAAGATTCTTTATTCACCTTTAGCATCTTTTCACTACCTTGTAAATCAATACATCAATGTCTTCACCAGAATGGTTCACCTCTCTTTATGCTTGATTTAATCTAGATCTAATCTACTTTTCTTATCTTTATTCTTTATTGTGTCATTACTACTTCTGTAAGCACCTCAGGGATACTATATTGTTGATTTCCAAATGTAGAATTTCTGTTGTCCTTGAAAAATTTCTTGTAATATTTTTTTGCAAATCATTTTCATTTTTCTATTGCTTGTAGATTTCTTTTCACTTTCTCCTTATTTTATACTGCTTTATTTCTTGGATGGAATTATCACAGTTGGTATCAAGGTCATTTCTGCTGCCCATTTCTCATTTTTAATATTCAGTAGTTTATCATATAATTGAGGATTAAGTCTTCTTGAATCTAGATTATTTTGCTATTATATGTTCTTATTTTTTATAAATTCAAATCTTACTTTGAATATCTGTGCACAGACAGTTGACATGAGTATAATTCTTTTCCTGTCTGTTAAAAAAAATGTAGTAAATTCTATTCTTACGATGCTGTGTTCATGCATGCAAAGTTCAGTGGAGTTTACCAGCTCTTGCAAAAATAAAGAAAATGTTCATGATCTATTCTCTATAATCTACATGTGTTTGGTCCAACATTGATTCTTTTCATTTCTTATAACCTCAGCCAATTTGCATGGTTTGAGGTGAAATCTCAAAGTTATTTTAATTTGCCTTTTACTTACAATATGATTTGTAGCATATATTTATGTTGTCATTTAGAATTTGCAAATCGTCTATTGAAAACATTTTCACTTCCATTGACCACTTAATTATTGATGAGTGGTTCTTGGTGCTAAATATTTGCATCAGTTTTGGATATCTTTATAGGTAATATTTGAAATAAATTTCATCTCCATTCTACTTTTTAGCTTTTAATTCTGTCTTATATTTTATGTGCAAAAGTTTTTAAATTATATAATTAAAATAGCATGTTTTACTTTTTTTATGATCTGCTCTATTCCTTAAAGCTAAAAATTCTCCCTTACCTATGATTCTCATTCTTTGCTGATTTCTTTATTGTATGACTTTTTATATTCAAATTGAATATTCATTTTGAGATTATTGTAGTATATGTTGTAATTTGTCTATCTAATCTTAATTTATGGCAAGCTGCTTTCCAGTTTTCCCAGCACTTCTTGTCAAAAAAAGTATGCCTTTCCTGAGTAATATGTTTTTAGACTATTACTTCTGCTAGTTCTTTAATATTCCCAAATATTTTGTTGACTTTTTTGACCATGACTGTACATTGGGTTAATGGAATCAAGAAAGAGGATTTGATGTACCCCAAATCCCTTTCTTGGGTCATAACAGATTAAGTATATTGTCATCTAATTTACTTAAATATATTTTTGTCTGTAAAAAAATTTTTTAGAAGCTTCACTCAGTGATAGTATTTAAATAGATTTTCAAACCTGCTTTTAGCTGAAAATAATCTACTATTTCCTTTATCTCTAGTTTATCCATTCTACCATGTGTTAAACCAGCAGAATTATTGCATGAATAAATGTTTTTTCAGCTACTCAGATAATTTTCAGGGAAAACCTAAAATGAAATAAAGAATGAATGTAATCCTTAATGGTAAATGGTAGGATATGAGATCATATGTCATCAGTTACAAAAGATTTCTTCAATTATTAGCAACATAATACTACCATGAACATTCCAAAATTATAGTCTGGCTATCCTGATTTTTAGATTTCAGCATGCTTTGAAAAACCAGAAGAAAAGTAGTGGAGTTGGTTTTTGGTAGGAGATACTGAGTACCAAGAGCCTGTGACAATGTTTGGAAATTTTTCATCTAGATATTCTTTTGTTGCAGGCTATATTGAAGCTGCTGTAATTCCTGCTGGAGCCCGTCGGATACGAGTGGTTGAAGACAAACCTGCCCACAGTTTTCTGGGTAAAGAAACTGTTTGATTTTCAATTAACTTAATGAGAAAGTTTAACCTTTATCAGTTGAACTAATTTGATTCATTACTTTCCTCTGAGTTACATCTAATCTCCCAGATCATATTTTTGAAAACATATTCTGAAAGAACTATATAATAATATAAAAATTGTTCACATGTAATTACTTCCAAGACTGAAAAAAATCCTTTATGGAAAAGTCTAAAATGTAATGATGAATCTAGGCAAAATTTCCTTTGCCAAAAACCTAAGTAATTTTTGCCCCATCAGTTGTTAACTCACCAGAATCTCTGGATCATGATTATTCTCTTCTATTAATCAAAATCTATTTGAAACCCTAATGAAAACCAGAATTTAGTGACCATTATTGTAGGTTCATAGACTCAGAGATAGGAAAAAAAAGCTTTAGAAGCTTTTGAGTCCAGTTCCCTCATTTTGCAGAAGAAAATGAGGCCAAGAGAATTTAATTGATCTTTCCAGGATAATATAGCTAGCAAATGATATATAGTATATCAAACTAGTTCTTTCTGACCTCAAATTCAGTTTCCTATCCCCCTTAACATTCTGCTTCCACAACACCACTGACAGTAAAAGTATTTTTATAAAAATAGATAAGGCATTTATAAGGGACTTATTCTATGTCTTAAACATCTAGAATACAAATATAAGTCAGAAGGACTGTCCCCACCTAAATACATAAAATACAATACATAAAAGCAAGCTGGAAAGTTGAGAGTAGAAAAGAGTTTTTTCCCAAGGCAAGGTGAATTATTCTGGCAGTTGAGTGGGAGAGAAATGATCATGGGTGGCCTAGACAGCTTCTGAAATTGTGGTCCTCAACCTAAGAGGCCAAAAAAAGTGGAATCTCCAGAGTGAGAAAGCTTCTGGGACAAGCAGGAAAAATCTAGAGAATTAGAAGTGTAGCCAGGAGAGAAATGCTGTGCTAACAATTATTCTCCTTCTAGTTTCATCTCCAAGTATTCAGGATTATGTGACTTGAGTCTCATGTCAAATTTTCTGCAGACTTGTTTTCCACTCTCTTTGTCTTCACTGTTTTATGATTATACTGGCCCACCATCCTACTCTGTAATTTTTGGTAAAAGAATTTACATTCATTTAGCTTTTGCCCTTGGCTACATTGTCCCTCTTCTTGGCAAGAAGATTGGGTTTTCACTAGGTCAGGCAGCCATTGAGCTCCTTTGACCCCCTTATACAGTAATAGCCTTATATTATTTAAATGTGCTCCCTAATTTGTGTTACAAATAGGTTGTTACAAACATCTTCTCATTTTAGTTATATTTTGGTACTGATTTGATCTTTCCTCTAAAGCAAGTACACAGACAACTGATTCAAAAATAACTCCTACATCAGTGGCCAGTCTGCTAACCTGCAGTGAATTTTATCTTTCTTGATGCTGTTCAGAGTCCAGTGTCTTCCAAGTCTAGTTAGTATAGCAATACACCTAGAGAACAATAAAAGTCATTTTTTCTTAGCCTATAGAAAATTTCATTTTCCAGGAACTGCCTTTTTTTCTGCTTGACCAGGTGGGCTTTGATAAGAGTATTTAATGAAGGATATATAGCTTTCATCTACCTTTAATGTAGGTGTATAAAAATTATGGTTCTCTCCAGTGTTGTCTTGTCTAGGAATAAAAGAGTTGAGAAAACTACAGGCCTTCTTTGGACCTTCTCCATCTTTCCCAGGGTGATGAATTCTTTATCTCATTCCTCAACATTTCATATCTATATTGAAAGGGACATTTAACAAAGATTGCTTTGATGGGCAATTCTTATCTGTAACAGCCTAGGAGAACCAGCTTCATGATTTTTCCATTCCATTCATATTTTTTATTCTTAAAAGGCCAAGAAAACATGATAGCCATGAACTTGGATGGGGGGGCAAAAATTCCATCTTTATTTTCAATAACCTCTAAATTAAATTTCACATTTCTTTCAATTATCTAAAATTATTATTCACCAGACTGCCAAGGTTGTCCATGATACCAAACAATATTAAAAACCCCTTCTTTAAAGAGAATGAAAATCAACCCTATGCCTTTACCATTGTCCAAGACCGCTCCTCCTGTTCTCTAAGAAGAGGATCTTGTGTGAAATCTGAAGGTTATCCAGTTGTGTGGGCTACTGGGAACCAGATCTTTCATTCCAAACTGACAGGATTATTACAGCCATCTCAACAAAGGGCACAATTGAAGTTGGTCTATGTATTCATTATGTTTCTAAAGTTAGTTCAAACAGTTCTGTTTCCAGTCCAGGCTGGGTGCTTTGGAAGTCTTGGAAGTTGAATCATTTTTTCATTTGCTGGGAGCAGCTCCTGAAGATTTTACTCCACCTACATTCAACCCAAGGAGGCTGGCTGGCTGGCCAGCTAGTTTCACGGCTCAAAACCACCTGGAACAGGAAATGCCTCGGCAGTTGTGTCCATAGGCTGAGAAGAGAGTTGGAAGTGCTCTGAGTGGAAATAAAATGTACTGACTTAACGCCAGTATTAGAAATAGGTTGATTGCAGGTCAAGTCTTCCAGTCTGTCCAGAGGGAGAAGAAAGGAACAAAAACTTCACCTACTATACAATTCAGAGCCAGAGGGGAGAAATGTGAGCAAACACCTGATACCTGCCTGTGGCTGCATATACAAAGGAACCTTGACTCCCAGTGGGGAGATCTAACCTGTAATTCCCCCTCATGGCTTCCAGGCTCTCTGCCACAGTTTCTGAAAATAAAGGGAATATGTGGCACATTAGTATATCTGAAAGAAAAAGGAGGTAGGAACAAATGAATGGTAAATACATAACAAAGAATACCAACTCAAGGATTTTGAGGAAGGGTAGGAAAATCATTAATATTCAATTAGATCAAATTCATTCTACCTTGATGCCTATATATACATTGTTCGAACTCATTCAGTAGACATTATTTAGTGTGCCAGTTGAGAGTCCCTATCTGGTGATAGATATTCTGATATTTTTAAAACCCAAATTAATGGCCCGGGGAAAATTCATGAGAAAGAAACCTTACAAGCAGCAAATTAGTACTCAAGTAAGAACAGAAACAAGTAGGCTTAGAATCCTCTGTGCTCCTCAAAGCAAATCCTCTTTGTATTTGGCAGTCATACAGCACTTTGAAGTTTTGAAAGCTTAAATTTCAAGACTGAACTAAACTAATCTCCAAATCATTCTGGATTAAGATGATTATAATAACAATGCACCCTTCTCTCCTTGTGATGGAAAAAAAAAGATGAAGGAAGATGGAAGATCTAGATAAACAGGAAGTGGGGGACTCAGTTGGAAGCAGACAAAGTCTAAGGAAGATATTGTACTGAATGATTAGATAATTCTTTCAAGTACTAGATTACTCTTTCCTCAATTTCTTTGTTGCCTTAATTAACATTTATCTACTACATGTTCGTACTATATAACTCTAGAAAGAAGAACCTAGATTAGTGTAAAATAAAGAAAAGAAAAAAAAAGAAAACCTTGGTCACTTACCAACTTATTTTAATAGAAAAAGCTTTTGAGAGCAAGTTTTTATAAATATCGTAATATTTTAAAGGGGAGAATGCTTAGATATAATCTAACCCAACATTCATTTTTTTCAAAAATATTTTTATTTGGAATTTTAAAATATTTATTAAAATGAGCATTTCTATTTGCCAAATAAAGAAGACATAAAGGATTGACTGAAACTACCAATCTCTAATACATGTAGCCTGCTTTTCTTAAGTATATTATAATTTTAATATATTACTTTCAAAGCCATCCTGCTTAACTGGATTTCCTTCTGTTTGCTTCTTTGAAGCATTTTACAAGATACTTTGATGACCCCCTTTTCTTTTATTTTTTATAAGACTATTGTTATTCCCTTTACCATCTCCAAAAAAAATCCCTTCATTGGGGAAAAAAAGCAAAATCTTTATAATGAATATACATAGCCAAGCACAATAAATCCACTTTGGACAGATCCAAAAGTAGTGTGTGTTTCATTCTTGACCTTAAGAAAATAACTTCTCCATAAGAATGTGGGTAGCATGAGTTATTATCAAATCTTCTAGAATCATGTGTCTTATTTCCTTTATCAAATTTATCTTTCAGAAGTCCAATCCCCTTCATTTTCTTTTTTTTATTCTTTTTTTAGGTTTTTTTCTAGGCAATGGGGTTAAATGACTTGCCCAAGGCCACACAGCTAGGTAATTATTAGGTGTCTGAGGTCAAATTTGAACTCAGGTCCTCCTGAATCCAGGGCCAATGCTCTAGCCACCCCTAATCCTGTCATTTTCAGAAGAGGAAATAGGTCCCTAGAACTTAAGTGACTTGCCCAAGATAAGAGCTATTAATCATCAGAGATAGCTAAACCTACTCCCTCTTAATCCAAATTCAATCCTCTTTTCTTTTCCAGTTTTTTTTTTGTCTCAGCTGCACAAGGGCTGAATAATATAGTATTATTTTATAAACTGGAGATATCTAATCAATAGTTGTCTTTTCAAAATAACAGTTAAATTGTTCTGTTAAAATATACCTGCCCTCTGCACCAGAACAATTATGTTTCTGTGTCTTCTACTCTTATCCAGATTACTGCTGCTGAATTTCCTTGGTATAACATTTAAACGAATACAGAATTACACTGTCAACATAGAAAAAACTGTTGCTATGCAGCTGTCCTGCTTTAGGGTTGTAGGAAGAAGGCATCAGAATGATTCTGGAAATCAGAAGGTGACATGAACAATTGAATACCGATAACTGTTATTTCTTCCTTTTCAGTCTTTTTCAGTTTTATGTAAATTGCTTCATACCCAGCAAGAAGTTAAAAGTGCAAAAATATGAGAACATTATACAAGTTTCACTTTCTTCATTATTTAATTTTTTAATATCCACAAAGAAAAAGTAATAAGAAAAACATCAAAAGAAGCCATGACAAGTATAGCAAACCATTTATTGCAGATTTCTACATTTTGAGCTACTGATTTGATATTTAAATTAGTAATGAACTTTTGCTTCATCAGAAAAGGAATCAAGTCAATCTGGATATTGCCTTATAGAAAGATAAGGTACTGGAAAATTTGGGGAAAAAAATCTAGATTTATCCAAATAGACCACAACCATCATTTAACTAATAGTTCTTTGAAATCTGTCTGTATCCAGATTAATTGTGAGCTGCTAGAAACCAAAACCTAACTCTATATTCAGATTCGGCATCAATAAATATTTATTAAGGACTTATTGTATACGAGATGCTATGCTAAGCACTAGGGTTATTATGCTAAGATTAGATTATTACAATCATTTTAACAAAGGGTACAACTGCAGCTAAACCAAAACAAGGAGGGAGGTATGAATTCAAACAGAGCATCAGAGAAATTACTAGCTGTGTGACCCTGGGCAAGTCACTTAACCCTAATTTATCTCTGTTCATTATCTGTAATATTAGGACACTGGAGAAAGAAATGGAAACCACTCCAGATTCTAAACGCAAAAACCTCTATAGACAAGTTCATGGAATCACAAAGAGTCGAACAAAACTGAATGACAATAAGAAGTGTTTAAAAATTAGCATCCTATTCTTTGGCAGTGCTATATTTTTTTAAAAATATATTTTTTTATTTTTTATATTCTCTTGATTTTCCTCTGTATCCTCTCATTCTACCCTCAAAAAGAGTCAACCCTTAGAACAAATAATTTTTTAAAAGGTAAAGAATAGATGAAAAATTCGTCGAAATCAATTAATTTTTAAAAGACTTTATATGCAGTGTTTCTTATGCATGAACCACCCCACACATATATATATATATGTGTGTGTGTGTGTGTGTGTGTGTGTGTGTGTTTGTATATATATACATACACACACATGCACATGTACCACTTCTGTAAAAGAAATGAAGTGACTTATAACTTTTGACTGGGACCAGGCTTATTCTTTAAAATTTTGTGCATTCATTTTTGCCTCTTTTGGTTTACATTGTGTATCATATTTTCCTTGGCATGCTTAATTTGTTTTGCATCAGTCCTTATAATGCTTTTCATGTTTCTCTATATTTATCATATTCATGGTTTATTATTGCATGACAAAATTCCATTATATTCTGGCTACCTTGCAACATTATATGTATGTCACATTAATGTTTTTGCTTAACCATTGCACAAATAATGTATATTTTCTTTGCTGTCTGTTCTTTGCCACCAAAAAGAATGTTCATATAAATTATTTGGGTGTACATAGCCTGGGCCTCTATTCTTTCCTTTGCTTTTGTAGATGCCATACATTGTTAAATGCAGAATCTGGGGAAAGTGACCAATGGAATGGCCCAGTAGAAATGTTAAAAGTCTATTCACTTCTGGAAGGTCCCTAGGGCCAATGTGATTCTTGCAAGTGCTAATGGTTATTCAAAGTTGATTTACTATGGGGCTGTTCTAGACCAGGTCTGTGTATCAGCTGCTTCCTCCCTCAAATTATGATCTTGAGGTTTCACTAACTAGGCAATATCAGTATTTGGATAGGAACCCTCAAAGGGCAAAACAAATTTATTTAAAAAAAAAAAGAGTAGTTTAGTATACCCTCTTTCTTATTCAACATCTCTAGCATCTGCTCTGGCAATACCTCCTGGAATATTCCTTTCCCAGAACCTAGTTGGCAACATCATAAATTTCATTGGCTAGTTTTCAAATTTTATATTGAACTCTCTTTATCCTGTTTTCTGTATCTTCACCTCATTCCTATTACTAAATGTCATTCTCCCTTACTTAGCCTTAGGTTGAATATCTACTGTTTAATATTTACTCTTTGATTCATTCTTTTAGTATATGGTCAGGCTGTTTTGTAGTGATATTAGAAAGGATGTCTGTTTGAAATCCTGGTTAAATTCCATCTTAGGTGTTTTGCTGTATTTCACCTACATAAAATTCTCCCATTATTTTTATGGTAGAAGGTGGGACTGTACACCCCACACTTCTAAGTAATATTTCCATATTTGGTTTCATAATGATTGCCAGGTGTACTTCTATTCCTGCTCTAATTCTTCCTACTTCTGCCCTTCCAGAGAACCTACTATGGCATGGGGAAGGGGATACATGGCAACGTGTAATTCAGTAATTCACTTTAAGGCTTGTAAAGTGAGCAAGGCAAATCCATATGCAATAAGAAAAAGTAACAAAGAAATATTATTAATGCCTTTGTTAGTTGCAAGGTTTAATACAGAAATATAGGAGATAATCAAGGAAACACATATATGTGTGTGTGTATGTATATACATATATATATATATATATATATATATATATATTCCTCCCTGCTGAGAAACAAAGTTGTTTTAAAAAACAAAAAATGAGATAACAATTCAGTAATCTAGAAAAACTGGAATTTCTTTTAAACCTTTGCTTCCCTTAATCGCCTATGGTTATTTTTTTCCCTTTCCCCCAGCTCCATTAGAGTCAGATTTGTCATTGCAATTCTTTACAATTACATAAATAGGTAATCGCCAAAAGGGCATGTATAAGTCCTAGTCCATAGCTTTGATTCTACCATGTCCTTCTTTTCATGGTATCTATTACTTCATTGATAACATGTCAATAACTTCAAACCTACAATTTATAATTTCAAAATATCTATGGATTTTTTATATTTAAAATTTTTATTATACTTTTACTATTGAGTAAGACAATAATAATATGAAGAACTGAGAAATCAACCAAGTCTATGAAATACAGATATGGGGCAATAAAAAAAACTGTTCACTAATAATTATTTTAGAGCTAGAGACTTGAGATGTCATTATTTCCAATTCTTTAGTTTTAGAGATGAGAAAACTAAAGCTCAGAAAGTATGTCACTTGTCTAAGGTTACACAGATAATATGTAACAGAATCAGGTTCATATCCTCTAATTCCAAATCTGATATTTATCCCATATATACTGCATTGTAAAAGATTACTGTTTAAGTATAGGTTATGCTATAGTTTACGAGTTCCCTTTTGTTACCTCTATGCTTCTTATAAATATTATAATATTATTCTGCTTATTTCATCAATTTGGGCCTTCTTCCACCAGTTGATATAAACTATCTATGTCTTCTTTTTCTTTGCATTTATCCATGCCCATCTATAAATTGTGTATTATATTATACTTACTGTGTAAGAAGCCCTTCACTAATTTTTAAAATTATATAAATGTCAATAGTGGATCTCTCCAATTCTTCTCTCTCTCCCTGATTAAATTACCAGCCTACCTTCTTTTAATTATTTATAAACATGTACTTAGAGTCTACCAAAGATTATTTAAAGTTAGGAGTTAGTACAAAAGACTGAATACAAAATTATGGTTTAAAAATGTTTATTAGGAAGTCTGTAACTTAATACTTACTGAATTAGTATAATGTCCAATGGGAGCCTGAAGCTCTGTGAGATTGATAGTTTTCATAATTTGAAAATACATAAAATACTAACTGTAAGTGACTAAAATACTATTAAATTTTATAGGCTAACAAAACAAACTTTTAAAATGGAAAACACAGCAAAAGACAAGCTTTCCTTGGAATAAGTAAACCCAACACCTCTCAAATCCAGTCTACCAAAACTTTATATTAGTAGAGCAATTTTGATACATGTGCATGGAACATGAGAACCTATGGAGATTATGGCTGAGAATTTGGTTACTATGAGTAAAAGCTTCACATTTTGACACCTTTCATTCATCACAAAAGCATATAATAATAATAAACATTATAACCCAGAGAACCTGAGAATTAGAAAATAAAATGTAAGGGCATCCAGTGATAAAGAGTCCATATCCATGTCCCATAGATCGTTACAAGGTACATGTTGAGGTCCCAACATCATGCCTTTCAGTAGCTAGGAAACAATGCACATATTTTATACTTTTCACAAAGGAAATGGATAAAATTTCAAATACCAGAGCTTCTAAATAATAGTTTTCAACACTTTCAGTACTTTGTATGCTTATGTGTCCTGTCTGAGGTGAGATAAAGCTTTATATTGGGCTTCAAACTTTTAAAACTCCATTGCAATTTATTAGAACATTTAGTTATTATTTTGCTACACAATTTATGCAAACAAATTTGGGTTTAAAATTCCAACTGTAGGCAGTCCAAGGTAGAAAACAAATGATAATTTTGTCAATTTCTGCTTGCAAAAGATTCTAGATCTAGTAAATTTTATGTTCATCTTTTTTTTGGTCCATACTTTATTAAGGGCAAGCACTTTGATAATCAAGAGATATGAAATTACCTATGAATTTAGGGTATATATCCACCAATATATCTACTTCCTGAATTTCTCTTCCTCCATAAATTCCCATTCTATGATGGTGATATATGGGTCAAACAATCATTCATAAGTAGAGGTTTTAATCAACTATAAATTCAATGTGTCAACAGTGTGTTATGGTTGCTCTTAAGTTGCTTTAATAGAAGTATAGTCGGGGGGTGGAGCCAAGATGGCAACAAGAAAGGATCAAGTCTTAGGAGCTCTATGATAAAAACTCATAAACTAAGGACTCTAACTAAACTTTTGAGAGACAGAACCCACAAAGGGACCCAGTGAGGCAGTTCTCCTACTCAAGGTAACCTGGAAAAGAGCAGAAAGACTCTGCTCACCAAGGTCGGAGGGGCGGGCCACCAGAGGGGTGGCCCACCACAGTGAAAGAACTTCAGCCTCCCGGAGGCAGCCCCAGGGCACTGGGAGCCATGACTCACAGCAGCGGGGGAGTCTCCTGAGCTGCACCCCAGGGAGCACTGGGCATAAAGTGGGGGAACAGCGGGGGACCTCTGCCAGAGCAAGCACATGGAGCCCAGCCCTCAGGGCACACAGCAAGCAGCTTGGTTTTTCAGCAGCCCAGACCAGGAAACAGAAGCAGGCTGAGCTGGTAAGCAGGAGCCCCCAGGGCATGAGCCCATTGAGCTGAGGGGAGTGAAGAGAGAGAGACTGCCCAGCTGTCCTCTGCCTCTGGAACAGGACTCTGGGGCTCTGAACACAGTCTAGGCCCCCGCAAAGAACAGCAGCATCCCCCACCTCAGCCCTGTGGCAGAGAGGGGTGCTTATGGTCATTCACAGACCATGAGGGAGGACAGAGCCTCACACACTGAGACCCTTGTGGGAGTGTCCCAAAAGCTCAGGAAACACCCCAAAACCAGGCCCAGGCTGGGAAAATGAGCAAGCAGAGAAACAAAAAGAAGACTATTGAGAAATATTTTGCAAATAAGCCCAAGAAGGATCAAAAAACTCAGTCTGAAGATGAGGAAGCACAAGTTCCTGCATCTAAAGACTCCAAGAAAAACAGAAATTGGGCTCAGGCTATGACAGAGCTCAAAAAAGACTTTGAAAATCAAATGAGGGAGTTGGAAGAAAAACTGGGAAAAGAAAGGAGAGAGATGCAAGAAAAACATGAAAATGAAGTCAGCAGCTTACTCAAGGAAATCCAAAAAAAATGCTGAAGAAAATAGCATGCTAAAAACCAGCTTAGGTCAAATGGATAAAACAGTTCAAAAAGTTATTGAGGAGAAGAATGCTTTAAAAAGCAAAATTGGCCAGATGGAAAAAGAGATAAGAAAACTCTCTGAGGAGAACAAATCCTTCAGACAAAGAATAGGATTCAGGGAGATTGATGAATTTACCAGAAATCAAGAAACAATACTTCAAAACCAAAAAAATGAAAAATTAGAAGAAAATGTGAAATATCTCATTGAAAAAACAACTGATATGGAAAACAGACTTAGGAAAGATAATTTAAAAATTATTGGAATACCTGAAAGTCACGATCAGGAAAAGAGCCTTGACATCATTTTCAAAGAATTACTACAGGAAAATTGCTCTGCTATTCTAGAAGCAGAGGGCAAAATAGAAATGGAGAGAATCCACCCATCCCCCAGAGAAAGAGATCCCAAAAAAACAACCCCTAGGAATATTATAGCCAAGTTCCAGAACTCCCAAGTCAAAGAGAAAATATTACAAGCAGCCAGAAGGACACAGTTCAAATATCGTGGAGCTGCAGTCAGGATCACACAGGACTTAGCAGCAACTACATTGGAAGCTCATAGGGCTTGGAATACAATATACCGGAAGGCAAAAGAGCTTAGAATGCAGCCAAGAATGAACTACCCAGCAAGGCTTAATGTCCTCTTCCAGGGAAAAAGATGGACTTTCAATGAACCAGGGGAATTTCAAAGGTTCCTTTTGGAATGGCCAGAGCTGAACAGAAGGTTTGATCTTCAGATACAGGACTCAGGTGAAGCATGGAGATTGGAGAGGGGGGAAATATGAGGGACTTAATGAGGATGAACTGCATGCATTCCTGCATACAAAAATGACATTGATAATACTCATATGAACCTTCTTAGTTAATGGAGCAGGTAGAGAGAGCTTTTATAGTTGAAGCACAGGAGTAAGCTGAATTCAAAGATAAAATATGGTGTAAAAATGGAGTCAATAGGAAAAAAATGGAAATGGAATGGGAGAAAGAAAAAGGAGAGGGGGGAATAGTCCAAGATATTTCACATAATAAGACATTTTTTATTACAATGAGCTATGGCAATGATATGGAAGGGGGGAGGCAAGGGGGAATGAGGGAACCTTTGCTCTCATCAGAGGTGGCTAGGAGAGGAAACAGCATATATACTCAATGGGGTATAGACAGCTGCAGTAAGAAGGAGGGGGGGAGCAGGGCGAAGGGGTGGGGATGTGAATAAAGGAGGAGAGGATGGACCATGGGGGGAGAGTGGTCACATACAACACATTTTCTTTCTTACTTCTTGCAAGGGGCTGGGATTGGAAGGCCTACGCAGGACCATAGGGCCAGGTGGATTCTGGGCCTAAGGGGTGGTATGGGGGCTCAGGGCTTCTTGGCCCCAGGACCAGGGATCTGTCTGCTGAGTTAGTCAATGACCCTACAGCAGAGTCAGAGTGAAAGGAGAGAGAAAATATAGTACATGGTAGTGGAGAAATAAGAAAGGAGGGAGTTGCAATCAGTAATGGCAATGGTGGAAAAATATGGAAGTAATTTTTGTGATGGACTTATAAAGAATGAGATCCACCCATGACAGAGTTGTTGGTGTTGGAACAAAGACTCAAGCACATCTTTGGTTATTATTATTTGGGGGATGGTGCAGGGCA
The DNA here is from genome assembly GCF_037893015.1 of Macrotis lagotis. NCBI lineage: Eukaryota > Metazoa > Chordata > Mammalia > Peramelemorphia > Peramelidae > Macrotis > Macrotis lagotis. Next base: position 141,043,674 of record NC_133661.1, on the reverse strand, counting down.
AGTGGGGCTGGATGGCCTGCCTGGGGCCACATAGCGGGGTGATCTTTGGGTGTCTGGGGCCAGATTTGGACCCGGGTGCTCCTGGCTCAAGGGCCAATGCTCTGTCTGCCACCCAGTCACCCCTACTATTATTACTATTTTATTTTATTTTGGGTCTTTTTCTTTTTTTTTTTTTTTTTTTTTTTTGGTTTTTGCAGGGCAGTGGGGATCGGGTGGCTTGCATGTCACACGACTGGATGATTGTTGGGTTTACGAGGCTGGATGTGGACTCGGGTGCTCGTGGCTCAAGGGCTGGTGCTTCGTCTATTGCGCCACCTGGCCATACCTACAATTATTACTGTTATTTTTTTTTAATTTTAATTTTTTTCTCTCCCCTTTACTTTTTTCGCCCAAGCAAGTCTATCTATATTCATGGGGGAGGAGGGGTATTTTGTTTACTTGTAAACAAGAATATTTTATTAATGTAAAAAAAACATTTGTACAAAATGAGAATAAAAAAATAAATTAAAGAAAAAAATAGAAGTATAGTCATCAGAGCAGGGAAGATTACAATTTTGCTGTATTCTGGACTAATTAGACTTCACCTGGAGAATTTTGTTCATTTCTGGTCACCATATTTTGAGAGTTCTTGACAAAGTGAACTGTCACCAGAGAGGATGAACAGGATGGGAAGAAGGAAGGGAGGAATGAAGGAAGAAAGAGAGGAAGGAAAAAGAGAAAGGGAGGGGGGGAAATCTGTCATAGAAGAAGTAAATGAAAGGGAACAATTGGAGTTGATTAGTTTGAAGATGAGAGAAGGTAAAGTATGGTTTCAAAGGGCAGAACTAGGACAAGTGGCTGAAAAGTTAAAAAGGCAGATTTTTGACTCAATGTTAAGAATGATTTCCTTATAATTAGAACTATACAATATGGCATGTGCATGCTTTTTGAAAACTTCATTGGTATTTATGCAGTGCCTGACTGATGATCTGCTTTGGTATGATATAGAAAGAATTCATTTATCAAGAAAGGGACTAAATAGTCTCTAAGATGTTTTCTAGATTTGTGATTCTACAGCCCTAATGAAAGTCTGCAAAGTACTTAAATAATCAGCACTCCTGAGGGTTTTGTTTCTAAAAACATAAAGCTAGATTTCAATTCTCAATACTTCTGGAATTTACCAATGAGGATTATAAATCCTCTATGTCTTAGTAGTATGTCTTAATGAGTAACTGTAGTTTTAGAAAAAGCCCAACAACAAATAGCCTGGTGACCAGTCCTTTGGTGATGACTATTACTGAATATTTACTGATTACTGATACCTATTGCTGAAGTTATTCCAGTTTGCTAGAATGTAGTTAAGCTTGAACTCTTCCAGCACAGCCCCAGAGTCCCAATAATCATGTGTGGATTCCCTTCTAGCTATTTTGAAGTATTGAATAAGGAATGTTTTATAATATAAAGAAATTTCCATGGGTTTTTATTAAGCAAATGAGATTGTTAAGCAATTCATTAAACCTTGGTTAAGTTCATTACTCAAGGAATAGAGTTAACAGAAAAGCTTTTTGGTTTCCTCTTTTTATGAAGAAAAACTTTCCATATTGCATGAATCTACTTTTACCATTTTAAATATAAACTTTCAAATATAATTTTAATCTTTGGTGATTGCAGAGCTTATTGTCTCTTAGTATTAGCATTAAAATACTGAATGTGCAGATTGAGAAAGTGTAAGAAGTAAATTGAATATGTACTAGGTAGAAGGTAGATCTTGAAAGTTGGATTTTGAATCCCTTTAAAATTATCCAATACTTGTCATTTGCTTCTTTTTTCCTAAAAGCTAAGTTCATACCCCAATACTGATAAACAAAGGGTTCTAGTTAGCTGACATCTGGATTTATAGTTTTTACTTAAACTGTTCAGAGTATAGAAGGGAACACATAGTTTTCCTCTTGTTTAAAGACAAAATGGAAATGTTGGCTGAACAACTCAAAAAATAAATTATAGGACTTATATTGGAAACAGAATTTATCCTTCTGGCCAATTCATGCTTTAATGCTGTTGTGTAATTATATATTCTAATTATATCTTGAGGTGTGATAGAGCAAACATGTAAACTACAAGAACAAAAAGTTAAATCTGTGTCAGGGACACATCTGGGACACTTGCAGTGCTACCCACAGAAAGCATCCATGGGGCATCAGTTCAGACATCTGTTGAGAGTTACTTCCACATGTCTAGTGCTTGGGTTTCAAAATCACTTTTAATGGAGTAACAATTGTATCTTGAAGGAACATTTATTTTCCAAATACTAGATAACTCCAATGCTTTAAGAAACTCTTAAGTTGGGGAAGTAATCCTGAAAAGCTCTAGGCAAGTAACTACAAATATTAAAGTATAAATCAGCTGTAATGGAATAACAATTGTGAATTGAAGGAACATTTATTTTTCAAATATTGGATAAGCCCAATGTCTTAAAAGATACTTGACTTAAGGAGATAATACTACAAAACTCCAGGCAAGTAGGTTCAAATATTAAAATATCTTTGCCAGCAAAACAAAGTATTTTCTTAATATGTGATACTTTAAAAATTAAATAATATATTGCTTTTATAGCCAGGTAGAATAGCATTTATTATTGCTGTTATTTAGTTGTTCAGATGTGTTCCACTCTTTGTGACCCAGAGGACTATGGCATGCTAATAACTGTCAATGGGGTTTTCTTGGCAAAGATATTGGAGTGGTTTGCCATTTCCTTCTCTAGTGGATTGAGGCAAATAAATGTCAAATGACTTGCCCGGGGTCACACAGCTAATAAGTATCTGTGACTGGATTCTTGGCCCAGCACTCTTCTATCCATTGAGTCATCTAGCTGCCTCTCCTACCAAAATAAATTCAAGAGAATATGATTATGGTATTTTATTTTCTGAACCTGAAAAAAATCTTACTTTGGATTTTGAATAAAGAAATTCAGTTAATGGTAGAGCAGGAAATACAGTTTTTCTAAAAATTATATATGTCCATTCTCTAGAGATTAAACACTCTGCATGTCCAAAACTGAATTCATTATCTTGCCCTTCAAATCCTCCCTTTCTCCATACTATCATCTTACTGTCAAGGGCATTACATCCTCTAGGCTATTAAACTCACAACCTTGGTATCATCCTCCACCCCTCACTCTCTCTTATACCCTTCCCTATAACCAATTTATTGTCAATACCTATTTCATCATCTTTTGAACATGTCCCCTTCTCTCCAGTGCAGGTCATCATTATCTCAACTAATGCTGGGGGGAAGGAGACAAGGAGTCTCCCTGTCTGAAGTCTCTCCCCACTCCAATCTGTCCTCCATGCTGCTACAAAAGTGATTTTCCTAAAGAACAGGTCTGACCATGACCCCTCAAACCTACTTAATAAACATCAGTGGCTTCCTATCACCTCCAGGATTAAATATCAAATCCTCTATTTGTCTGACCTTTCCACCCCAAATTCCCAGTTTTTTTACCCCTTATCCTTACCACATACTCTTCAATACAGGGACATTGACCTCCTCACTGTTCCAGGAACAAGACACTCTATCTCTCAGCTTCAGGCATTTTCTCTGGCTGAAACCCATATCTGGAATGCTCTCTGTCCTCATCTCTGCCTCCTGGTTTCCTTTCAAATCTCTGCTAAAAACCCATTTTCCAAAGGAAGCTTTTCTTAACTCCTCTTAATTATAATGCCTCCCCCTTTTAAATTATAGATCATTTATCCTTTATATAATTTGTTTGTATATATTACTTTGCTTGATATCTTCCCCATAAGAATGTGAGCTCCTTAAGGGCAGGTACTGCCTTTTGTCTCTTTTTTTGTATGTGTCAGGTACTTAGGAGAGGGTGCCTGGCTTAAGAACAGGTGCTTAATAAATTTTTATTGACTGATTAAATGATTTTAACCCAAATCTCATCCTCACTAATAATTATATTTTTGATAAAGATTTGTCTTCTTTTCATTTTACACCAATGTATTCTTTTCTCTTTGAAGAGATTACGTGGAGTACCCTTCTGTGAAGAAAGGTGCTTCATAGTTCTTTTTGTTTTAAGGAAAGAATGATTATTTTATTTTGATTTAGTGGTATTTGATACTCGTTCTAGCTCTCAAAGACTCCAGTAAGAAATCCATAAACAGTGACTGGAAAATTGAGCTTCCTGGTGAATTTCAGATCGCAGGCACCACTGTCCGCTATGTCCGAAGGGGTTTATGGGAGAAAATATCTGCCAAGGGACCAACTAAAATACCACTGCACCTGATGGTAATTTCATATCCTTTTTTAAATTTCTCAAAAGTAATGTGGCCCAAGGGGATTGGGTGATGTCTTAACCGTTTATTCCATTCCTAGCGACCTGGAAGAAAGAGATTTTCCTTGATGTTTTACAAGGGTAAAGAAGTGTATTGGACACTCAGCCAACTTTTATAATCGCCTTTCATCTCCTCCAAGCAAGACACCAAAACACAGGTTATAGGATTCTCCTTCCATTCTAAAGCCAAGTATGTAGCTTTAAGAATATTCCTCTCACCTTTAAAGGGAACTACCTATTCAACAATGATTATCAATGTACACAGCTAGTGAGAAATGAGTTGATAAAGAAAAAGAATGTGCTTTAAATAATGCATTCTTATGTTTTATAATCATGGGTACAGATTCTTGCTATCCATGAATTTATTCACATGGAAAACTACTCTTCAAAATGAAAAGTTATATTTTCCCCCTTCAAATAGCATTACTTAGCATTTCAAAGATCTAGGTTGCATAAAAAATAACAGGATATACTATTCAGTCCTTAAGTGTTGTCAAGCAACTCATGATATCCCTAAAGGTTAATTTTTTTTTCTTATTTTTAAATGAAAATACTAGTTTAGTAAAATTTGAGGTAATTTGAAAAGATTATCTGATTCTTCACTGTTAAAGCAACATAGATTACCCACAATAAATGATCCTGTTTTTTTAAAAAACCCTCTACCTCCCCCTTCCTTCCCCACTAAGGTAAGGGATCCATCTTCCTCAATCTATTGTACTGGTATTTAATAATCTTTACAGTGGGTAAATCCTAATGGCTAACTTGTTACAGCATAATTCAGTAAATATATCCTCATTAAATATTAAGAACAGGCCTTGTATTTTACCATAAAAGCTTTTCCCCTAGAATTCTGTGTCCTATTTAGAAAACTGCAAAATTTAAAGTTCAGAGGATCCTATGAATGGATTCTCCCAGTGTTCTTAGTAGGATTTCTAAATTAAACTGGCTTCTGTCAATTTTTATTGAATACATAGAACTATATCCCCACAATGGCTTTTTTCCCCTTACATTTTTCTTTTTTAAAGTTCTGATAAAACATTCAATTTGTGTGTGTATCACCCCAGGGGATTGTGTTAATAAATAATTTCAAATGTTAGCACCAAATATAATCCAATGGATTACTTAGATGCAGTTATTCAAGTGTCCTTTTGAAAAATCATATTTTAGAAAAATTTTTAACTTCAGAAAAAAATCATAAGAGTTTTTAAACTGTAAAATTGATTTATTACTATTTTTTGTTGTTTTCTTTCCTACTGTGTCTTGTTTAAGGTTTGGATTTAGTTATCAGCTTCATTGACTATGGTCAAGTATTCAGAAATATTGCTGATGCAATACATGACCTTCTTGCTCCTTCAAATCCACTAGAATGCATGAGCTGAAATCCTATGACTTCAAATTCTTTACCTCATTACATCTCAATCACAAGTTATTCTGCATTACAGTGTTCTAACAAGCAACTTCTTCTTTGGGAAATTTGTTTTGTTTTTCTAAATCAGTGATCACCAAGAACTAAAAGAAAATACAAAGACAATAATATACATCTATTAATAATTATCAACTATTTGCATATTAATTTACATGCTCTGAAAAATATTAATAATGTAGGTGAATTTTCCCTTTTTTATTCCATAAAGTGCATAGCTGAGTTTGTCAATAAAAAAGCCTGAATTAACTTCAGCAGTAATGAACAAAACTCATTTAAAACATTTTACATAGTTGAAGCTCTTTCCCCTAAATTTAGTGTTAATCTTTTTTTCTTGAAATTTGTTAGTTGTTTTAAATGTTTAAATAAAAGAGTAAAGGTGATGGTAATTCTCTCCCCCAAAATAGAAAGCTGTTGTCCAAACAATAGGGGAGTACCCTATAGTAAGAGAGCCAGAAGCATCCGGGAAGCCATGGTGACCTGCATTTGAAACCAATTATATACATACAAAAAAATTATACATGGCTACAAAATTACATGAAATTGGTTTCATATGGACTCTTGATTCACTAGTCTAATACGCATACTGAGACAATAAAGATCTCTTTTAAGGAGAGTTTTAAAATGCTGAAGGCATTTCTCCAACTGCATTAATATAAGTATATTTCTTGGATAAATGAGTGTTTATTTAGTTAAGTTTGCTCTAGACCTCCCCCTGGCAATCTAGAAGAAGCCAAGCACACTCTGGGTGATATCTTGAACCTGATGGATTCCTTTGTCTAATACAAAACTTTGGTAATACCTTGACTGTCTTACATAAAATCAGGGTGGGCCTTAACAGTCTCTGGTGTTACCTAATGCTGGGCATGTATTCATAGACCTCCCAGCTTTAAAGTAAGATTAATAACTGCCTGGTCCTAGAAAATTGAATATCCCTTCCAAACTTGGATCTCCTTTCTAGCCAAGCTGTTTCATACTTTTCACAATAGATGCTGTTTTATACAAAGGCATGTCAGATGTGAACTGGTCAAACACCTGTTTCCTTTCATTATTCATTGAAGAAAATTTGCAAAACCTTTCATGTTGATTATTCTGGGTAAACAGATCTGTAAAATTTGAGGTAATTTCAAAAGATTATCTGATTCTTCACAATTAAGGCAACATAGATTATCCATGTGAGCCCTTATCATGGCTTACCCTAGCCAATTTCTATTGAGTTTTATTGTGATTTGTTCTTTGGTTCTTCCATCCTCCACTGACATATAGTAGCCATCAATAAATTCAATAAATATTCATTAGACATCTTCTTGTGAAAGACACTATATTAGGTCATTGGGAAGAGATAGAAAATTGAATTAAGATATAACCCTTCCTCTTAAAATTTATTTTGCCTGGTAGGAGAATATATCATTTGACAATATATACCAAAAAAAGATAGTACAAAATTTAAGTGCTTCAGGAAAGTCCAAGTAAAGTGCTAAATGAAGTCCAAAGTAATCCTTGGGATAATACAAGAGTAGGATAAGGGGTTATATAATAACATTATAGAAATTATATAGAAATTCTTTACATGGAAATTTTGATTTTATAAGAAGCAAAACTTCCAAGTTCAGCAATACCTGCACAGTTAAAAATCAAAACTGTATTTTTTTCAGTCTATAAAATCAGTTTCACAGGTGAATATGGGTAATTACTTAAATTGGGTTTAACCAACTAGCCATTACTAGGCAATTACAGCTGAAAGAGATCCTTAGCTGAATAATCCTGTTAACATATCCATCTCTCCAGTTGAAAATAATGGAAAGCCATCATGGTGATTACCTTAATAAGTGTATGTATGCAATATGATTAATACGGATTTATGTCTAACATACTTACATATGTATAACCTATGTTAGATTGCTTTCAGTCAAGGGAGGGTGAAGAGAGGGAAAAATGTGAAACTCAAAACTTTGCACAAAATGATTGTTGAAAACTCTCTTCTTTTTGCAAGGTTTTGAGTTTCACATTGGAATAATAAATAAAAGGGAAAAAAAAGAAGCTGGAGTGACTTTAGTTAAGAAATGAAGCTAAGGGGCAGCTAGGTGGAGCAGTAAATAAAGCACTGGCCCTGGAGTCAGGAGTACCTGGGTTCAAATCTGGCCTCAGACACTTGATAATTACCTAGCTGTGTGACCTTGGGCAAGCCACTTAACCCCATTTGCCTTGAAAAAAACCTTAAAGAAAAGTTAAAAGAAATGAAGATAAAATTTGACTTGCTATCTCAGGATGCTAGCAGATTTGATTTTGCTACCATATATAAGGATATTCTTCCTAAGGAATTCTGGGCTAAAACAGAGAATTTTCCTCTTATTTAGATCATGATAGAATTACTGGTTGGACAATCAAAAATGGTGTTGCATGGTTTACACATTAAGAAGTCTGGGGACTGAGTTCACATCACAATGGTCTTTTCTTTTGCTGATGATCTAGGTGTTGCTATTTCATGACCAAAATTATGGGATTCATTATGAGTACACTGTTCCTGTAAACTATACTGCAGAAATTCAGAGTGAACCTGAAAAACTACAGGATTCTTTATACATCTGGACTCATAGCGGTTGGGAAGGATGCAGTGTGCAGTGTGGTGGAGGTGAGCTGCTGGGGAATCACTGTGATTGTGTGACTTTGGAGTTTTGCAAAGGTCAGGAGGGGAAAAACAGTGAGTACAATGAACAAAGCTGCCAGAGTACAAATGCTATGAGGAGGGCTATGCTATGGAAACCTATATTGCCATGGAAATTGAATCATTTTTCACTGACTATAAAAACAATCAGAAGCTAGTCTGAAAATCACTACTTAAAGATTTGGCAAATATTCCAACAGGAATAGTTCATCAGGTCATCATCACCCAATTTTAGACTGTTGCCAGTGTGGGTAGTCCTTTTTTTATACAGTTCTTGAAATGGAATTGGTTTTTTGGATCGACCAGTCATGGTTGTGCACGTGGATTAGGCTCCTATGACAGTTTTAAATCCACCTATATGATGTTAATTCATGGGTGCCAGAATGCTTTCCTTTCCTAAAATACCTCTTCAACTTAACCATAATACCTGACATTTGTCCTTAGTCATTCATTCATTCATTCATAGGGGAAAGAATGACCTTTAGCTTAGCACATCAAAGAAGCCATTATTATCTGAGAGAGATCATAGAATTATGAAGTTTTGAGCTTGAACAGACCCCAGAGATTATCTGATACATAATCTCAAATTTTGCAGAGGAATGAACTGAAACCCAGGTAAGTTAAGTAAATCTGCCAGGATGCTTTGACTATAATTCACTGTTTTTCACCCAATAATCTCTCAGTTCACCAGACTGAGAACATGTCAAGAATTTGATGAAATGGGTATAAGAAGGCAGGGTGACATTGCACAACCCTGTAAGGTTCCTAGACATTGAGAGACTAGTCTGAGGGTAGGCATTTGGGCACTAAAAAAAGAATAAGGAAGTAGGTACCAAATGGACATTTGGAAGGACAAAGAAGAAATGTGTTCTTCAGTTTTACCAATGGTCAATCCTGAGTGTACTGCTGTATTTAAAAGAAATTACCTTTCATTACATGAAATGAAATAGATGACCTTGACTTCACTGTATCTTTTCAGTGTAAAGATACAAGAACTCCTCAGCTTCTAGTCTCCCATTTGTAATCTTTTCCTCTAACATGAGAAAATTCATTCATTATCAAATATTTTTCCTGCATATCACATGTCTCATAAAAAGTTTTTCCTTACCTACACAAAATTGAATTATTTTTCCCCTTATCTTATTTTTTTCATCCAAATGATTCTTTTCTCATCTTTCTATTAAAATTCTAATCATTTTTCAATCTGCTTCTAAGGGCCCCTTCATTAATTTTAATTTTTTTTTAACTCTGGCATACTCAGGTTCCCATTCTGGGTATGGTCTTAATGTAAAGTGTGTTAAAGCTTAAAACTGTACTAAGACTCTGGGGACACATCTCCTGGTCCTCCAGGGTTATCTATAACTCATAATGGAAAATTATAATCTAGAGTAGTTTTCATGAGATGACAGAAAGGACTTGAATGCTCAAGAGAAATATATTGAGCTTATCAGACACCCAGCATTGGTTTATTTTGGTGCCTTGTTCTATTTTTTATTGTTAGGACTCAAAAATTCCTCATATTAGAGATAGTCCAAACTAGATGAGGAAGACTTAAGTGAAATAATTTCTTCCACTGAGACAGTTTACAAGGTCCATAATAAGAAATTATCAAATGGGGCTTGCCCATCCATAGCCATCCAGCTAGTAAATGTCATTGGCACCATTTTATTCATGAAAAGGTGTCTATAATGCCTTACTTGGTGGCTCTCTGTAAGCTTCCATTTCCTCAAGTTTATCTACATTTTCTACCTCACAGGGTTGTTCTGAATCTCAAATGAGTTAAAACATATAAAACACTTGACTGGTTTTAAGGCATTATGTAAATAGTTGTTAGAGCCCCACTAAGGTTGAATATTTGAGATCAACTGGAATATGTGTAGGTCTCTCTAAAGTATATATTTGTACATGCCATAAAATCCTTTAGGAATACCTGCTTTATATGCTATCACTAGAAAATTCAATTAAGAGACTGAGATCTTGTCTCAGTGCTGGAGGAGTTGGCTCTCTTCTCTCTTGCCCTCTATTCTTCAGTCATGGTAAGGACACTGGAACTGAGGGAGTGGGGGAAAGGATCTGTAAGAATAGGCCATGAGGAATGTTAAAAGGAAATGGACCTTTCCCCATCTGAAAAGATTGGCAGAAAAGTATAAGAATTTTCAGCAAAATTGCAAAGTAGAAGAAATTTGTCTTTGTTTTGTCCCCAACTCCTCTTCTTACTTATTTCTTGCCTCCTGTAGTCGTCTTTCTTCTCCCCTTCAAGGGAGATTTCTCCTCTGAGTAGCCAAAGTTTCTGAACACAATATTACAACCCCCCTCAGGACTCTAGACACTAAAATAATCTCTAAGCATTTTTTTCCTCCTCCCATTAAAACTCCTATTTGTCCTCATCTTAGGGAGAAAATTAGCTTAGCAATATATTTGAACTAAATTATACATAGATGATATAATTTAGAATTGAAAGGATCTTATACATCATTGAAGCACTTAATATCTCTGTGCCACAGTTTCTCCACCTTTAAAATGAGGGAAATAGGGGCAGCTAGGTGGCACAGTAGATAGAGCACTGGCCCTGGAGTCAGGACTATCTGAGTTCAAATCCAGACTCAGACATTTAATAATTACCTAGCTGTGTGGCCTTGGGCAAGCCACTTAACCCCATTTGCCTTGCAAAAAAAATCCTAAAATGAGGGAAATACCATTTTACTTTGGACTTTGGTTTTGAGGAACCTTCAGTCAAATATGAAATCTGAACTACTGTAATTTTTTTATTCTAACTCATTTTATACAAAATATCAAGAGACTAAATGATTTGCCTAAAGTCATAGATAGAGTAAGAATTGGAATTTGTGATAGTATCTCTATTTCACCCTTTCTAGAATATTTCCTTTTTTAACCAGCATGATCTCTAATTGATGGAATTTCTGCAAGCACAGGGAGGGTAAATGGCAAAGAAAAGGTTGGGTGACTTTTACCTAGGTTTTATAGAAATTGACTTCCATCTTCCCTACCCCAGCAACTTACTACTTCATACAGAGTAGGACAACAGTATTAGAAAATACTTAACAGTGAATCCAATTTACCATAAAAATGAATATCTGATGCCCTGCTTCCCCTAACCATCCAAGGAGTGTCAGTTTCTTACTCATAGCTAGGTAGTTCAGTGAAAAAAGTGCCAAACTTGAAGTCATAAAGACTTGAGTTCAAATGTGGCCTCAGACACTTAATATATTTGTGACAAAGTCACAAAGCAAATCACTTAACCTCTGTTTGCCTCGTTTTCTTCACCTATAAGAATGGGAATAATATCACCCACCTCCCAGAGTTGTGAAGATAAAATGAGAAAATGAGATCTTTGAAAAGCTCTTTGTAAACCTTAAAGCACTATATAATTGTTAGCTATTGCTAGTTATCATTAACAAAACTCAAAATGACAGGATTCCACATTGTGAAAGAGAAATTTTTTAAGAAGGGGATTCTAAGTCACCATTTTCTCATACAACTCAACAATTTCATATATGCTTTAAGTTTGGTTCTCAGATTAAGGAGAGAAAGAAACATCTCAGTGATACTCTTACCCTCTTCTCCCTTGACAGTAAGATGAATTGGTTTTTATTATGCTTCTTTTCCAAATAATTTCAAATTTTTTACTTGAGGTTCAAATCACCTGAGTTAGATCTTTGCTTGTCTTTGAAGGAGACAGCTCCAACTTAAGAAGGAAAGAGAATCAATTAAGAGGTAAAAATTCCCAGTATCCTCTATACCCTGACTTTCAACATCACAAAGTACTCATAACTCTCACACTCAAACAGCTCCCTAAACAATGAGTGTCCATTGGAGAAGAATTTTATGATTCTTCATAGAGGTATCAACTCTAAGCTGATTCCTAGGGCAACTTTGGTGCATCTGAAACCCTTCTGATAGCTCCTAATGGGAGATTGAAAGTACCCAATTAGGTAATCTTGCTTCCTCAAGTTATTGCCCAGAATAGATACGTTTGAACTTAGACCTGCATGACTAGTGGGTTTGCCTTTTTTGGAGTTGGTATGGAATGGAAAAACTTGAATTATTAATATAAGTATTAAGAACCATGAGGAAATCAGTATTTTCTTGTTTGTAGAATGAGAGATTTTTTAAGAAGTTGATTTGTGATTTTTGTGATCATTAGTAAAATATTAGAAATACATATTTTAGGCTTTTATCATCAGCTTTCATCATATATATATATATATATATATACATATATATACATATGTATTAGAAGTATTGAAGGAGAAGGGATTTGTCCTTTGGATCATTTTTCATAGTTCAGTTATGATTTGCTGAATATTTCTCCAGTCTATCTGGGCATGATACAAAACATAATTGGGACAACTTGCAGTTTATTGTTATATAAAGAAATATCACATTCTCTTCTTCCTAGAAAATATATAAGGGTAAATAAGGCAAATGCCAAGTTAGTGAAACCACCAGAAAAGAAACACAGATATCTTGCTTTCCAGTAGCAATTATTTAAACATTTTATAAATCAATATTCCACATAAATTTTGTCTTTATTACTTATAGTCATATCTTATGTAGTCTAAGACATAAACAAAAATATTAAATGTAATTAAGTTCATTTAATTAAAAACTAAATGAAATTTTGAAACTCTTGAGTGGAAAAGATAAAAATTAAATTTGAACATTTTTCTCTAAGTATTAATGGATCTCACACATTGTCCTGACCTAATTAATTCACTTAATTTTATGATTTATATTGGATTTTTAGGAGAACGCAAAACAATTGTGTCCTGTACGAAAATTATTAATAAGACCATGACTCTGGTGAATGACAGTGACTGTCAGCATGTGAGTCGCCCAGAACCCCAAGTCCGGCGGTGCAATTTACATCCATGCCAGTCAAGGTAAGGAGGAAGCTTTTAAAAAACTTTTTTCCTGACCCCTAAAATCTCTCAGTCCATTTTCCCTTGATTTCTTAATGGTTCTACTTGTAATATGAAGTAATAATAAACATAACCTCATATATTTGTTTGAAAGAAAATTAAGTAAGAGCAGAATAAATAGCTCCACTCATATTTTATTTCCTTTGATGCCTAGAATAATTTTCCTATTTTCACTGGGTTAAGTTGAATTTGTGGTTGTCAATTCAGAATTTCATGTAAAGGATCTATTATCTGCTTATCTGATGATAGAAAGAAGAGTCACTGAGTTAAACCATATTAAGGAAAGGTATTTATATCCTTACTAGTGATTTAAATACAGATTATGCAGCCCAGCTGCAAAGAGTGGTGCCCTAGGACATTTATGCCATTCTCCCCTTGCCCCATAAAGGCTCAAAGAAGCACCACATATCATGATTCTATGGGTGACATTTGTAATGACTGAAATTAAATCTTAATGTGAATATAAGTTTTAATTGTATAATACAGAATATGGAACTCATCTTTCAGACTAAAAGCTATGTTATGCTATTATTCAGAGGCCATCAAGACCTCTGTTTTAAAACCTGAGTCATTGCCTACTTGTTCTAAATTGAATTGGATTGAAATGGAGTACTAAATTTCAACAGACTTTCATAAATAGTCAGCCTTTGATATTTTGCTAATACTATTATGACTTTGTATCATATTCTAATGTATAGTTAGATGAATGCTTTTTAATTTCACCCTTTGTATCATTTTAAGTGTCTATTGTTTTCAACATGTTGAACTCAGAATGTAGCAGCTTTTGAGCCCTCTATAACACCTCATATATGCATGTCTAGAGTTGAGGTTTCACAAATTGATAGTTGTCTTACCCCACTATATCAATTTTTCTGTCAAAAAAAAATTAGAAACCTGTGGCATTGATTCAGGTAGCTCATTGCAAATCTATGCTGAAATTCCATTGTAATATTCAGTGCTATGAGGGAAAACAAAGGTTTATAGGCCTAATATATGAGCCCTGCTGGGCTTCACTCAATCACAGCAGCCACCCACTAAAAACTAAAAGCACAACCATATTTATTGACCCTCTATTGTACATCTAGAATTATTTTAGGTACTGTGAGAAATCCAGAAATATAATATATGGTCTTCGAGTTTTATGTCAAACAAAACAACCATAGAACAACTGAGTGTTCAATGTATAGTTCTAACTATAAATGTAATGAGAATTCGGCAAAGACATCTGTGTAAACTAGAATGAATCATAGAGCATAGGAAATCCTGGAATATTAGAGCTAGGAGAAAATTTAGAGAACAACCAGACCAGGCAAGGATTCTTTTAGTTGCCTCTGACAGATATAATATGTTTGTGACCAGGAACAAGTCATTAAGTACTTACTGATAAGTCAGTTCTCTACATGATGCAGACTAGTTTCCAAGCTGCATTCATGATATTTCCTCAATTGAGCAGTTACATGACTGGACCAATTTTACATTCACTGCACTAATACACTATTTCAATAAATCTTTTTTGCAAAGTAAAGAAAGATTCTTAGGTAATATGAATCACCACCCAATAATTTTTGTCTTACATGGATTTTTATTACACTAGCACACACCTGTAGAGTACATAGTGTCTACCTTTAAAAAACTTACAGGGGCAGCTAGGTGACACAGATGATAGAGCACCAGCCCTGGAGTCAGGAGGACCTGGGTTCAAATGTGACCTCAGATACTTAATAATTACCTAGCTGTGACTTTGAGCAAGTCACTTAATCCCATTTTCTTACCAAAAAAAAAAAAAAAGAAAGAAAAGAAAAGAAAAGAAACTTACAGTCTGGACTCCAAAGGAATAAGGCAAACACATGGGAACAATATAATAAAGATGCTTAAACAAGGTGTTGTGAACCCATGTGGAAAAGGCCTCTAGTGATCAAACCAAGTTCAAAAATTCATCACCTTCAACCTCTCAGCCACAATGGTATTCTGAGGGAATGTTTTAAAACTCTATGGGACTGAAATTGGAGAATCAGGGTGAAAAATGCTTATAAAAAATATAAACAAGTATAAGTTAATGTAGTATGAACTAAGTAAATAAATGCTGCTGGAGCACCGAGTTGTATTAAACTTAAGGCATAGAATTTCAAATATACTTACTGCCCAAGAAAACCCACAAATTCATTACAATCCAACAGACCACATTCCCGCATTCTGTCCATGTTAGACCACAAGTTCACACTGAACACACTTCAGACTGAAAATATTTTCAGAAGCACATTTCTTAGTGTCTCCTTAGAACTTATATTTCCACTTGCTTTGCCCACCCAGATATTTGAACCACATACTTAACATATTCTCTGACCATGAACATCTTAAAGAAACCATTCTTTATCACCATATAAAGATGCTTTTTGTTAGGCTTGAATTTCTTCAGGTTTTTAGAAATAGCTACTACATTATAGCATCTGGATACAATAACTTCAAGTCTTGTCATGTTTCCATTAAGATTGTATGTTATATAATCACCTAAATAGGAATGGAAAGACCAGATAACCCTGAAAAGGAAAAAAAGGAATGGTATTGTTCCCCTTCAATTTTAATAGAATCCCACAATATTTTTGGTTTTGCATGTTAAAAATTATAGAAATACAAGCAAAAAAGGACTCCATTATTATCCATATCACCACCATAATTACCTATCTGTTCATGGTTGAATTGTTTTAGAAGTTAAAAGCCCTCTAGAAGTCAGTAATCCCCAATGATATTAAGACAAACAAGCAAATAAAGGTGGAGGGGGCTATTAGTACATTATCACTATATAAATAAAATAAGTACATATATATATATATATATATATAAATATATATATATATATATATATATATATATATATATAGCATTGGGATAAAAGATTTAATAATATATATACTTCTATTATTAAATCTTTTATCCCAATGCTATTTTCATTTCAATTCAATAAAATATCTACTGTGTGTAATGTATTTTCAGCTATTCTTTCCACTTTGATTCACAACTCAAATCCAAAGATTTTTCTTCTTTTCTTTCACAATAATTAGTTATCAATCTGTGGGAAAAGGAAGCAAGTAGTAGAATGAAAAAATCCGTTAAAAATCTCTTTTAGGGGGTGGCTAGGAGGCGTAGTGGATAAAGCACCAGCCCTGGAGTCAGGAGTACCTGAGTTCAAATCCTGTCTCAGATACTTAATAATTACCTAGCTGTGTGGCCTTGGGCAAGCCACTTAACCCTGTTTGCCTTGCAAAAACCTAAAACAAAACAAAACAAAAAAATCTATTTTACCCTGGACTTTCTTTGATTATATTTTATAATATATTTCATCTTTGAAATAATTTTTTGGCCCAAAATTGAAAGTACTTTGCACTTAATTGAGCAAACATTGGTTGATAGAGTAGAAAAATGATTCAGAAGTATCTTGAAATTTGTGAAAAATATATGAAATAGATATTCAGTAGCATGTATCATCAGAGAGTGACTTTGCTGAAAAATAATCCCAAGAAAAGAGAATGGGGGCAGAGTTTAGCAAATTAAATGAATTTGAAAATCACATTTTATACTGTCTATTATAATAATGATAGTAATGTTATTTGTCTGTCTTATTAATATTATTTAGGCACAGTAATTCTTATTGCCTGTGAATATAAATCCTTCACAAAAGTCTCACTGTCATGTTTGGAAGTGATCCTAGGCTCCATCGGAGAGTGGAAACTTTGATCGATTCCTTAAGTTGGAAAGACTTTGGAACAGACTCCATTACCCTAAGAATAAGTGTAATGAAGTAGGGAGAGGCTGACCACCAGTATACAGCCCATTAAAGAAAGAGTCAATGTGGCTCTCAGTATAATGCAGCCCCTCTCATGTCTACATTGACAGTAATAAAGTGGCAAAAGGGATTGGGGGTAATTAATAGTTACTTTTTATCCAATAATAAACATTAATTTAACTGCTTGTTCTCTCTAAAATACAAGATGAATGTCTAATTGGTCAAAAGCTCCTAGAGGAATTGAAACAAAGATATTAACATCCTTGGTATAAATAAGCCAGAAAACCTTTTATAATACCAGGTAAATGAAAGAATGACTCGCAGGAGCTCTTTGTAGAATTCTATAAGCGTTGGTTTCAGCATGCAATTGCTTGTTTCTAATAGTAGAAAGGCACCATAAAATATTTCAAGGGAAACTTTATCATCTAATTTTGCAGAGCTCATAATAAGCTGGAGCAAAAATACTATCAAAATCGATCTAATTATCCTCAAATTCTTCCTCTTTTCTACCTTTCCTATTACTTGATTACATATATTCAAAAATGTACATATAGATAGATAGTGTATTTATATACACAATTTTTGTATGCTGTCTCTTTGATTTGAAGGTGAGTTCCCTGAGGGCAGGCAGGGACAATGTTCTTGCTTTTTGGAGAGAGGGGATGGGTATCACCAAAATTTCTTAGTACGGTGATATATATATATATATATATATATATATATATATATATATATATATATATATATATATATATAGTGCTCAATGTATTTTGTTGCCTGATTGATTGACATGAAGGTAATTGTAGCTCATGAACACTAATAGTACCTATTGCAAAGGTTCAGAAATCTTATGAAGAAAATTGAGAGATCTTCTATGTCATGTCAACACATATGGGTAATAAGTGACTTCATTGTAAATGATGGAGCATGAGAGAGAAAAGTGAAAAATATTGGAATTTAATTCAGGTTTTAAAAACATGAGAGAGTAAAGGTGTGCAAACTATACAAAAGTGTAATGCTTTTATATTATAAACAAGATAATTTATCAATAAACCTGGAAGGCACTGAACATAGTGAGCACCAAAGAACATCACAAAAAATAAATTAACTGCTAGCCATTTGTGCACAATTGATTCATATTAAATCAATACCAAATTAGATATGTAAAATCAATTGTGAATCTGAAATTATATGAAGTCAGAAGATACAACCTGATTATTCAGATAAATCATCCATGTCCCACAAAATAGAAATTGTATAAAGGTAAAGACATTGATTCTGATTACTATTATTTCCTATAAAAATGCCAAGCAATCGTCAGAGCAAAGAGGCCAAAAGAGAACAAGAACTATTTCAGGTAAAGAAAAGGAAAATAATGAGTCTCCTTGCCATGCACAAAGACTCTGAAGCTAATATTATTTTTAAAAATAAATTCATTTGCAAAATATTATAAAGGAAAATCATATTAGGTTCTAAACAGTATCACTCTCCACACAACAAATCAGTGAAGATCAGTGGAATAGGAAATCAGTCTACATCCAGTTTAATATGAAACTCAATGAAGCTAAATCATCAAAAAGAATTCATTGACAATACCAGAATGACAACTCAGGGAAAAATGGAATAGCTTTGTCAATATTTATAAAATTTCTAAACATTTCTAAATGTCATTATTCCTAAAATAAACTTTTTCAAAAATATAGTGAAACTCCAAAATGTATACTCCACCACCTGAGTCTATATGAGGAAGCAAAAATGACACACAAGGAGAGATTTCTCAGTCAAAACATGGGAAGAGAATAAGGCTTTGCAAAAGATGTCTGAAAGCGTACATATTTTTACAGTGACAAACTGACCAAAAGGTGTCAAATATTTACAATAAAAAGATGATTTGGTAAAGCAAAATATAGCCTTGACTTCAGAATCAAGACTATACAAATTTCCATGCCAAATGTAACCACAGGTAAAATTGTGTTCAGAATCCTGATTAGTAACATGAAGTCATAAAACAAACATGTATATTAATAGAAGGTCTTGACAACTTTTCTGAAGAATATCCAGAACAGATTGCAAGTAGAAAAGATGTCTATTATTGCTTGTATCTTGCTCACATCAGTATCTGTGATATTATGGTTCTTTTCACTAAAATCTAAGTATATTAAGAATCTTTATTTTCTAAAATAACATGTGAAGTTGAATGGGCAGTCCACTGAGTTTTTCACTAGGTTTATCTTAATCAAGAACTACAGATAAACAATAAGCTAGGTGCAGAATTAAATATGAACAAGAGAAAAGGACAGTCTTTCCATCTGTAGTTATAATTCATATCTTCTTATAACATAATAACATTTCATTACATACATGAACCACAATTTGTTTAGCCATTCTCAAAATGATTTGTATCTGTTTTTCTTTGTTACACAAAAATATTTGCTATATGTATTTTAGTGAATAAGGGACTTTTCTTTTTGTCATTGTACCCTTTGTGGATACATACTTAGAAAAGGAATCCCTGGGTCAAATAATTTGGATATTTCAGTTATTGTCTGTGTAATACCAAATTACTCTTTCAAATAATTCACAGTTCTACCAACAATACATTAGTATGGCTATCTTTACACAATCCCTCTAGGATTGATTAGTTCTCTCTTTTGCCATCTTTTTTTCTGTATAGGAGATGAATTTTCCATATAGGAGATGAAACTTCAAAATTATAGTGATTGCATTTCTCATTATTAGGGATTTGAGGCATTTAAATAGTAGTTAATAGTCAACATTCTTTTTTGAGTACTGTTTGTTCATATTCTTTAACTACTGATCTTTTGGAGACATGTTTTATTTTATATATTTCTATTAATTGTCCATATATCTTGGATATTAGAGGCCAATCATTTGATGTAAACCTATTTCCCCAATTAACTACTTCCCCTCTCATTCTGGTTACACTTGGATTTGTTCATCCAAAAACTTTTCAATTTTGTGTAAATAAAATTATCTGATTTATGTTTTGTAATCATCTATATTCCTTATTTCATTAAGAATTCAACATCTACCTAGGTGTGTGAAAGTTATATGATGTACTTCTCTACTATTTTTTCATAGCATAATCTTTAATATTAACATACTATATATACTTTGAATTTATTATAGTATTGGGGTAAGAGGCCCTAAGCCTAATTTCTGCCAGGCTGCTTTTTGGTTTTCCTAGTAATTTTGCTTGATAATGAGCTCTTTCCTAGGTAATTTTCATTTGGGAGTTTACTGAACAATGAATTATTGAGTCCAAATATTTGTTTCTCTTTGTCTAATCTATTATATTAATCTACTTTCCCATATTCAACTCATGCCAAATGATTTTAAGACAGTTTAATTTGAAGTTTCCTCCTTCATTCCTACCTTTTTTTTATTATTTTCCTTGATATTTAAATTTTTTTTCTTTTCTCAAAAGATCTGTATTATTTGCCTAACTGTAAAATATTTCTTGGTGGTTTTAAATAATACTAAATTTGTAAACAAATTCAGGCAATACAAAGTGTCACAAAATTTTAATGACTTTAATAGCTTAATAGCAGTAAGACTTTTGGAACACTTTGTATTGTCTTTTTATTATATTTTATAGCCAATAGGCCAGCTAGGTTGTACAGTGGATAGAGTGCCAGGCATGAACTAAGGAAAAAGCATCTTTCAGAGTTCAAATATGACCTCAGACACCCATTAGCTATGTGATCTTGGAAAAGTTAATTAATGATGTTTGCCTCAGTTCCTCATCTGTAAAATGAGCTTCGGAAGCAAGTGGCAAACCATTCTTATATCTCTGCCAAGAAAACCCTGTATGGGGTCATGAAGAATTGAACATGACTAAAATGACTCAACAATAAGAATGGCTAATGGGTAGTTAGAGATATAAAACTGGAGATCAGACAAGAAGTTAGATTTAGCTAAATAGAACTGAGTATCATCTACATAAATACAATAGCTGATTCCAAGGGTGATGATGAGAACACCAAATAAAATAGTATAAAGGAGAAGAAAAGAGGTCCCAGGAAAGAGCCCCATGCAACAGGTGTATGTAATAGGTGCAAGTGATCCTGATGAAGATCCAGCAAAGTAGCATGAGGACAAGTGATCTGTTTGGTAAAAGGAAAACCAGAAAAATGTCCCAAAGATCTAGGGAGGAGAAAGGTCAAAGAAGATTCCAAATATCAAGGAGAAAAGTATGATAGCTTGTAGAGAGGTCAAGAAGAGAAAAAAATGAAGGTTATTGGTTTTGGCAATTAAGAAGTCATTGATAGGGGCAGCTAGGTGACATAGTGGATAAAGCACTGGCCTTGGAGTCAGGAGTACCTGGGTTCAAATAAGGTCTCAGACACTTAATAATTACCTAAGCTGTGTGGCCTTGGGCAAGCCACTTAACCCCATTTGCCTTGCAAAAAGCCTAAAAACAAAACAAAACAAAAGGAAGTCATTGATAACTTTGGAGAGCAGTTTCTGTTGAATAAGGAGGATAGATACCAGAATGCAAAACAAAAATAAGAAAAGAGTGAGAGGAGAGGAAGTAGAGGCCCATGTCATAGCTATCCCTCTCCAGGAGCTTTGTCACAAAAAGGGAGAAGACATATGGGATAGGTAGGTCAAATAAAGAGTTTTTGGAGGATAGAGGATACAATATGTTTCTAAGCAATAGAGAAGCAACTAGTAGACAGGAAGAGTTTGAAAATTAGTGAGTGGATTTAATAGAAGCACTTAATATGCAAATTGCTGAAGAAGACCAAATGGAATGGGATCACTTCTACATATAAAGGAATTTGCTTTAACAAGAAGGATGAACTTGTGCATCTTAAGGGTGAAGGAGAATAACATAAAAGAAAGCATCTGGTAATATGAGAACAGGAGGGGAGAAAAGGAAGCTCATCTTAATAACTACATCATGACTTGAAGTAGAAAGCAGGAAATATCAAAAGTTCTTGAGAAACAGTGGTTAAGATAATTGAATCTTAGAGCTATGGGGACTTTACATATCATAAAAATAACTTCTTTCATTTTACTAAAGCCCAGAAGAATAAAATGATTTATATAAAGTTACAAAGCTAATTAAGTGGAAGAGCTGAGACTAGAATTCAGATTAATTGGCTCCAGGTCTAATTTTTCTTAGCACTATATCATATTTCCTTAAGTTGTAACATAGTTGTTAGTAACTTATGTGTCTGTTCTCTGCATTGTTGTGGGCCCCTCCCCTTCTCATGAAGAAGAATGAGAATAATGCCAAGAGCTGCAGATTCAGAAAATCTGGGTTCATATCCTGACTCTGATATTATGACCTATGTATCTTGGACAAGTTTATTTCCCTGTCCTAGACTGATTATTCATCTATAAAATGAAATATATGACTTTCTGGCTCTACATATGTGATCATATGACCTCTTCTAACATACTTACTGTCTTCAATTATCCACTTTTTCCTATGACTGCAGAACTACAATCTTGTCTTTAGTGAGAATACCTGAAAAATCTGTAAGATAAACTTCATCTATGTATAAGAGTGACAAGTGAATCAAATAATCATGCCCAATTGAAGAGAAATTACTAATAACAAACTAGTCCTGATTGATGTCTTTGTCAGGCAAAAATACTACTAGTAGCTAACTCTTCAGTTGAATACATCAAAGGCATTTGAATTAGGTAAGAAAAGGTCATAATCAGTTTGGAAGGAGTGAAAAACTTTGATTTAGGTGAGATGATACTGAGCAAGAAGACATCAAAGTGATCCTCCAACTGCATAGTCTTCATTCCAGTGGGAAAAAGAAGTGGAATGGGAGATGGAGTTTTTTTGGTTTTTGTTTGGAGTTTTTTGGCTAGGCAATAAGGATAAATGATTTGCCCAAGATCACACAGCTAGATAATTATTAAGTGTCTGAGGCTGGATTTGAACTTGGATCCTCCTGACTCCAAGGCCACTGTTCTATCCACTGTGACACCTAGCCACCCCTGATGAGGAAGTTTTTAATCAAAGTTTAGTGTTCTTTTTTAAGAGTATTTGGGTGTGAAAATAAGGAGATCTCTAAACAATTTATTTTTCTCTCCAGTTCAGTTGATAAAATTGCAAAATGTAGGCAGCAGGAAACAGAAATAGCAGGTGCTAAAAATCTTAAAGTGCAAAACTATGTTTACATTGTTATCCTTTTATGAAGTATTAAGAAGTCCTTAACAAATTTTATTAAATATGATGGAATTAAAGAGTAATAAGCCATCCTCTAAAAAGCAAGTATACTTTATAAAAATTTATTCAAGGCAGGAGACCATTCTTAAGTGTATAAGATTTGTGAGTTGAGAATAGACTTACTTGGGAGACCTACTTGTCTTTCCTCACCCCAACCTCCTCAACAATCCTCAGCACTTTTGAAGAGTAGCACCAATCTGATGGGAGATGCCACATCCAGCAGGAAGCATGAAACTGGAGGAGCCTTGAGGAATTGAGGGAATTATTCCTAACTATGAGCAGTAGAGGACAGGATCAGGAAGCCCAGTTAAGATATTATACCCATAGAGAATAGCATAGGAAGAAATATCAGGACCCTGCAGTGCTAGATAGGTGAGTTGTATGGTCCACATGTTCCCTCTGTATGTAACTCTCTGCGAGTGTATAGTAAGTTTTTGCCTGTTTTTCCCACTCACATTGTATATGGTTGTGAAATGTGTCCCCAGGTTTTTGTGTGGAAGGTTTGTTATTATGTGTACAATGCCAGTTCATAAAAATCTACTTGGATTTAATTGTGTCTACTAGCTGCCGTTAACAAAAACTTAATTATATTTTCTTTTTTCCCCAATTACATGTTAAAACAATTTTTTAACTTTTTAAAGTTAAATTCCATCCCTCCCTCTTTCCCTTCCCTCCCCTTCCCTGAGATGGTAAGCAAAAAAATATAGATTATATGTACAGTCATATAAAAATACTCAGTCATTTGGTCTAAGACTTAATAAAACAGAAAGAAAGAAGTTAAAGGGGAAAATAGCATACTTTGGTCTGTATTCAAACAATATCAGTTTTTTTCATGAAGGCAGACTGTGAGCATCATTAGTCCTTTGTGATTGTCTTAGAGCATGATATTGCTGAGACCAACTAAATCATTCACAATTTTTCATAGTACAGTATGGCTGTTATTGTGTACAACAGGGTTGTCCAACCTTACTTTTAAAAGTTATAATTGACCCACAGAGTACTCTGAACCTGAGGTAATTGTTAAAAGTATGGCAAACCATAGTCATTATAGATGCAAATAGCAACAAATAGATGCTGATAGCTATGATTTATTCAAGAAAGGGAGTTACAACATAATATCTATTGTCATAAGAGATTAGCCCCAATATCCCAAAAAACAAATGCATTCATAGTATAGTATAGTATAGTAGTTACTAATAATGATGAACTTGAGTAATCAAAAGAAAGATTGTGTTTAGTTATGCCAAAAGTGGCATAACCAAAAGTGGGGGGGGGTGTTTTTGGAGGAAAGGGGTCTAGATCTATGATTTCATAAGTATCAGAAATTCAAGGTACCTAAATTTCCCTTCCCCAGTAGCTTGTAGAATTTAGAGAGTTGGGTGGGACACTGGGATCTTAAATGCCTTAACTCATAGTTATATGTCTAATAATTGTTAAAAGCGGGATTTTAACATATCTTCATATTTGCAAGGCCATCCCTTTAACCAATACAGAACACTGTCTCTTTTCATTAAAAAAAACATTTAGGAAAGATAAGTATGTGAACCAGTCATGTGGAAAAAAACAAAGGATAATAGAGAAATAGATATAGTCCTATACTGATTGATTATTCTAATACAACTCTGTAATCATCAACTTTGGGAGCTTCCAGTGTGGAAACTTACTCCAGTGATGCAGATTACCAACTCAACTGTATTGTCTGGCTATTGAGAGATCAAATGAGTTTTACAAAGTCACATAAAGTAGAATGTTTCAGAGACAGGACTTAAATTCAAGTCTTTCCTACTTTCCTGTTCATTGTGGTATTGACACTTACTACATGGGTACCAATGAAATTTTAAAAGACTTAGAAGGCATCTAAAATATTAACTGGATCCTTTGTGGAAGATTCATGGGAGGATATAGACAACAGTCACATGGAATGATAAACATGGGTTACTATCAGCACCAATGGAGAGAATGTTTGTGATCAGTTAGATAGCCATATCTATTGAAGAATATCCAGGATGCTATTTACTAAGGCAGAGAAGTGTATAATAAAAAACTTTAACCGAAAAATATAATATTACATACTTATAACAGAGTAATATGCTAACAATGAAGTCATAGATACTATCCATATATGCTAGTTAATTTTGCTCTGTTGCATGGCCACAAACTTTACCTAACCCAAACCATGCCCAGCTGTTAACAAATGCATGATAATCAAAGGATAACTAGTTGAAAATGTTCAGATGTATGAGTACTAAACATGAAAGGAAGAACTCAAAGAATCTTCTGTCAGTAGTTTCATTTTATTATAAATATACAGACAAGAATATTTGAGTTTTTCTCCTGAACCAAGTGCTAATTTACCTTCATGCTATCTACCTTGTGAAGTAATATATGCTTATGTCTACTAAGTAGTATAATAGGGATTTAAATTAGGCCTTGAGGGAAAGTTAAAATTTTGACAGTTAAAGAGGAAAATTAAATTGATGAACAATTAACAAAAACTTGGAATTTGAGGCTTGAGGTCAAAGAAATCAAAGGATTAGAGTCTTATTTTCAGTTCTAGTCTTTAAAAAAAAAAAGCAGACGCTGAAATTGAAGCCAAAGCATTGACATGAGAGTATACTCTAGAACTAGTTGACAAACTGTGATTTATAATTGCATTTACAAATCCACAAATCAGAAAAAAATTACGTTTTAAAAATTATTATAAATGTGAAAAATAGCATGAAACTATTTACTTTCCATGAAACCTTCCTTAAAAGTGGGGAGCAATATAATCTCAGGTTAGATATGAAGTCAGAGAAACCAAATCTGAATCCTTTCTCTACCACTTATGACCTATGTGACCCTGGACAAATCACTTCTCTGTATCTTAGTCTTCTCACTGGTAAAATAACATTTTGACTTAATGATCTCCTTGATGCTCTTTTAAAGCTTTATATTATGTGATCCAATGAAAAGAAATAGACTGAATAGGAAATGAGGTGCTGGAAAAATGAGCAAAGAGATTTTTTATCTGCAGATAAAAACCTGTACTTAGTGTCATTTATTCAAAAGCATATTTTTTTAAGAGATGGAGAATGAGGAGAAAAGGTTAGTTGAGGTGGAAATGGAAAACCGAAACTCAAAACATGTATTGTGGCAACCAAACAGCCAAGGAAAAAAAAGTTGAATATAAATCCAAAGAATTCCATATCATTAAAGAACTACTAAGGAAGGAAAATATAACACAGTGTTGAAACTGGCAAAGAAAATGAGTCTATATTATTATTACTCTTTGACCTTTAAAAAATGATTTTTGTTCTTTTCCTTCATACTTTTCTTTATTTCTCAATTTTACCTTTTATTTTCTTTGACCCTCTTTTTCCATTAAGTTTCCTGCAGTTTCCTTTGCCTTCTCAACTGCACACTATTAGCACCTCTTTATTCTAATCCTCTGCCTTGCTCTGAATATTTCTCTCAAGCCCTGCTGTAACTGTAGGAGATCTGGAATCTGACACGTGGGGCAAATGGTTTCTTTCCAGCATCTTACACACCAACACAAACACATAGGCAAACCCAGCACTGACATTGGCATGAGATTCAGAAATCACAGATCAGCTCAGCTGTTATGACTGAAAACATGGGTGGGCTGATGGCCAGCAGCTTTACATTGATGATCAGATTCCACAGCAATCAAACTTTTCTGCCAACTCCAAAAACATAAGAAACTAAAAAGATTGTCGTCCTTTAAGACATTGTGTTTAGATGGGCTTGGAGGAGTTTGAAAGTCAACAAATTTATATAACTCATCCTAGGGCACTTGAACTAATGGTCTAACAGATTTAACATTCCTGTAGTATAAAAGGAGCTTATTAGCCACTTGAAGAGACCATTCCAAGTTATTAGATATTTCCCCATAGCATTTATGATTTGGATTTTTTCCCAGGAGTTACATGATGTACTCTATATTGAATTAGGACTACACAAAAAAGGAAAAAAATATATTCTGTGTCTTACAGGCAATTGAATGATCTTCAATGAAATGTCTTTCTCTCTTTAATTACCCTTCTTACTCATTTAATTATAATTGGAATAGTTCTTGTTGGAATTAAAATGTAATGAATCCCTTCACTTCTAATGTAAGTATGTAGTGATAAAGATTTCTGTGCTCACCTGTGTATGATCATTACTTGAAAGTGAAGAATTCAAAAGAGTAAATGTTAAATGATCTAAGAAGCTGAAAAATCTTCATTTAATTCATTTTCAGCTAATCTGAAATTTTTCTTCCTCTATCATTTATAAGTAAATGTATTTATTTACACTGTCAGTCAATACTTGCCTTGCATTTTGGTATGGGAATGGTGAGGAGGAGTTTATACTACTTGAATTCCAGAGCTTTTTCCCCTGGTACCACCCAAATTCCAGAACTTTACCTGCTTTAAAAAAAAATAAAGCAATCTTTCTCTGCTTTGCTTGAACTGGGGGGAAAAAAAGATGATTGAGATAAAAAAAAGGGACCTTTTTTTCCCTCCATGCTAACTTGGAATTCAAAAATTGGATTTTTCTCTATTTTAATATCAATGTCTCAATGGAAAAAAATAATCCCAAAATAGTCATTTAAGTCACTATTAGAGACTTTCCTACAGAAAGTAATGATGGTATAAAGGAGCTTAATCTTTAGAATCCTTAATCAAATCAGAGTTTTCTAGACATGAAAAGTATATCACACAAGGTGGACCATTGTTACTTGATCAAACTGAAGAAACATATTGGTCAATATAAAAGGCAAACGGATTAAGAGAGCTGGAAAGCCATTAAACAAGCCTGATTAGGTTCCCCCACAAATTTTTTTCATCTCTCAACTAAGTCCTCACTGCAGCAATATAATTTTTCTTTGACCTTTAAAAAAGTTTTATTGATGCATTGAGAGATTTCATAACAAAAACAAATAAACAACACATTGACCTCATCTGAAAGTATGTAAAGCTCTATTGATCTACTTTTTTTTCTTAGCTAGTACCAGATAGTTTTGATAATTATTATCTTATAATACAGTTTAAAACCTGGTACTTCTAAACTACCTTCCTTTATACTTTTTTCATTTTTTCCTTTAATTTTCTTGATTTTTTGTTTTTCCCAATAAATTTTTTTAGTATCTGTTCTAATTCAGTTTTAAAAAAGTTTTTAGTAATTTAATTAGTATGGCATTGAATATATAAATTAGCTTGGGTAAAATTGTCATTGTTATCATATTGACCTTACCTTACCATTAATAATTAATTCCTCTCCAATTATTTAAATCTGATTTTATTTGTATTTTTTAATAATTTTGTTTATATGGTTCCATTCTGTAACCCCCAACTTTTCACTTTTTAAAGTGCTTTTTTTTTAACAAAAATCTATTTTCTCTCCCTTCTATCCCTTTGGTGGGGGAGGGGGAAGAGAAAATAAATGCAAATCTCTTGTAACAAATAAGCAAAATAAATTTACTTATTAGCTCTATAAAACAATTTGCTTCATTTTTCTATATGTCATCTTTCTGTCACAAAATTGGTAGAATTTTACATCATCAGTCTACTAGACACCTGAATGATGAATGTAGATCAAAGTTCTTATAATGTTCAGAATTTTATCTTTATAATGTTACTGAAAAATTTGTTCTGCTTCTAATCATTTTGTTCTTCACTTTACAAAAGTTTCCATAACTATTCTTTTTATAGAACTTGTATAATATAGCATTTCTATCAGTTCATATGTTTGATTATTTCCTCATTTCTTATAACATAGCAATATATTTTCACATTCATTTACCACAATTTAATCAGTCATTCCTCAAGTAATGGGTATCTCCTTAAGTTTTCAGTTTTTTGTCATCAGAAAAAAAAGCTGCTGTAAATATTTTTGTACACATTGAACTTTATCCTCTTTCTTTGATCTCCATTGAGTATGGATCTAGTAGGGATAATATTAAGTCAAAGGGACTGTATGATTTAGAAATGTTTTTATATTATTCCAGTGTGCTTTCTAGAATCATGGTGCTCATTCACAGTTCTTCCCACAGTGCATCAATGAACTTGTTTTCCCATAGCTCCTACAATATTTATCATCTTTGCCAATATGATGAGTATGAGGTAAAAATCTCAGAATCACTTTAATTTGTTCTCTAATTAGTAGTGATTTGGATTTTTTTTAATATGGCTATAGATTTCTCCTTTTGTAAACTATTGTACATCTTCAGACCATTTATCCCGTTCTTGTTTTTATAAATTTGAATCTGTTCCTTATATAGCTTGGAAATGAGACTTTTATCAAATAAACTTTCTGCAAATAGTTTCCCTCAGCTAATTGTTTCCCTTTTAATCTAAGCTTTTTTAGATTTTTTTGTATAATTATGTAATCAAAATTAACCCATTTCTCTTTCTTTTGGAGGGATTTAGGGTTAAGTTACTTTCCCAGGATCCTACAACTACTAAATAGCTGAGACTAGATTTAAACTAAGATTTTCCTGACTCCAGGGACAGTGCTCTGTCCGCTACACTAACTGGCCCTCATTTTATCTTCTGAGATCTTCTCTGACACTTGTTTGGTCATGAATTTTTTCTCTTTTAAAGAGATTTGGGAGATAATTTGTTCCATGTTTTTCTAATTTACTTTTGATGTGACTTTTGATATCTAGATTGCATATTCATTTGATTAGTAACCCAGCATACAGAAGCAAATACATCTAATAGCCTAGTATTCAGTAGAAGGGGAAAAAAGATCCCCATCTATGTACAGAGATAATGAGAAAAACTGCTGGGAAAATCAAACAGCAGTATAGAAGAAATTTGATTTATACCAAATCTCCAAATCTTATGCAAAGATTACCGTAGAAAATTAATCCTTCTATTTCTCTATATTAATTAATCCTTCTGTATATTCTCTGTATCAATACTTACCCACTGAGGATATTCATTGCCTACACTTATCAAGCTTCCCATACTGTATTGGCGGGAGACCTCACTTCATTCTTCACTGAAAAAAACAAGGCTAAAGCTCTAATTTCTCATCCTATTACATTACTCAGAAATCATCTCTAACTCCTTCACTTTTCTGATGAAGCAGACCTTTTCCTACCCAAGGTCAATCCTTCTACATATGCTATTCCTCCAATTTTCTCCAAAAGACTGCTCCCACTGCCTTCCCCCACTTTTTCTAATCTTCCATGTCTTCCTATCTTCTGGTTTCTTCCCTGCTGTCTAAATACATGCCAGTGTACACACACACCCCTAAAAAAATTAATCCTATCATCCCCACTAGCAATCTTAAATCTCTTCTCTCTTCAGCTAAACCACTTTAAAAAACCTGCCTACGATTAGTGCCTTTATTTTCTCCCCTCTCCTCTAAACCCTATTCATTCTGCTTTTGAATTTTTAAATTGGATGCCTCACATACCTCTCTAATTCATTATCTCCACAATAGAACTCCTTATCTTTTCCCTAAGACTTCCCTTTTCCCCAAATTACCTATTATTATCTAGGGTATCAATATCCACTCCAACACAAGGTTTGCAATATCAATTATCATCTTTAGCTCCAAACTTATTTAATTCATATATTCAATCAACTGCCAAATCTTGCCACTTTCTTTCTCTATTATTATCTCATATATATCCTTTTCTCTCCACTCACACAAACACCACTGTAGTTCAAGATTTCATTATTTCCCATTTATTGTAAGAATCTTCAAACTGTACTCCCTTTTTCAAATTTCTCCCATTGAAATTCATCCTTAAAATTAGATGTTGAAATTATCTTCCAAAAATGTGCTTCTAGTCATGTCACCACTCTGTCCAGAGACTCCTCATTACCTCTCTAGGAACTATAGGATTTAGAAACAGTTCTCAAAATGGTCTTTAAGTATACCTCTGGTCATGTACCCTTCTATTAAGTGACTTCTTGTCTCTTTCCGGGTTTTTTTTTTTTAATGTTATTTTATTTTATCTTTTCCAATTACATTCAAAGATAATTTTCACCATTCATCTTTATTTACCTCCTTCTGTTCTCTCCCCCCTTCCCCAAGAAAGCAAATAATCTGATATAGGTTATGCATGGACAATCATGTTTAACATATTCCCATATTAGTCATGTTGTGAAAGAAAAATCAGAACTAAAGAGGAAAAAACCATGAGAAAAAGGAAAATAAAACAAGTTTTAAAAAGGGAAAATAGTTTTCCTTGATCTGCATTCAAACTATGATTTTTTTCTCTAACTTTGGATGGCATTTTCTATGACAAGTATTTTAGAATTGTCCTTGATTACTGAGTTGATGAGTGGAATTAAATCCATTATAGTTGCTCATCACACAGTGTTGCTGTTAAATGTGTACAATTTTCTGGTTCTGCTCACTTCAGCATCAGTCCATGAAAGTCTTTGAAAAGACTTTTTCTGAAGTCTGCCTGCTCATGATCTCTTGTAAAACAAAAATGTACCATTATATTTATATACTATAATTTGTTCAACAATCCCCAGCTGATGGACATTCCTTTGTTTTGCAATTCTTCATCCCTACAAAAAGAGCTACTATAAATATTTTTGTACATGTAGGGTTTTTTCCATTTTTTTCTTAATTTTTTTCCAATTCTTTTAAATATGACTCCCTTCCATGTGGTCTACAGTTGAGTTATGTTGTCTTACTTGTCATTTCTAAAATATAACACTCCTCTTTTCTCACTATCTTTGTACTGGTTATCTTCCAAGACCTGTCATGATCTTCCTACTTACCTCTGCCTCCTAGAGTCTTGGACTTCCTTTGGAACTAACTTTAAAAGTCATTTGTTCTAGAAGACCTTTTTGAGGTTCCTTGGGGCTTATGCTGTCTGCATAAATATCAGTTTCTATCTATTCTGTATGAATCTTTTCTGTATTTGGTTATTTACATAGCACATTCTCTAGAATGTAAACTCACCTTAGACTGAGATTGTTTTTTGTTTTTTCTTTGCATCTCCAGAGCATAGCATAGTGCCTGGATTACAACTATAAATCCTTACTGAAGGACAAATGAAGATAATTAATGAAATATAGGGAGCTTCTAGTGATTAACTAGTCCCTTATGGTCTACAAAGAGACAAATTGAGCCTGCTCTACTGGCAAACAACTCTTAGAAGCATATACCTTCAGCTCTTGAGGACTCACTTTTCACCTCTTCTCTTGGGTCTCTTACCATGTGAAGCAGAGAGGTGCTTTTCTTTTCCCCTTCCATAGCTCTCATTTTTTTCTATTTTTCCCTTCAGGTACTTTCATTTCATTCATAAAAACATTTTGCTTTTTAAGGAAAAACTCTTGCTTTAATTCTTCCAGTTGTAGTATGCACATTTGTGCCCAAGCTATGTTTTTCTTTTAGGCATTGTTAGTTGAACTTTTAGAGTATACCCTCTGTCCTGAATATTGTCCTGAATATCTTTGTTTCATTTTGGTTCATCCTATTTTTCCAGATGACTTTTTGATTATGGATTTGATGTTAGAGCTGAGCCCTTTCTCACCAATTCAGGTTATTCTAAAATTTCAGGATCAAACTAGGGGCTTGCAAGCTCTCAATGCTTACATAGGGCAAAATCTGATTGCCATCCTGTTGCCTAAACTCTGCAATTTTCTAAATGGGATTAGGATCTCTGTAAGAGTGGAGTGCTGATAGACTGGACCTCTGTCAGTCAATTAAAAAGCTCTATTGATTCAAAGTATAGGTTTTTCTTTAGTCTCAGTTTCTTGCCTTGGTTATTCCTATGTAGTCCATGCTAGACAGTAAAAAGAGAGAACCTACTCTAAGCTTGGAGACTGAATACCACCGCTGTTGTTGGCTTCTGAACTTCAGGTTTCTTGATTTATTCTCCAGGGAAAAGTAACCCTACAGCTAGGGTGTGAAGAGGTCCCCTTCTCACTCCAATCTGGATCTGGGCCCCAGGATTAAGTAGTAAATGAAAAATTGTTAGCACCCATCCCCATTGCTATGCCCCAGTATGCCTGCAGACAGCTCTGTCTGTTTCCCTATGCCAAACTGGGCCAAACAAAGGATTCACTCTATCTTTTTTTTCTATATTTCTCCATTAGAATTGAGTCTAGTACGTTTTATAGATCTCTTTGGTGGAGTTGTGGATGGGAGTTCAGCTGCATTGCTTCCTTCTACTATGTCATTTTGATTCCACCTTTTAGTTCTGTTTGGAAAACCAGGTACCTTCATCTTAAGTCCATCAGAAGCTTCCCCATTCTAGTCCTTCAATTCTTAGTTCCAAGGTCTGCCTTCTCTCTAAGAGGACATTCTCTGACTCAGACATGATTCTTTCTGGAACAAACAACAGGATCAACTTAGCCAACTAATGCTCCATTTAGACTTTTTTTTCCCAATAATTCTTCCTGAAACAAGGCTAAATCAGAAAAATCACTATAACTTATATTCACTATTCAGTGCACTTCCCCTCCTCAGCTAACTATAAAAAGTGATAATGGCCAAAAATCAGATGATTATTTGTCTAATAATAAATATGTAGACTTAAAGAATAGGTACGGAGGCAATTATAAATCCAAGGGGATGAAATTATTGCCTTTGATCTTTTCATTTGCAAGTATAGTCAGTCACCCAGCATATTTTACCACTCATGACTACAAAAGGGCAAAGTCTGAAAGGGATTTCTGGGGCCATCTAGTGCATCATTTTACAGGGAAGGAAACTTAGGACCAGCGAGTTAAGTGAAGTGACTTACCCCAAGTCAAATAGGTAGTAAACATCAGAGATAGGATATGTGCCCAGGTTCTAAGACTTCAGAGCTGAAGGACTTAGAATAGTAAAATATTTTTGTCTACTAAAAATACTACAAATAATTGTACAAATAGTACATTAGTAAAGTCGTAGGAAATAATTTAGTTGTAAGAATTTCTGTATTATAATCCAGGACTCTACCATCACCTTATTTTTAAGAATAAAAAAATATGCATATAAGAGATATATATAATTCCTAGTTCATTTTCAATGAGATTATACAGATTAAATGCTCAAATTTTGTGAAGCTAATTAAAGATAAAAAGACTTTTGATGTTTGTATTTAATTATAGTGTCAAAATTATATGGGTACATGCATAAGTAAAGAAATGAAAATTACGTTAAAGAATAATTAAATATCGAGGTCAAAATAGACATGAAAGAAAAGAAGGGGAAATGTGTTGTTTATTTCCCATATTCCCTAAGAAAGTTTCAGAACCTATTGGGAAGAAAATGCAGAAATTTTGGATTTGCTGGTATCTTTGCTGTATTTTCCAGACCTTAGCTGAGAATAAATAGGACTCAAGACAATCTTTCCTTTTTCCCTCCATGTTTGATTCAATTGTGTTTGCTTTGATGATTGGATCTTATGTAATAGTGAACAATTATCAGGAGAGGACAAAGTGATTGGTACAGAATGGTGACCTTTTCTCTCTTCTTAACATTAAAGATTGAGATCTTTTGTTATTGGGTTTTTGAATTACATTATGTATTTGGGTTTTTGAAAACCCAATACATAATGTAATCTTCTAATAGATGTTATGGGGTAAAATTTCAGAACACTGTCAGGACATATTCCTTGATCTCAACTAATCAAAAAGGATCAATTGCCATATGTCCAGGTTTACAGCAAGATTAAGACACACACACACACACACACACACACACACACACCTCATAAATACAGAATTTCAACCTGGGTATACATGGTATTCAAAAAATTACTTTTGATTAATTCATTGTGTGGAACAAAAATAGCTTGTCTACGGCCCTTGAAATGAAGGAGTATAATACCTCCCTCTGGAAATTTCTTGGACTGTCAGACGGAGTCATGGAGATTGTGCTTCTTCACAAACAAGTAACACTTTTGTACATTATTATTCAAAATAGATTCCTTCTTTTAAGTCCTAACTCTAACCTCCCATTATACAAGTATGTGTGTGTGTGTGTAGATAAACATGTTATATATACATATACATACATATTTATGCAATAATGGACTATGTGGGCCCCAGGTTGCTGGGGCATTATCTCACTACCTTTCCAGGAGCCTCTCTTTAGTTCTGACCCAATATATGCATTCAAGAGTGAGGTTAAACCATTTTTCTTAAACTCCCTGCTTCTTTATGCCTCACCACTACCAACCTAGAGCCCAAGAATTTGAACCCAAGCTGTCCCTCAGTGAATGAATGAAAAAAATTTAAGTAAATTCTTTTGTGCCAAGCACTATGCTACTTATTGAGAGCTTATATTCTTATGTGGAGAAACAAAACATAGGGGAATGGGGATGGTCTGGGAGGAGTGTTTTGGTCTTAAGGGTCCCAAAGATTGTGAGAGGAGGTGGAAGAGAAGAGATCGAAATCTCTTATTCTTTAACAATTCAGTTGCTTTTGATTTGACAAGTGAAATGACTGAATGACAACAGCAAGTTAGATATATCCTCATATAATTTATATGTATATATATGAATATTGCATGTATATGTGTATATATTGTTAAAGTTTGCCTGAAGGACCAGCTTTGCCCCAGAACACTGAAAATTTGGAGCATATTTCTCTTTCTACAGTAAAATTTAGCACACACCCTCAATTGAATTTATCTTTAATTCCTTATTATTTTTACATCATTAATTACAAATTTGATCTGAAGACACTTTTCTTGTTGCTTCTTCTCTATGCTTTTCATTCAGCTTGCAACCTAATATCTCTTACCAATTCTCATGCCAAAGGTCCCTTTATGCACAGCTGGAGATTGTATGTGTCCCTCTGAAGTGGTCTTCTGGCAAGAATCCAATCAGCATTAAATTTGAGCAACATAGGATGCTCACATTTCCAAGTAAGGGAGCTCTGAGGAGGAATATGTCCAACTTGCACCCCAGCAACAGGCAGATGATTAGGACCTCCCATAGGTTTTAAGGTCTTGCCAATGGGCATTACAAGTTACATCTGAGTTCTAATTGGTAATCAAATATTTAAGTTTCTGATGAAAGAAAACTACCATTCAAAGCTAATGCCATTATTGCAAGTGTTTATCATTAGCCTATCACCAAAAAAATTGGAAACAGAGGAAAATGCATAGCAATTGTAATTAATTACAAAATTTGAGGGAGATCCATCATTACTTAACAAACATAATTGCTTATTTTATCACTGAAAAACAACTTATATAATAACTATTTAAGTCATAAGTTGAGACAACACAAACTGTTCATCTGAAATTAACATTCCAGCCCAAGCCCTGTGCACATGCGCATGCACACACACACACAGAGTTCCTATGTTTTGAAGTCCCTCCCCTTTGAATTGTTGAATTTCTCTTCAACTAAAATGCTATCTCTTCCTCCAGTAAACCTTCCCTGACATTCTTGTCTTTCAACATAACACTGTATTTGCATCATTTTAGTGCAGTTAAGCTTGGAAATCTTTTTCTTCTTTCATGTTTGAATCTATTGCATTCCCTGTAGTGGTAAATTCCAAACTTTCTTCTGTTCTCTTTCTCTTCTGATCTTACTTCCTACTTTAATTAGGAAAATAATAGGAACAACACTAATAAGATGAATGTAATCAATTCTTTAATAGTTTACAAAGTCCTATACATACATTATTTCTTATGACCCTCACAGGGACCCTATAAAGTAAGTTCAGGTATTATTTTCTCCATTTTGTATATAGAGAAATTAAGACAGCTAAGTAAGAAAATACTGAAATGAGACAAACCTCAACCCACATGTCCTTCCATGAGTTAACCATAAGAGATGTACCAAATGGGTCCTTATTCACTTTCTCTTGACCTGTGGGAATACCACTGGAGCAGTTCACCCATCATCCCTCACCAGCTGACATTCCTATTTTTCTTTGAAGTGCCTCAGTGTTGATAGGTTGCAGCTGGCTCACACTCACCTCTCTACTCTATGAGAAAACATATTCAATTCTTTGAAGAATATCTCAGCCATTGAACACTAAATGAATATAAAGAATATGAAATTGAGGTCATAATGCCATAGGCTCCTCCATTTACTGTACCCCATATCTCATAATCCTTCCACATTGTCATTTAATCTTTCTCCCTTTACTTTAATCTCAGAGAAAGAGCTGGCACCCCAACTGGTCAACACAAACTCCATTCTTTCTTGATATATCCTTCCTGTTTTTCATTCTCTTGCCTTTCAGTTTCAGTATCTCTGTACCCACTGCTTCCTTTCCCTACTGATTACAAATATGCCCAAGTCTTCCCTACTCTAAAAATAAATAAATAAAAATAAAAAGACAGTGCAACTTTTTTAAAATCCTGGCTTCCAGAGGATTCTCAAATCCCTATGTCTAGCCTTAATATCATATTTAGAACTTGAAGAAATCTCAGAGATTATTTAGTACAATCCCCTCATTTTTTCAGATGAGGAAACAGGCTCTGAGGGGTCAAGGGATTTGCAAAGTTATATAATGGCAGACATGGGATTTAAACCCAAGTCCTCTGACTTTAGTGCTATATTGTCAAATTCTTGTTGGGTATATACATATATATATATATATATATATATATATATATATATATATATATATATATATATATATATTCTCATTCACCATCTCAAACTCATTCTTGACTCTTTCCTCTCCTTCACCAATCATCTTTGATTTGTCAAACCTCATTTATTTTACCTCCCCTATATTTCCCCTTTTCTCCACTCAACTATCCAACAATCTAGTTCAAGTGCTCCTAATTTAGCTTTCTGTCTTCCCCCCCCTCCAATTCATCCCACATGGAGTTATAGAAATTAATATTCCTAAAACATAGGTCTGACCAGACCATTTCTCTTCAGGGAAAAAAAAAAACTTTGGTGGAATACAGATTGCCTCTAGGATAAGATAGACATTCCACAATCTGGCATTTTATAAAGCCTGGTTCTCATCTACCTTTCCAGAGTTATTGCATATCACTTTTCTTCATGTACTCTATCACCTAGACAAACTGGTCTCTTGGATGCTCCCTGAACTTAATATTCCATACCATCTCTTGTTCCTTAATATTCTTATGCCTAGAATGCATCCCTTCCTTATCTATGTCTTTTTGAATTATAATCTTTCAGAGTTCATAAACTCTTTCCTCATTCCCCTAACTAGTGGACTTTGGACAACTAGAGAGCACAATGGATAGAGCACTAGCCTTAAATCAAGGAGGACAGGAGTTCAAATCTGACCTCAGACACTTTACTCTTACTAATTGTGTGACCTTGAACAAGTCACTTAACCCTAATTGCCTCTCATCCAGGGCCATGGCCTGATTCACTGCTGGCCACTGGACCCAAATGACTCTGGAGGAGAAAGTGAGACTGGTGACTTAGCACAGCACCCCTTCACTCAAATCCAATTCATGTGCTTGTCATGGCATCACCTCCCTGATATCATGGTCTTCTTCAGAAATGAAGGACAAAAAAATTATTAATTAGTAGGTTCTACTTCCACAAATTATCTTGCATTTATTTATCTGCATATATGTTGTATCCCTGCAAAAAACAAGTAAGTCAAGGACTGTTTTGCTTTTATAATTTTATCTTCAGAGTAGGTACTTAAACTTGCTGAATTGATTTATGTACATTTTTATCCAAGTACAATTATTTGTATTTGTGTCATATCCCTCATGGGACTGTCAGCTGCATTAGGGCTGAGAGATTTTCAGCTGCATTAGGCCTGAAACTTGTCATAGAACACCTTTAACTTTGACCACCAAAATTCATTTCATAGTATCTGGTTCACAGTTCTTACAATCCTTCCTATTATGCGTATGAAGATATTTTTCCTCTTAGAATTTTTAGCTTCTTTAACTGCCATCTTTCCTTATTGAGAAATATAAACAACATTGCAACATTGTACATATGAATCCACATTATATATGGAAACTATATGAAGTAACTGTACATATATAGCCTATATCACATTACTTGCTATCCTAAGGTGGGGGAAAGAAGGGAAGGAAGGAGGCAAAAAGTTTAATAGAATGAATGTCAAAAATTTTCTTTACATAGAATTTGAAATATATATATGTTATTTAATACAACCCCCCCAAAAAAAACTCAATAAATGTTTGACTGATCCAATTTAAAAAAAAAGAGAAGATACTACATGAAAACTTTTCTCCCCTTGCTAGGCACTTTGTGTATTAGACATTAATTCACCCTCTGCTATAGAATTTGAATTCTGAGAGAAAAAGACAAATACTTGAGATTCATTTCCATATTAAAAATTGGCTGATATCCTACATACCTATGCCATTTTAGTTGCATATTGCTTATACCTATGTCATTTTAATTGCATGTTGCTTATACCCTTATTTCTCCAATTATAATGAAATATTATAATTAAAATTTTAAGTTGAATGTTTTTCCTGGGTCCAAACATTCCCATAGCAACTGGAATCATTGATAAAACTTTCTATTTTATCCCCAATGTTAGTAAAACCTTAAATATGCTGGGAAATATTTTAGTCCTATATTTTCAAAGACAATAAAAAAAAACTATCTCACTCAAAGATCCCAAAAGTGTGTAAGAGTGTGTGAATAAAGACAGCAATCATTATATTTGAACTCCTGAAAAAAAAGATAGAGCATTTTTAATGCATCAAAGACTTTTCCTATGTAAGAAAAGAGAAGCATCAGACCATCCAGAACTGGATGTACCCACCCCTCCTCTGATTTACATCCCTGGACATATAATTTTGTGCCTGGTTTCTTCCTCCTTTTTCCTTGTAGTACAGATGCTAGATTAACATTGAAAATGCCAAAAATAGGAACTAAAATTGTTAGGAGAAACTTATCAAGTGTCATCATTTAAAAATTTTATGAACTCACAGACTTCCTTCCAACTGTTGGGTTGTGTCAGTGTTTTGGACTATTCCTTACATAAGTTTTGTATCTTCTCCAACATTGTGCACAGACCTTTGTGCAAAATAAGCACATATGATTTTTGAATTGTATTGAATATTATCTATGAGGTAGAGTCAGTCTTAATAGTATATAAAGCAGATGGTTGCTGGCACACTGACATTCAAAGAGCTTTTGTAAGGACATTACACCCTAAAGATGACTCTTTCACATGGGTCTCAAATTCCATAATTTTAACTTCATTTCTCTAGCTTAAGAGTTTATCTTTATGAAAATGAAAATGTCCTTGAGATGCATAGCATATACGTAGATTTGTAAGTTGTGTGCTTTGGGGGTTGTTATTTTTTAATTTTTAATTTTGTTTTTTTCATGAATCAAAGGTTATGCACACTGTTATTTTGAATTTTACAATTTTTCTCCTAATCTTGCTTCCCTCCCCCACCCCCCACAGAAGGCAGTCTGTTAGTCTTTACATTGTTTCCATGGTAGTCATTGATCTAAGTTGAATGTGATGAGAGAGAAATCATATCCTTAAGGAAGAAATATAAAGTATGAGGTATAGCAAAATTACATAATAAGATAACATTTTTCTTTCTTTTTAAATTAAAGTTAATAGATGTTAGTCTTTGTTCAAACTCCACAATTCTTTCTCTGGATGCAGATGGCATTCTCTATCGCAGATACCCCAAAACTGTGCCTGATGGTTGCACTGTTGGAATGAGCAAGTCCATTAAGGTTGACCTTCACCCCTATGTTACTGTTAAGGTCTACAGTGTTCTTCTGGTTCTGCTCATCTCACTCAGCATCAATTCATGCAAATCTTTCCAGGCTTCCCTGAATTCCCATCCCTCCTGGTTAAGTAACTTGACCAAAGTCAAATAGCTAGTAAATATCAAGTATCTGGGCTGGATTTGAACTTCCATCCTATTGACTCCACGGCCAGTGCTCTATCCACTGCACCACTTAGCTGCCCCAATTTGTAAATTGTGAATGTCGGAATGAGATCTTGTGGAAGCAAAACAATCACAACAACATTTGTTCTTGTTGTTGTTGTTGTTATATCGAGCTTACTATGTTCCAGGCAATGAATT
Organism: Macrotis lagotis; assembly: GCF_037893015.1. NCBI lineage: Eukaryota > Metazoa > Chordata > Mammalia > Peramelemorphia > Peramelidae > Macrotis > Macrotis lagotis. The sequence goes on along the minus strand of NC_133661.1, from coordinate 141,002,375 downwards.
AAGTACATTAAGTACTTAATAAATATCTCCTTTGCGCCTCACAACTCTAGGAGGGAGGTACTAATATTACCCCCATTTTACAGGTGAGGAAACCGAGGCAAATAGAGTCCAGGCACACACATCTAGGAAATGTCTGAAATTGGACGTGTTCCAGTCTTCTTGACTCCCAGACCTAGTTCTTTATACACTATGGCACCCAGCTGCCTGAAATAACTTATCCACAGTCACACTACTAGCTAAGAGCAGATCCAGAATTTAAACACAAGTCTCCTGACACCTAGTACAATACATTTTCTATTAATAGGATTTAGTATGAGTAGATTTATCAGATGTTTTCCTATTTTGTCAAATCCTTTCCTGGGTAAAGTTGCTAAGAGATAGTTAAAGAGAACATGAAGATACTAGGTATATGGGTAGAAAGATTACATCATTGAGAAAGGAGGGCTACACAGAGGAAAGACTGGGATGAAGAAAAAAGCCTCATTATATATATTTCCCTAGGATCAGCACTGTGGAGAATAGTATACTTAGAAACCAGTACTGCCTGCTGAAAATATCAAAGAAAAAGGTTTCCAAATGAGACCTATCATTGTGCTTGTTCAGCTAACCCCCTAATACAAGTTCTGATGCTAATAATGATGTTTAACATAGTGCCCTTCATCCCAAGCCAAAATGTGACATCCATTATATCATGTTTAACCTTCACATCTGTGACTGCTTAGCTTCATGGGTTAGAGCATGGTGCTAATGAGGCCAAGGTTGCAGGTTCAACCTTAGCATGGCCAATTAGCTTTGCACTGAGGAAAGCTGCTCCATGACCACAGACTGAGCCTTTCATTCTGGCTAGCCCTTTTCCACATGCAAACTTCAGATCACAAAAGCCACTAGGCAATAAAGCCTGGGATGACTCACCACTAATGGAAAACCAACTCAAAATGCATGCCTGATAACCACAGTACTTGCATACTTCACTAAACTTAAGTAAATCCCTAACAAGTAGCTATTAAGGGTGGGTTATTGGTTTTTTTTTTCATTTTATGCAAGTACTAAAAGGTGAGACAAGGTGACAAATATACTCATTCAACATCTTTTCAAATGCAAATAGGATAGCTGAAAACAAGATCACTGTTTTTTTCTTCCTTCACAACACTTTTAGAATCCTGGCCAGGGTTTTTTCCAACTTAACTAACTTATTTCTACAGAAATGAGAAAGGGGATTATTGAGAAATGGTCAGCATCCAAAGCAAAATAGGTTTTGTATTTGAGAAAGAAAAACATTTAAAAAAAAATTTACAAGAATTTTGATAATAGTACTAGTTTGCCTTTCTATAGCACTTTAAAGGTTTACAAAGCACTACAAATTTTATCTCATTATATTTATTTACTTTATCTCATAACAATGTAAAACTAACAAGCTAGGGTTTTCAAACAGATAATCACTTTAAAAAAAAGTAGCATAAATCCCGGCATGAGTGAGAACTGGCAAGCCTGTTAGCAAGAGGACTACTGTACTGGAAAATTACTGAGTGCTCTTTAGAGGCAATCAGACTGGAATGTTACTCTTGGATTTTAACATTGGACATCAGCAGCTGTATTATTCTTCTTGATGCCTCAGTTTTTTCTCCAAAACTCTTAGAGACTGGGTGTGGTGTAACCTGTAACCAAAATCAAGATTCATCTGATTATTTTTACCCAGAACTTGTATTGATATAAACTATAGTTACAAGGAATGTAATGTGATAGAGTGTGATGGGAAGAAGTTGGGATGAAGCAAAGATAAAAATCAGGTTATTTCATACAGTAAATTCAGGGGCTGCTTATTAAGTACTAATCACTTATGCCTCAGTTTCCCTATTATTATCATTGAATTTAGTTTAATCCACTAACTACAAATTCTTGATAAAAATTTCTTAGTAAAACATGCATATATGTGTGTATATATATTGAAATTAACACCTTCAAAACTGTGAATGAGATTATATGACAATGCAGACCACTTAAAGAAAACTGTCTCATGCCACTTAGAAGTGACTTGATAGTTTGTCTGTTAAAACATGTGCTAAGAAAATTCAGTCTTATGCCCAAAGGGCAACAAAAATGTGCATACCCTTTGATTCAGCAATACCACTACTGGGTCTATACCCTGAAGAGATGATGAAAAAGGGTAAAAACATCACTTGTACAAAAATATTCATAGCAGCCCTGTTTGTGGTGGCAAAGAATTGGAAATGAAGTAAATGTCCTTCATTTGGGGAATGGTTTAGCAAACCGTGGTATATGTATGTCATGGAGCACTATTTGTTCTATTAGAAACCAGGAGGGATGGGAATTCAGGGAAGCCTGAAGGAATTCTCATGAACTGATGCTGAGCGAGATGAACAGAACCAGAAAAACACTGTACAACCTAACAGCAACATGGGGGTGATGATCAACCTTGATGGACTTGCTCATTCCATCAGTGCAACAATTGGGAGCAATTTGGGGCTGTCTGCAAAGGAGAGTGCCATTTGTATCCAGTTAAGGAGCTGTGGAGTTTGAACAAAGTTCAAGGACTAGTCCCTTTAATTTAGAAAAAAGATATTGTCTGATCTTGTTACCTCTTAGAATTCTTGTCTCTTCTCTAAGGATATGATTTCTCTCTCATCACACTCAATTTGGATCAAGGTACAACATGGAAACAAAGTAAAGACTGACAAATTGCTCTCTGTTGCGGGGAGGGAAGTAAGATTGGGGAAAAAATTGTAAAACTCAAAATAAATAAAATCTTTAATAAGAAAATTCAGTCTTTTAAAGTCAATTCTCTTCTAGTAGTCATGGTGTCCTAAGGATAGACATATTTCATTGTAGTTGGTTTTTATCTAAAAAATTCAGTCAAATTGAATTTTCAAAATAACAGTAGCAATAATTAAGAGATTCCAATATTAAGAAGTAGGCTCCTCCAACAATTTTTTTGAGAACATTGTAGCAGATTTAGTTTTCAGAATTAACTGCTTTGTTCTTTGTATCAACTTGGACCAGTGCTACTAGAACAAGCTAGAAATCAATTTTAAAAATTTTCTTTTACTCATCTGTTTGTTTTGATGATCTGGTCTCCTTATTTCATCAACACTCGAAGTGAAGTGGTCATTCCCAAGGCCATTCCCATTGGTGATCAACATGGAAACTCTGACCTCCATTTTTTGCCTGGATTGGTTCATCCTTTTTTTATTTATTAAATTTATTTTTCTATTTTCATCCATTTGTACATGTATATTTATTTCCAAGTTACAAAATTTCCCTCCACCCTTCCTTCCTATCCCCTTCCCTTCAGTAGGGAACAACAATCAGGTTAGCATTTTACACATATATATATATACATATATATATATATATATATATATATATATGTATATTGTTAATCATCCTTCCTTAAGCATCCTGGTGATACTCTTCAGGTTGGCACCAGACTTAGTATGGATATTAATCGACTTATCCTCTATAGCTCAGAACTCCAGAACTGTGATTTCCAAATGATCTCCAAGTCCCAGCTCTGTTTATAATAGGGACTACAGGTATCTGCTACTATACCTGGCTAGAAGGCAGCTGAGAATTCAAATATAAAGGCTACTACCTAATAGGCTGTTGTTGAGTCTTTTTTTTAAAGTTTAAAAAAATGTTTTGTTCTGCATTCATACTCCAAAATTTTTTCTCTGGATGTGAATGGCATTATCCATAGAAAATCTCTCAAGAATGTTCTTGATCTTTGAACTGTTGCATCCACCATTGCTGATCAACGCACAGTGCTGTTATTAATGTGTACACTCTTCTCTTGATTCTGCTCCCTTTGCTCAGCATCAGTTCATGTAATTCTTTACATGTTTTTCTGGAGTCTGACTGCTCATGATTTCTTATAGAACAATAGCACTCCATCACGTTCATATAGCATAATTGATTTAGTCACTCCCCAATTGATGGAAAACCTGTCAATTTGCAATTCTTTTCCACTGCTACAAATATTTTTGAACATATTAGCCTTTTACCATTTTTCAGTCTCTCTTTGGGACACAGACCTAATATTGATATTGCTGGATCAAAGGGTATGACAGTTTTATTGTCCTTTAGACATAGTTCCAGATTGCTCTCCAGAATGACTACACCAACAGTGTATTAATGTCTCAATTCTCCCATAATCTTTCTTTTTTCTTTTTTTTATTTTTCTAATTCTTTGTGCCATAACTTTTTTAATTTATTTTTATTAAAGATATTATTTGAGTTTTACATTTTCCCCCCAATCTTGCTTCCCTTACCCCTCCCCACCACAGAAAGCACTCTGTCAGTCTACTTTGTTTCCATGTTGCACCTTGTTCCAAATTGGTGTGATGAGAGAGAAATCATATCCTTAAAGAGAAGAGAAGTCTAAGAGGTAACAAGATCAGACAATAAGCTGTTTTTTTTTCTAAATTAAAGGGAATAGTCTTTGCACTTTGTTCAAACTCCACAGCGCCTTATCTGGATACAGATGGTACTCTCCTTTGCAGACAGCCCAAAATTGTTCCCGATTGTTGCACTGATGGAATGAGCAAGTCCTTCAAGGTTGAACATCACTCCCATGTTGCTGTTAGGGTATACAGTGTTTTTCTGGTTCTGCTCATCTCACTCAGCATCAGTTCATGCAAATCCCTCCAGGTTTCCCTGAAATCCCATCCCTCCTGGTTTCTAATAGAACAATAGTGTTCCATGATATACATATACCACAGTTTGCTAAGCCATTCCCCAATTGAAGGACATTTACTGAATTTCCAATTCTTTGCCACCACAAATAGGGCTGATATAAATATTTTTGTACAGGTAATGTTTTTACCCTTTTTCCTCATCTCTTCAGGGTATAGACCCAGTAGTGGTATTGCTGGGTCAAAGGGTATGCACATTTTTGTTGCCCTTTGGGCATAGTTCCAAATAGCTCTCCAGAAGGGTTGGATGAGTTCACAGCTCCACCAACAGTGTAATAGTGTCCCAGATTTCCCACAACCCTTCCATCAATGATCATTATCCTTCCTGGTCATACTGGCCAATCTGAGAGGTGTGAGGTGGTACCTCAGAGAAGCTTTAATTTGCATTTTTCTAATAATTAATGATTTAGAGCAATTTTTCATATGACTATGGATTACTTTGATCTCCTCATCTGTAAATTGCCTTTGCATATCCTTTCACCATTTGTCAATTGGGGAATGGCTTTTTGTTTTAAAAATATGACTCAGTTCTAGAAAAATATGACTCAGTTTTAGAAATGAGCCCTTTGTCAGAATCATTAGTTGTAAAGATTGTTTCCCAATTTACTACATTTCTTTTGATCTTGGTTACATTGGTTTTATCTGTGCAAAAGCTGTTTAATTTAATGTAATCTAAATCATCTAATTGGTTTTTGGTGATGTTCTCCAACTCTTCCATAGTCATAAACTGCTCCCCTTTCCATAGATTTTACAGGTAAACTAGTCCCTGAACTTCTAATTTGCTTATAGTATTGTTTTTTATGTCTATGTCCTGTAACCATTTGGATCTTATCTTGGTAAAGGGTGTCAGGTGTTGGTCTAATCTAAGTTTCTTCCATACTAATTTCCAATTTTCCCAGCAATTTTTATCAAAGAGGGAGTTTTTATCCCAATGGCCAGACTCTTTGGGTTTATCAAACAGCAGATTACTATAATCATCTCCTGCTTTTACACCTAGTCTATTCCACTGGTCTACCACTCTGTTTCTTAGCCAGTACCAAACAGTTTTCATGACTGATGCTTTATAATATAATTTTAGATCGAGTAGGGCTAAGCCACCTTCTTTTGCACTTTTTTTCATTAAGCTTCTGGCAATTCTTGACTTTTTATTTCTCCATATGAATTTACTTACAATTTTTTCTAACTCGTTAAAGTAATTTTTTGGAATTTTGATTGGTAGGGCACTAAACAGATAGTTTAGTTTTGGTAGAATTGTCATTTTTATTATATTAGTTCTACCTATCCATGAGCAGTTGATATTTGCCTGGTTATTTAAATCTAACTTAATTTATGTGAGAAGTGTTTTACAATTGTTTTCAAAAAGATTCTGAGTCTGTCTTGCAAATAAACTCCCAAATATTGCATATTGTCAGAGGTTACTTTGAATGGGATTTCTCTTTTATGGCTCTTCCTGCTGTTTCTTGCTAGACATATATATATATAGAAAAGTTGAGGATTTATGAGGGTTTATTTTATAACCTGCAGCTTTGCTAAAATTGCGAATTGTTTCCAGTAGTTTTTTAGATGATTTCTTGGGATTCTCTAGGTAGACCATCATGTCATTTGCAAAGAGTGAGAGCTTTGTCTCTTCTTTCCCAGTTCTAATTCCTTTAATTTCTTTTTCTTCTCTAATTGCTGATGCTAACATTTCTAATACAATATTGAATAGTAGTGGTGATAATGGGCACCCTTGTTTCACCCCTGATCTTATTGGGAATGCCTCTAGCCTCTCCCCATTGAGTATAATGCTTGTTGATGGTTTCAGATAGATACTGCTAATTATTCTAAGGAACAGTCCATTTATTCCTACACTCTCTAGTGTTTTTAATAGGAATGGATGCTGTATTTTGACAAAAGCTTCTTCAGCATCTATTGATATGATCATATGATTTCTGATAGGTTTGTTGTTGATATAATTGAGTATACTAACAGTTTTCCTAATATTGCACCAACCCTGCATTCCTGGAAAAAATCCTACTAGATCATAATGTATTATCCTAGTGATGACTTGTTGTAATCATTTTGCTAAGATTTTATTTAGGATTTTTGCATCTATATTCATCAGGGAGATGGGTCTATAATTTTCTTTCTCTGTTTTAACTCTTCCTGGTTTAGGTAACAGTACCATATTGGTTTCATAGAAAGAGTTAGGCAATGTTCCATCTTTCCCTATTTTTCCAAAGAGTTTATATAGGATTGGAACCAATTGTTCCTTAAATGTTTGTAGAATTCACTTGTGAATCCATCAGGCCCTGGAGATTTTTTTTAGGGAGTTCAGTAATGGCTTGTTGAATTTTTTTCTGAGATAGGGTTGTTTAGGTATTTAATCTCTTCTTCATTTAACCTGGGCAACTTATATTTTTGTAAATATTCATCCATTTCATTTAGATGATCAAATTTATTGGCATAGAGTTGGACAAAATAATTTTGAATTATTACTTTAATTTCCTCCTCATTGGTGGTGAGTTCACCTATTTTCATTTATGATACTAGCTATTTGGTTTTCTTCTTTCTTTTTTTTAAATCAAATTGACCAGAGGTTTATCAATTTTATTGGTTTTTTCATAATACCAACTTTTGGTTTTATTTATTAATTCAATAGGTTTTTTTGCTTTCAATTTTATTAATTTCTCCTTTAATTTTAAGAATTTCTAATTTGGTACTTAATTGGGGATTTTTGATTTGTTCTTTCTCTAATTTTTTTAGTTGCATGTTTAGTTCATTGATTTCTTCTTTCTCCAATTTATTCATATAAGCATTTAGAGCTATAATATATCCCCTGAGAGTTGCTTTGAATGAATCCCATAGGTTTTGGTATATTGTTTCATTATTATCATTATCTAGGATAAAATGGTTAATTCTTTCTATAATTTGTTTTTTGGTCCACTCATTTTTTAAGGTGAGGTTATTCAGTTTCCAATTTGTTCTGGGTCTATATCTCCTTGGCCTAGTATTGCATATGACTTTTATTGCATTGTGATCTGAGAAAGATGTATTCACTATTTCTGCCTTTCTGCAGTTTATTATTAGGTTTTTATGTCCTAGTACATGGTCAATTTTTGTGTAAGTTCCATGTACTGCAGAGAAAAAGGTATATTCCTTTCTATCCCCATTCAGTTTCCTCCATAAATCTACCATATCTAATTTTTCTAACAATCTATTTACCTCCCTAATTTCTTTCTTGTTTATTTTATGATTCGATTTATCTAGATCTGATAGCGGGAGGTTGAGGTCTCCCACTAGTAGAGTTTTGCTGTCTATGTCTTCCTGTAATTCTTTCAACTTCTCCTCTAAGAATTTGGATGCTGTCCCATTGGGTGTATATATATTCAATATTGAAATGACTTTATTGTCTATGGTACCTTTTAGGAGGATATAGTTTCCTTCCTTATCTCTTTTAATGCTATCTATTTTTGCTGCTGCTTTGTCTGGTTTTTTTACTTCAGCTGAAGCAAAATATATTTTACTCCAACCTTTTACCTTTACTCTATATGTATCTCTCTGCTTCAAATGAGTTTCTTGTAAGCAGCATATTGTAGGATTCTGGTCTTTAATCCACTGCTATTTGCTTATGTTTTAAGGGAGAGTTCATCCCATTCACATTCAAGGTTATGATTACTAATTCTTTATTGCCCTCTGTGCTATCTTCCCTCTGTTTGTATTTCCCCCTTCCCCCCCTTTTATCCATATTCCCCAGTATTTTGTTTCTGAATACCACCCCCTTCAGTGTGTTTGCCCTCCTATATCACATCCTCCCCTTTCCTTCCCCTTGCCATTTTTCCCTTTTCCCTTCCCTTCCTTTTGTTATTTCCCCTTATTTCCCCCACTCCCCTTCCCCTTCTCCATACCCCCTCCCCTTTTCCCTTTTTAATACTTGAAAGGTTAGATGTTTTATAAGTTAACTGCGTATGCTTAGGTTGAGTTTAAGCCAAGTCTGATGAGAAGAAGATTCAGGTGTTTCTCCTCTGCTCCCTTCTTCCCCTCTATTACCATAGGGTTTTTTGGTACCTCTTAGTGTAATGAGATTTGTCCCATTCAGTCCCCTCCCTCCTCCTGTCTCTTTCCTGTCCCCCTTTTTAGGGAGGTAGTGTATTTTTTTAGATCATTCTATCTAAGTCATAGAAAATTCTGAGTGTCTGTCCCTTCTAGTTCAGTATATTCTATTGAATAGAGTCAAAATTCCTGAGAGTTATTAGAGTCTTTCTCCCAAATGGGGTTAAAGCCAGTTACATCCCATTAGATAGCAGTCTCATGGATAGGTCATGAATGTCCATCATTTCTGGCTAGGTATATTCTCTCTATTAGAGTTACATTTCTCAAGATTTATGAGAGTCGTTCCCCCCCCCCCATGCTGGGATATAGCCAATTTCAACTTACTGGATTGCATTTTTCCCCTTTTACCACCCCCCCCTTTTTTTTAACCTTTTCATGTGTCTCTTGAACCTCCTGTTTGATGTCCAAATTTTCTGTTTAGCTCTGGTCTTTTCATCAGTAATTTTTGGAATTCTTCCATTTCATTAAATGTCCATCTTTTTCCCTGGAAGAGAAGGCTCAGCTTTGCAGGAAAGTAGATTCTTGGCTGCATTCCAAGCTTCCGTGTTCTTCGAAATATCTCGTTCCAGGCCCTTCGATCCCTTAAAGTTGATGCAGCCAGGTCCTGCGTGATCCTTACTGTGGCTCCTTGATATTTAAATTGTTTCTTTCTGGCTGCTTGCAGGATTTTCTCTTTTATCTGATAGTTCTGCAGTTTGGCCACAACATTCCTTGGTGTTTTCATTTAGGATCTTTTTCTGGTGGGCATCGATGTACTCTTTCAATAACTACTTTGCCCTCTGATTCCATGATATCAGGGCAGTTTTCCATCATTAGATCCTGTAACATTAAGTCCAGGCTATTTTTCTCTTCAATGTTTTCAGGAAGTCCTATAATTTTCAGGTTGCCCCTCCTTGATCTATTCTCAAGGTCAGTGGTTTTGTTGATGAGGTATTTTACATTTGCTTCTATTTTTTCTATTTTTTGATTTTGTTTAACTGACTCTTGCTGTCTCATAGAGTCATTAGATTCTGTGGACTCCATTCTTTTTGGGGGGGGGGAGTTTTCTTCATTAATCTTTTGCAACTCCTTTTCCAATTGGTCAATTCTACTTTTGAAAGAGCTTTCCATTTGACCAATTGAGGTTTTGAGAGAATTAATTTCTTTTTGCATTTGCTCATTTGAGGATCTGAGAGATTTATTCTCCTTTTGTGTTTGTCCAATTGTACTTTCTAAGGTTTTGTTTTCTTGTTGCAAGGTATTAATTGTCTCTCCCAAATTTTTAAGCTCCTTCCTTATTTCTTCAAGGAAGTCTTTCTTTGCTGGAGACCAGATTGTATTCTCCTCAGAGGTTCCAGGTCTCTATGAGTTGGGGTCTTGCCCCTCCAGGAATTTTTCCATGGATCCACCTTTCCACTGACCCTTCTTCATTATGCTAAGACCTTGAGTGGGGGTGGGGGGGCGCTGGTTCTCCTGGACTTGGGATTGCTAAAGGCTTTGCTGAGTGCAGTTTCTCTGGCTGGCCAGTAGGAGATGCTGGTTGCCCTCTCTGGGGTGTCTGTGACCTTGGTTGAGAGGCCTTCTCCCTTTGCTTGAGGGAAGGAATTGGAGCTATTGAATTCTTTTGCCTTCAATCAATGGTGGGCTTTACCCTGGCCTGAGGTCATTCCTCAGCTGGGCTGGTTCTTTTGCTCACACACCTGGCCTGAGGCAGAAGTAGTTTGCACTTGTTTGTTTTAGAGGAGGCCTCAGTACAATGGAGGTGTGGACTCAGAGTTTCTCAGACCCGAGGAGCCCAGCAATGGTGTCCGCAGCTCTCCTGCACCAGACCTCTCCCCACAGCCCCTTCCCCAAGCTCCAGGGGGACAGCACCAACACCAGCACCTCTGCTTCCCTGCGGACCCAAGCCCCTTTCATCCAGCCCCACTGCTGATCCAGCAGGTCCGGCTCTCGGGCCCTCAGACTCCCGGTTCCAATTCAGCTGTTAATCTGGCTGATCCAGGGCTGATCCTCCCTCTGAGCCTAGACTCACCCACAGGTACTCAGCCAAGGCTGCTGCAGGAGACAAATCCTGAGGTAGATGTTCTTTCTCCTGGCTTTTCTTTCTGGGTTTTGAGGTTCGGATTTCTTTTAAGGTTTGTTTCATGTAATAGATGGGGAAGAGATCAGGAGACTTTAGAACTGTGCCTGTCTTCTCTCCACCACCTTGGCCGAAAGTCTCTCTCTGCCATCTTGGTCGGAAGTCTGTTGAGTCTTTATAATTACATACCTCCCCCCTTTTTTATAAACAGACACAATAGGATATAATGACTTCTTGCCAGTAGGCCACATACTTGGGGGGGGGACTCCCCATCTTAGAGATGAGAAGTTGAATTCTCTCAATATGGTCCTCTTTGATTTCAGTGACACATAATAAATGCAGAAGAGAACTGTGGGAAGAGTACTGCCTCTGGAATCAGAAGGCCTTGGTTCAAATCCCACCTATTGATTATCTGTGTGACCTTGGGCAAGTCACAACTTGCTTGGACTTCTTTTTGATTATTCTGACTATGGCAATAGCCTACCACATTAAATTACTAAAGTTCTAATATTCTTCTCACATAACTACCAAACCGAAATTACTTATTCCTAATTCTGATCTTGTGCCTTCCCTGCTTGAAAAATTCCAGTGGCTTCCCTAAAGTCTTCCTTTGCTTTTTTGTAAAATTTTATTAATATGCTTTGTTTTTATATTAAAATATATATATTTTAAGCCTATTACAGGTAAGCTCTCCTCTGTAACAATTAAGTAAAACACATCAAAAAGTCTGTGCAGCACTCCATATCTGTAGTACCACTCCTCCAACCTTTCTATTTTTAAGTGTGTAGTGTTTTTCCATGAATAAAAATCTTTTATTCTCTTCCTCATCTCCTATTTATTTGGCTTTTAATATCCTAACCTGGCTTTCCAGCTTTGATATCCATTATTCACCACTATGAACTTATTATATTTGCTCACACATGTTATTCTACCTCCTGTCTGTTTTTTAACATAAGCCATCCCTTTTACCCAGAATGAGCTTTTTAAATTCTCTTTTTCAAATCCTTGCTTTTCTTCAGAACTCTATTCAAGCACCACTTTCTAGCATCTCACTCAGAAAGTTGCTTTGCATTCAGTTTATATATTTAGTGTATGAATTCATATGTCTACAAGTTTCCTCCCCTAATAGAATGTAATTCCTTAGGAACAAAGCCTGTGGGGGGGGGGAGTTTAATATATAATATTCATGTAATTTAGTTCAGTCCCTGACATATGGTAGGCACTTAAAAAATGTTTTTTTGCTTTACTGTTTGAATTCCTTTGAGTTTCAGTTCTGCAAAAATAAACTCTATTGCTATGAACTAGAAATACACAAATATGAAATAGCTCCTGCCCTCACAGAACTTACATTCAACTTGGAGGGGAGGGACTTAGAGAAGAAAACATGAATACAAGTTCTTAAATATAAAATATACATAAAAAAATTGAAAGACTTCTTTGGTGGGAAGTTTCCATGTCCAATCTAGGGATTATGTATTGGCATCACTTTTGCTTTTTTTAAAAAAAATTTTTATAATTTTAACAATTTTTTATAATTTTAATAAGTATTATAATGATGAAATAATATTATTATGAATAATTTAAATAATTTTATTTATTTTTAAAAATTTCCCCTCAAATACTTGTGAAAAGAATTTCAAGCATTCATTAGATTTTTAAGTCTTGAGTTCCAATTTTATCCCTTCCACCCCCATCATCCCTTCCCTGAAGACAGTAAACAATCTGATATAGGTTATACAAGTGCAATCATGTAAAACATTTGCTTATTAGTCATTTTGTGGATGAAAATTAGAAGCCAACCCCCCCCCATGAAAAATAGCATTCTTCAGTCTTTCTCTGGAGGTGGATAGCATTTTTTATCATGAGTCCTTTGGGATCGTTTTGGATCATTATATTGCTGTAAATAGTGAAGTCATTCACAGTTCTTCATCATACAATATTGCTGTTACTGTGTGTAGTGTTTTCCAGTTCTGCATCAGTTCATATAAGACTTTTAATATTTTTATCAATGACTTGAATGAAGCATAAAAGATTTATTCATTGAAGAATTGGGATATCATTTCATCTTAATATTAGTTGAAGAAACAGATATGTTTAGTCTAGAGAAAAGAAGACATGGAATTAAGATTGTGGTTTTCTTAATATTTAAAGTTTTATGTTGCTCTGAAAAATAAAACTAGAATAATAGGATGGAAGCTGTGCTGAGATTTATTTAAGAATACATACATGCTCAACTTAAAGAACTTTCTAACAATTGGAGTTATTCAAAAGTGGGTTGTTCCTGAATACTAATCTTCCTATCATTAAAAATATTGAAGTACAGACTAAATAATGATGTGACATAAGATGGAAAAGTGTTCTATGGGGGAAATCTAACTACATAGCTTCTAATGCTCTTCCCCAATCTAGGTATTTTGATTCCATTGTCTTCATTTCATCTAAACTCTATCTCTTTCCGTTATTGCTATTATTAACAAGAACTCCTACCTCAAGGTATAGTGAACCTTTCAAATGGCTATCAAAATATGGTTAGGGTATATTTTAGTAACTAATTGCATGCATGATGCCACATGTGATATGCTTAGTTTTATGTAAGTATTTTTAATTTACTTATCCTTTATAAACAAAAGATTCCCAAAATGGCACATAGATATGGGGAATGCTTTACTTCAGCATTGCTCGAGTTTGAGATTTTTCTCCCCTTTCTCCTTTTCCCCCAGTTAACTACTAACCTACAATTCTGTCAAGCCTTTTTTTAATCTTTAATTCACACTTTTCCTTAGGACACATGCAGGATGGGGATGATCAAAGTCAGGTCTGAGTTGGCAAGATTGATAGTGGTAAGGGAGTGGGAGGAAAACAAAGCCTGGAACTTCTTCTTTAATCTTTCTCCTTACCTGTCAGCAGCACTAATCCCTATTCCCCAGGTCGCCTAAAGGGTCAAAGGAAAAAAATAAGAAGTGGGAGGAAGCAGCACATAGGAAGAAACTGGATTAAAGCCTGGCATTTTCTTTTTTTTTTTGAAACAGTAAAAGATGCTAGAAAACTTTAAGAACACTATTTAGGAATTTGCAAAACAAGGGAAGAACAATAAAAAGAAAAGCATAATTGTGGTAGGAAAATAAAAGGAGGTAACTTGACAGCCTGCTTGAACTGTTAAGTATTTTCCATTGTTACAAGAATAAGAGGCAACCTCTGGCTCCCAAAACATCTCATCTTCAAACTCCCTGAAGCCCATATCACATCACCCATGTCACATCTTTCAGTTCCTGCCAGAGCCACTGTCTCAGCCCATTTCAGTCACTACCTAGTAATATGGAGCTATTCTGACAGTAAGGGATGGATGTCTGTGTGTGTTCCTGATATTCCAAAATTAAATTCCTGTTTCCTAATTGACATTTTAAGTTTTCAAATAATAAAAAATTATTATATGTGATGGTTGGACTCTGTACCACTATGAGTACAGAATGATAATAGATTTGGATTTAAGTGGATTTTTTGTGGACTTTATAGCCTGAGAACATAGACAACCAGGCAGCTAGGTTACACAGTGGATAGAGTTCTAGGTCAAGAACTGAGTCAGGAAGTCTGACTCAAATTTGAACTCAGAAACTTACTGGATAGGAGATCCTATGAGACTTAACCTCTGTATTACTCAGTTTTCTCATCTATAAAATGAGAGTCAGAACACTCACTTGTTCAGGATTGATGTGGGGATCAAATAAGATATTTGTAAAATTCTTGGCATGTAATAAATAACACATAATTGTTAGTCATCATTATTATCATTATAAGATATAACATTTTTTCTTTGGCAAAAATGCTTTCCAAGCTTCAAGAAACCAACTTACATGTGAACATTTAGAATACAAGCCAGCAGCATGCTGAATGAGGACTACTTACACACTGCATGATATATGGCATCTTTCCTTTCCAGAGGAGGCAATCAGTGTCATGGATGTCAAACTGAGAATAGGCTGAAGTCCCTGCCTCTAGTAGCTCATTGAAAATAGAATGGCCGGGGCTTTGGGTATTCATCTAAGACTATTAGGATGAATGCTCACCCAGTTCAGCTATGTCAGGTAAATCATTCATGCTGTAGTAGAAAGCTTCAAAATTAATAACTTAAGCATCACTCATTGTGAACAAGAATCTCAAAAAAAAAACCCAAAAGTTAAATTCCTATCTCATCTTAAAAGTCAAATCTAACATTTAAATTAATATTTTTTGTTGTTCTGGATTTTTTTTAGTAGTTAATTATTTGCCAAAGAAAGTAGATACATAAACCATCAATCCTTTTTGTGCCAAAATTGCATACCATTCCATTTAAAATGTGGACTGTTCAGAGGAATCCAAAGTTTCTAAATCTATCAACATATTTTAACAAGGTTCACTGACTTTGGCACAGCAAGCATCTTTGAGCTGAGTGTCTACAGGTCTTGCTTACATAATTTACTGAGAAACTAATTGAGACTAATTATTGTTTCTCATGGGTTTGCCTCAAGAACAGCTGCCTGGCATCTGTTTTGACTTCATTTTGTTGGGGTGTTTTAATCTTTCTGCAAAGTAAAATAAAGGACATGAATGTTTTAATGTAGATATCTCAATGTAAATTTTTTGGGAAAATGGCTACTTGCTTTATTAGCCAGAAGCATTAACTATATATATCTTATCTCTGCAATGAGCTGCATCCTAGGTTTCATGGGTGTTCTTAGAATATATTGTATGCAGGAACTCTACCACTGCCTATGAATTGGGCAAATTTAGGAAAAAATAGTCTGTTAAGTCTGCACCATTAACTATTCTATAACTTGCAAGCAAGACCTTAATTAAATTCAGTGTGAGGAAATATTAGATAACATTTAATTTGTACAATATCTTCCTAAAAAGTCAAAAGCATTTAAATATTCATTACTGATCACAACCACATTTTTGTAAGACAAGAAAAAGCATGTTTTATTAACCCTTCAACAAATGGAAAAACTAAAGTTCAAGGTTAAGTGGTTTAGTAAAGGTTAAGTAAATAGAGCTAGAACTAAAACTTAGGTCTCTTGCCTTGTAGGCCAATGTTCTATGACCAGGCAATGTCAGCTATTTTTAATAGGTAACATCTGTTAGCATGGTTAGGGATGTATTAATGAGTCTCCCACATGATCAATTGACATGAAAATTCTAGTTGTAAGGAGAGTTGGTACCATTCATAATAAGTGGAGTTCTTTGGGACATGGCAAGGAAAAAGATCTCTAACTTATGATCTTGGATTTATCTGACATTTTATATTTTTAATGTGATCTTCAGTCACTTTAATTTGAATGGATAATAGGAGTAACTTGCCAAAATTCAAAGCAGTTTAGCCACAGAATCAGAATAAATGATCATGTGTTGCTAAGCCTACTTTTCATCCCTGAATAATGTCTTCTCAGTTTAGCTATGGCTACTACTCTAATTGTCCTATGGATGCCAAAGGGGCATTGCTAACAAATAATTTTTTTGTTGATTTTAAATGGGAAACACTAGGAGTTTTAAACTATAAAAACATCCAGGACACAACCCAGGATTATGAAAGTTTTGAATGGAACACATTGGTCTCCATTTTGATCTTGAATTGTACCTGCCTACATCTGGGAGAAGCTGGACAGGACTCTTGGCAAGAGGAATTTAAGTGTGAAGTTAAGACTCATAATTAAAGGAAGGTAGTTGTGGGCAGAAAAATCTTACAGAGCTGTAAATTCCCTCCCTCATAAAACCTTGTGCCAGGACTCTATGTGCAAGCTTGGAACCTGGGACAAGCAGGGTTTTCCTTTTCTTGCCCCTAGGGTTGTGTGAAGGAATCTGCTTCTCTCACTGAATAGTACAACCCTGGAGGATTATCCTCTCTGCTCTCTTTCCTCCACCTCCTTTGTCAAATATCTGGGCCAAAGTACCGGTGTTTCCTTGTGGCAATGGCCAACAAATGAACTTTTCCTCCAACTTTTGTTAATTCTCTATATGAACATTTTCTTAAAATCATTTTGAAATACAAGTGTTTTCAGGTTCAAAGAAGGATAATGGGATAGAATGCCCAGGAAAGTTAGATCAAATGTTTTCATGTGTACCCAAATATATTAAATAATGGTGTAGCTGGAAAACTTGGCCATACACTCACTGTACCATTTCATGATATTATTATCCCTAAGTACTAACTCATCCAGTAAAGTTCTTTTAAAAGAAAAACACTAGTAACATTAAACATTAAGTTACTTAGAAAACTATGTCATATGTTTTATCTGGGGAAGTCCTTTAGGAAAATCCTTCTGGATAAAATGCTATGAAATGACATTTTAGAGGTAGCTAGGTGGTACAATGGATAGAGTACCAGGCCTGGAGTCAGGAAGACCTGAGTTCAGATCTGACCTTAACTCATTATTAGCTGTGTGACCCTGGGCAGGTCACTTAATTTTGTTTGCCTCATTTTCTTCAAATGTAAAATGAGCTGGGGATAGAAATTAACCTCTATAGTATCTTTGCCAAGAAAAATGGTGTCATGAAGAATCAGTGAAGGAAAAAACCATCTAATTGAAACATGTGCATATGGATCACAGATAGTATGGATAGAATGAAAGATACTGGCCACAAGGAAAACAGAAAAAGCTATAAATCTTTCAACTTCTCTTAAAATTAGCAAAAATTTCACATATGACTATTTCATTCACCCAATAAGCATGGATTAAATGTCTCCTATGTTCAAGACTCTAGAACAGATACAAAGATCACTATGACATTTATTCCTCCCCCCCCAAGATAATAGTTTCAGATTAGAATTGTTATATAACTTTACTTACTCTGTAGTATTTTATGTAGTTGAAATGCCTATGAGTTTTTCTCTTACTTGATAAGTTTGTACTCATAAAGCCAGGCAGTAAGAATTTGCTTATTACCTCTCTATTAGGGGTTAGTCTACCTTAGTTAACGCCTTGAGTCATGCAATAGCCTTTATAGGGGTGTGCTGAACTGAAAGAAATATTTTAACATGTCTTTTTATGTGGTTATACTCTGTCAAAAAATATATATTATTTAACTATATCAGAAATACAACTTTATTAAAAGCATCTTTTACTAAAAGTATGAACATAGTACAAATATAATTTGCCTAATCCATTCATAGACTAGTCACTTAAAAAGTCAGTTTCTAGCACTTGAACATAAAAATTTAAATATTGTAAATAATCGTTACATCTATAAAATGACACTGCGATAGAACAGGATTTAAAGATACAGAAATTATTACATTGAATGCTTTATACACTCATTTTTAAATTATGTTAAGTATTGAGATACATAAACTAACCATGGTCTGTTGAGTCTTTCCCTTCCTTCTTATTTAATGATTAAGAAAAACATTTCTTTCTCTAAAACTTTATCAGAAAAACAGGGGTCATGTGGGGTTTAGATACTCTTTTTCTAGATATCAGAACAATATCAAAAATTTTCACTCTTTGAAGCTATCAACATGGGGAATTTGGTTTAAGGCAGGGAGATGCTGGTAAATTGTTAACAACAGGCTTTCTTTAGGGGAAAAATGAACTTAGGAAACACTTTTAAGTTGAATCTGTATTATCAAAATTTCCTATATCTAGACAATTAACAAAAAAATAAATCAAATCTTGAATTGTGCTTTTCTTTTCCAGGTCTTTCTGTAACTATTACACAAAGAATGCATCCCAGCACTAGAAGATTTCCTCTAGATTTTTAAACATTTTTGAGATATTAGAACAGTACAAATCTATCCATAGAAGCTAAAGTATGCGTACTGTTAGATAAACTTTGAGTTGAACAGATAAATGAATATCAGAGACTGGGCAATAGGGATTATTCAATTACTTGCATTTTACTGTATGGATAGTTAGGAGATACTCTCTTGAATGATCATGTATCTAAGAGTTCTACAGTGTTCTTTGGTTTAATAGAGTAGGCACAATGTCATCAACCTCCCTATAATCTCCCTACATGTATAGTCAAATGAAATAAATAACCCACAATGTCCAAAAAAATTATGTTTCATTCTATACCCCAGCTCCCTAACCTCTCTATTTAGAGGTGGGTAGCAAGGAACTTCTGGAATCCTGGTTGGCGATTTCACTAATCAGAGCTCCTAATTCTTTCTTTTTTAAAAAAAGTTTCATTTATTTAAGGCAATGGGGTTAAGAGACTTGTCTAAGGTCACACAGCTGGGCAATTACTAAGCATCTGAGGTCAAATTTGAGCTCATGTCCTCCTGACTCCAAGGCTAGTGCTCTATCTACTAGCTACCCCCACTCCTAATTCTCTCGAAACTATTTATCTTCATCATATTGTTGTCATTTTATAAATTGTTTTCTGTTTGCTTCATTCTACATTATTTCATATAGGTCTTCCCAGATTTCTCTGGTTCTTATTTTGATTGTTATATTCTTTTGACTTGCTCATTTTTTCCAGTCCACTTCCTGACTTTGGACTTGATGTAAGGGTTGGAATCCACATACATCTGGAGGGAAAAAAATCTAGACTGGTCCTTATGCTATTCTCTTAAAGGATTAAGTATTGTATTTTTCAAAACCCTAGAGATATCTCAAGCTCATGATCCACAGGCTTTCAGCCTCTGAAAATAATCTGAACCAAGGCAAAGTCTGATCTATCTCTCATCTCATTCTGAGTTCTGAAATCCTGACCTGGGTTTTGTTCTGAACCAAGTATAATAATAAACTGCTTGTCTCACCTACTGTCAGTCAGCTGGGAATGTCTCCTCAGTCAGAGTAGTGGAGTTGTAGATTCCACTTTGGTCTGGGATTCTTGCTAGCTTGTGCAAGAAGCTGGAACACTCACCCTGCTCTACTCCTAGAGTCTGAGCTACATGGCTAATTCTTGGCATTAACGTAAGTGGCACAAGCCACTTTTTTTTGCAAGGCAATGGGGTTAAGTGGCTTGCCCAAGGCCACACAGCTAGGTAATTATTAAATGTCTGAGGCCAGATTTGAACTCAAGTACTCCTGACTCCAGGGCCAGTGCTCTATCCACTGTGCCACCTAGCCACCCCCCACAAGCCACTTCTTCAGTCTACAATGGATCTGTGATACAGTACTGGGAAGTAGGCAACAAAGCTGCCATTTGGCACTTATTCTTGTCTTGCTGACCTGTAGGAGCCTAGGACCTCCAGTTGTCCTGGTACAGTCCTCTCTCTTGGTGGTGTGCTGTTGACCTGAAACCCTCATATCTGGAGTCCACCTGATTTGTTTCCCTAGGCTGACCTAGGCTGGAAAATAATTCCCTGTGACTTTTTCTTAGATTTCCCCATCAGGAATTCATCCTACTACATTTTTAGATCTATTTGGAGGAGTTTTAGAAAGAGCTGAGATGTAATACTTCCTATTCCTCCACTATTTTGACTCTGCTCTAGTTTTGGAGTTACTAATTTTGAGGACCTCAGGCTTCTTCCTGAAATGAAGGATTCACTTTTCCACATGAGCATTTTTCCAGCAGTAGTATATGGATGCAAATATTGTAATACCATAGTCCCTAAAGAATGAGAGCAATAGGAGCAGCTAGGTGGCACAGTGGATAGAGTACCAGCTCTGGATCAGGAGGACCTAAGTTCAAATCCGGCCTCAGACATTTAATAATTACTTAGCTGTGTGACCTTGAATAAGTCACTTAAGCCTATTGCCTAGCAAAAACCAAGAAAAGGGAGAAAAAAAATGAAAATCTTGAGTCACCCAAAGAGAAATTGAGAGAGGCATGGGGTACCTACTCCTATAGCTTCTATAGCTTGCAACTTATTAACAAAGAACAGCACAAAAGTAGCAGAATGAGTGAGTATATCATTAGAGAAGTATATAACTGGAAAATTATGTCAAATAGTTATGTCACAAGAGGGAAGAACAACTACTGGAGGATTGACATGGTATCTCCACATGGTGAAGGGAGCTAGAAGACAGCTCCTAAAACATTAGTGATTGGTCACATAGGAAGGATGTATGGGAGGACATATACAAAAGTCACACAGTAGAAATAGTTATAGAGTAGTTGAGAACTATACAATTGAAAAGAATATCATGGATAACAAATCTATCACACGGTCATAGTAAATGCAGTATACTAGGCTGACTAGCTTTTATATCCCTAACTTTTGGTGTGTTACTGGCTTATTTCCTTTCTGGCTATATGTGTCCTATATTATTTCTTTATTCCAATTCTTATTTGTAAGTCATTATTGGAAACATGATGCAGTCCACATTTCCATCTTGCATCATTCCATCACCCTTTGGATCACCTTCAATTTTTATTTTTCTGAAATCATGTTAATCTATAATTTGGAGCCATAAAACAGAAGTGGGGAAAGTGGGGGGAAAGATTAGTAGTAAAAGATATCCTTTTACTTATATAAAGTGATTCAGAGTAAAGTAAGCAAAACCAAGAGGACATTATGCACAATGACTCAGATAATATAAATAAAAGCAATGATAATAGGGAATTGAACTCAAAATAAATTAATGACCAATAATGAATCCAGAGGCCAGATGATGAGGATGCCAGTGTGACAAATTTAAGTCAGTATCCATGAAGTGCCTAGTAGGTTATAAGCATTGTGTATAGAGTTGTTACCTTGACTAATTCTCCTCAATTGCTTTTCTCTTTTACAAAGGGAGAATTGTAGAAGTTTGGGAAATAATTATAATGGAAGAAACAAAGTTGGTAATAAAAAATTAAGATATGATTCTTCTAGCTGGAGATCATGAAACACAAATTGTGGAAATTTCCAAGTGTAATCCAGTCCAGCCTCAAATAAGAGAACCTAGGTTTCATTCAGTCAGTTAATAAATATTTATTAAGTTAATTGCTGAAGTTACAAAGACAGGCAAAAGACAGTCCCTATTCACAAGAAGCTCACAGTCTAATGGGAAGAAAATATTAAAAACTATGTACAGACAAGATATATATTGCATAAACTGGAGAAAATCAACAGAGGGAAGGTACTAGAATTAAGCAGAATTAAGAAAGGTTTCCTGTAGATTGGATTTTAGCTGGGGAGTGAAGGAAGCCAAGGGGTAACAGTGAGGAGGGAGGACATTCTAGACATGGGAGACAACCAGTGAAAATCTCCTGGAAGAAAACAGTGTCTTATTCAAAAAATGGTGATAAAGAAATGTCACATGGATTTCAGAGTGGAATTAAGAAATGGGGAGCTGTAGGACATAATATTATAAAGTATGAAGCTGTAAGATATAAGACTGGAAAGGTATGAAGGGCTTTGAATTATAGAGGATTCTATATTTGATTGCCTTTAGTGATAGGGATTCACTACATTTAGAGTGAATGGGGAGGTTACTTGCTCAAACCTATACTTGAGGAAATCACTTTAACAGCTGAGTAGAAGATGGGCTCAAGTTGGAGAAACTTGTGAAGTAAACCAAGCAGTAGGCTATTGCAATAGCCCAGATATAAGGTGATAGAGGACTAAACTATGGTGGTGAAACAAAGGGGCAAATGCACAATATATTATGAAGATAAAATCAAACAGGACTTGGCAACAGATTGATTATGGACAATGGAGTGAAAATAAAACAATTAAGACTGACACCTAGGTTGCAACTCTAGGTGACTAGGAATGGTACCCTCAGAAGCTGGGAAGAAGAAAAGAGGATTTGAGGAGAAAGATGAATTTAGTTGGGGATTATTATTTAGAATGTCTTTGGAGGGGCAGCTAGGTGACTCAGTGGATAGAGTACTGGCCCTGGAGTCAGGAGGATCTGCATTCAAATGTGGCCTCCAATACCTGTGTGACCTTGAACAAGTCACTTAACCCTTGCAAAAAACAAAAAAAAAATGTCTATGGAACATTTAGTTCAAGATATCCATTTGGCAGTTGGAACTGGAGGATAAAAAGACAAAAGAGAAGTTAGGACTCGATAAAATAATCTAAGAATGATCAGTAAGGATAATTGAATCAGTGGGAGATGAGATCATCAAGTGAAAAAATATAAAGGGAGAACAGAAAAGAATCCAGGATAGATCTCATAGTTAGCTTACTGTGACCTGGATGACAATCCAAAAAGGAAGACAGAAGGAACAGTTAGATAAGTAGGAGAAAAGCCAAGAGAGAATAATATGCCAGTAAACTTCAGAGAAGAAAATATCAAGGAGAGTTTAATCAACAGTATCAAAAGTCAAGAAAGATGAAGCATGAGGAAAAAGCCATTAGATCTAATAATTGATAAGACATTGGGAGTTTTGTAGAAACCTGTTTTAGTTGCCTGATGGGATTGGAAGTCAGAATTCAGAGAATTAACAAGAAATGGAGAGAAAAGGAAAGGAAGGCACCTATTATAGACAGTCTTCTGAGGGAAGATAGCAAGGATGGTTGGATAAAGCAATTGTTTGGGGGTTTGGGGTATGATATTTTTTAAGGATAAGGAAACATGAGTCTGATTATCTGTAGTAAGGAAGAAACCAAGAGACAAGAAGAGATCGAAGACAACTGAAAGAGTAAGAATCAATAGAAGGGACAATATGCTGAAGAACAGATAAAACAGGATCCCCTGTGCATGTAAAGGAATTTGCCTTGGCAAGTAAAAGGACCATTTCATAATATGAGTTAAAATTGAAGGAGGAGATAGTAGCAGAAGACAACTGATTATCGTGGGATGAGAAGTGAAGAGAGTTTTTGATGAATGCTCTCACTCAACAAATGGGAAAATGATGGCAAAGGATGCATTGAAGATACAAAAGGTTTAAAATAAGAGGAAATTTTATTAATTATGATCTCCAAAGAATGAACTGAAAAGGAGCAGGAAGATCTGGAGAGGAATATAAGGATATTGGAGTCAGAGTGGGGGAATAAAGTTGAAGTGGAGAGAAACAAGGGAGTAGCCAGAAAGGGTTGTAGAGTGCAGTTTGTTCTTTGGCAGTGTGGATTTTAATAGTATGAATGGTGGTAGGAATATGCTAAATTTTGCCAAGAATATGCTAAGAATGAATCTAGGCAGAATATCAGATGGGAAGAGATAATAAAGATCAGCCCTCAGAGTCCCATTAGAACTCTTAACTGACTTGTTTCTTGTCAGGAGGTATAACTCAGTAGGGGCTATAGCCTAAGGGGATTTCTAGAGAGGGCAGAAGTAGCAGTTCATTCCTAGGAAAGCCAATAGAAACTCCCTTGACTGGCACCTCTTCTATAATTTAGTTTTAGAGGGTTGCCTGAAAAAGTTAGTGTTTAAGTGACATGCCTAGGGTCACAAAGCCATTATGTGTTAGAAAGGGGAATCAGACTCCTTGACATTACCACACAACTGATTAAAGAGGCCAGCATTGGTCCCAAAAATGGTAAACATAAAAAATCTAACAGAAAGTGGAGTAAAAGGCTTTCCCCAGTATCCTGCATGAAATGTCAGATATGTCAAGGATAAAATTTCTATGTTTCCAAATTCCTTGAGGCCAGAGACCCATGTCATCCTTATTTCTGAGTCTCCCTGATTTCTACTAGAACCCTCAGCTAGGAAAACAACTAATCTCCTCTTCTCCAAGTGAAATATAGTCTTACTTGATTAGATAATCCTCTAAAAACAAATTCATCTATAATAAAGTCAGCCATGCTAGGAAAAAAAAATTCTTCATAAATCACATGTGAAATAGCATGGCTATGAGCCATAGCACTGACTCAGTGACTATGTTCCTGTAAAGCTGTAAATGTATGCAGGTGTTCACTCATAGCTTTCTTTTGTCTATGAACAGGTGAAATGGTAGTCTAAAAAGGTTCTTTCTAATCTCCCTTTCTTCATTCTTCCCCTGCTCAATCACACCCTCATCATCATCTTCACCATCACCGTCAACCCCTGTGCAAATCAAAATTGGAAAGAATTCTTTATGGTCTGACTCTGCACTTCACCATGAATGAGTTTCTTTGTATTATACCCCAATGATGCATTTAAATGTGAGCTTTTATCTCTAATTGTGGAATCAAGGATTTATTCTCTATTAAAAGAATTTCAGACATCA
The DNA here is from genome assembly GCF_037893015.1 of Macrotis lagotis. Taxonomy (NCBI): domain Eukaryota; kingdom Metazoa; phylum Chordata; class Mammalia; order Peramelemorphia; family Peramelidae; genus Macrotis; species Macrotis lagotis. The sequence continues at coordinate 140,977,508 of NC_133661.1, read as the reverse complement.
ATCAAGTGTGTGGGAAGAAATTTGAGGGATAAAGGCAAAGAAAGAGAAAGAAATTTGGCAGAGGAGTGGCAAAAGAATTCTTTAAGTCTGTAAAATATGAGCAGTTGAATTTCATGAACTCTGAGGTGCTTTCTAGCTCAAAGTCTCTGATCATAAGGTGGTTAATTTAAAGACAGAATGGCAGAGTATATGGAGGACTGACCTTGGATTCAAGAATATGAGTTAAAATCTTGCCTTTATAACTGACTTTGGGCAAACAACTCTATGAATCTTAGTTTCTTTAACTCAAGTAAAAATAAAAAGTTGAACGAAAGGATCTCTTAAACCCCGTCTAGCTTTCAATCTATGATTCTAGTTATTTGGGGTGACAAAATAATCATAAACAATGTCCATGTCCCTCCTATCATATAATTCCCTCAGTGTAGGGTGAAGAGAAAGACAATAACTAGATAGTCTATTCTTTTTTTGGCAAGGCAATGGGTTTAAGTGACTTGCCCAAGGTCACATAGCCAAGTAAGTATTAGGTCCTGAAGCTGGATTTGAACTCAGGTCCTCCTGACCCCAGGGTTAGGGCTCTATCCCCTCAGTCACCTAGCTGCCCCTATATGGTCTATTCTTAGCAAATGTTAGGACCACTTGAAACAATGGGGCCTGAATTGCTGAAGCAATTGACTTGTGCTCTTGTTTTCTTCTTGCCTCTTTCTGAGTTCAAATTGAAGATGCTTCTGCCCTAAGTAAAAGTCAATGATCCAAAAATTCATCTAATTCTATCTGTGCAACTAATCATGAGATTTAGACATGAAAAGGGCCTTCAATCCCATTTTACAGAAGAAACTGGTACCCAGAAGATAAAGTGACAATTTCCTATTTTCAAGTATACACCAATTATAAAATAACTAAAAAGAGCCAACACGGAAGTGCTCAATTCTGGACAAAGTACATATAACTCAGTCAGTGAAGGGATGGGAATGAGGGGGAAATCAATCATCCTATGTGATAATAAAATCGTTTTGGGTAGAAGATGCCTTAGCAACATGGACAGATACAATAAGACAGTGTCTAGCTTTACATATGACCCATTCATGGGTTTTATCAGTGCTGACTTGAAGTGAAAGGCAAGTTACTTAACCTAAGTTCTACAACAAGGCAGAAATGATTTCCATCCTCCTTGGAGCTTATCTGTTATACTCTGTGGGTGTTCTTTACCTGAGATTTGTGGAGCTGTCTTTGATGCATTGATTCCTATACTTATCCACCTAACTTTAGCCACTTTCCCTTTCTCAGAACTCCCTGATATATATTTTACACTTGCCACCATATTTTATGTTAGATATTATTCAATTATATTTGTATACTGTAATCCCTATGGATTTTTTTGAGCTTATAGTTGCACCTCAGGAACCAAGTTCTTTTGTGTCTAAATCACTTTTTAATCAAATGCAGAGTACCATTAAAATGCTATATTCCCAATTAGCTATAGCTGGCTTTCATAAGTGTAAAATTGAGCTACATGTGTGGGCAGCAAATGAGTTCCACATAACCCCATCTCATATCCAACTAATCTATTTGGAAAATAACTCAAAAATAGAAATCAAATTTTCTCAGCTTTTCCTACCTGTAATGTTCATCATCAGTTAAATAAAATATTTTTATCCTAATAAGACCTTAACATAATTTGCACTGAATTGTTAGTATGTGTTTAATGAAATTTTGGCATTATAGGATTTCTTTTATAGCAATAAGAATTGAACGTATTTACTTTCTCCATCTGGCTCTCTGGTAATTACAGCTAAATCTTAGAGAGTAAACATAGTAATAGGTTACTTGGTCTTTTATCTGGAAAAATAATTTACATTCCTTTAACTATTAAGGACTCAGAAGAAAAATTACAGAATTTGGACTTTTTCAATGACATATAGAAAATCCTCTTATTCAGAAAGTATTCTTTGACCTTGATTCATAATATTACATTACTGTAACACCAGGGATAAATGTGATGTTTACCAGACAAAATTCAAGTCTAAAAATTCCATTTATGTCACTAGTCCTAATTTCAAATATTTGAGAACAAAAATAAAACAATACCTTGTTACTTGTTCTGGCTTCATTCTCACAACTCAATCTGTTAGCTGGTCAGAGTCTTAAGATAAACTCCAGATTTTCATTTCCTCTTTTTGAAAAATAAATATGTGAATAATATTACCTTAAGGGAAATGTATAAGGAACTCATAACGTCCCAGGTTTTTTAATAGAGAATTGATGAGTTGAAACTGAACATGCTGTTGTAAAACTTTGTACTTATTCCTCTGGGAGGACATCAAAATTAGACTCTTTGAATCTCTCTTATACCTTATATATCCAGAGGTTTTCAGACATCTGTTTAATAAAAACAGAAATTTATCTTGAGAGACTATAAATGTCACATGCTAAAAGTATATTTTGATTCTCTAACAGTATCCCTGAATCAAAATAGAACTATATATGTGATTTAGTCTCTAGCTTATGAAAAAAAAAGTAAGCTACTACCCAACATCCTCCATGTCGTTTTGAGTACCAGGTGATAGCACCCCTCTATTGTTTCTCCTCTATCAATAAAATATGAAATGATAAAATAATACTATGGATGTTATGAGAAAAGCATTACTGTTCACAAAATGGATAAATAGGGTATAATGAATTAATACTCTAGGGCCAGTGATGAACTTTTACCTTTCAGAAAAACAGTAATCCAGGGTTAATCAAACATGATATTTAGTATCAAAAAGAAAACACTGATCTCTTTAGAAAATTTTGGAGTGCTGGGTTTGAAAAGTATTTCTATTCTAGAGGAGCAAGGAGACTTAAAATGAAGTTTTCTAAATTATCCTAATTATACAGTATAAATGCCTTTGACCACCTCAGATAAACTAGAAAAAAAATTCTCAAGTGGAGAAAAAAGGAAAAGGAAAATCATAAGAATCAATCACAAGACAATTCTTATAGAATAAAGTAACAAGATTGCTTACCATTTCTTTTCTCTTCAAAATCAGTCTTTGCTGGTCCAGGAAAACCTTCAAATCTTTTTGGCTTCTTCCTCAATTTTAGTTATCTTAACACCTTTTGGAGTTAAATGTTTGACTGGGGGAGGGAAGGGAGGGAACACTGTCCCCTGTGCAGATTTATGCCCATTGATGAAAACAATCCTAAGGCTCAAGAGGAAGAAAATAGAGCATCAGTAGAAAAGTATTGAGTCCAAAGGAGACTTTGAAAGAGGAAAAGTATCTTTTCTGCTTAAGTATTTAACTAAACTGTTAACCAAGAGAAATAGAGAAAATTGGAGAAGAGACTCAACTGAAAGGGTTTCTTAGAATTTCATCTCAGCAGTATGCACAGGGACCATCTCCTCCTTGACCAGGTCCCGGAGTATGCCTAGGGTTTGGTTAAAAAAATGAATCTGAGAACAGGGTGTGGAGTCAATAAGAATTGTACTTGGAGCAGTGAGTCTCCCTGAGGTAATATCCCAAAGGATCACCTCTCATCCCTTAAGATCCACAGAGCTCACCTATGCTAGGTAGACAAGAAAACAAAAAAGGCAGTAAAATCTATGGGAGGAAAACAAAAAAGTAGGGCTGAGCTAAGAAAGGAAGATTGGCAGTAAAAAAAGAATGTTATCAACAGGAAATCATAGAAACAGCAACAGTGAGATTAAAAGAGCCATTTCATTAAACAAGCATTTCCCAACAAAGGAAATTGAACCAAAACACCCTGAAGAAATCTTACAGGAATTATTCAAGGTCCCCTGAAATGAAAATGAAGCAACTATAAGACCTTGAGAATGGTTCAGAAAAATAACCAATTAAGAAAGCAAGGAGAACAGAGAATTTAAAACGAAGAAAGAGACATTATCCAATACTGTAGATACTATGAAAAAGATAATCATAACTGGAATACAAAAAAGCAGAAACAGAAAAAACTGTCAAAATCAAAAACCAAGAAGATTGGACACATTAAGAACTCTACAAAAATACAGGATTCAAAGGATTTTCTAAGACTTGCAGGTTTCATGGGGGAAGCATCATGAAAAAAAAGCTGATTACTATACTTTTGAAGAATCACACACTACATTTATCCTCCCAAATATTAGAAATTTTTGGAAAACCAAATTCCCTTACTAGTAAATCAATATTTATAGTTGCAAGGATAATGCAAAATAACTCAACTGGGGTGGGAAAACCAAAGGTGAGACAAGGAAATACAGGAAAAGATGGATTAATACTAGCGGGAAGTAGAGGAGGATATACTTTTTTCTTTTGCCTGTAAAAGGCTCAGGGGGAAGAATAGACTATTATAGGGCAGAGAGCAGATCAAAAAAGGGGGAGGGCACCACTAGAGGAAAAGGTATACTAGAAGAATTACAAATGAATTCTACTGGGAGAAAAATGAACTCTGCTCCAGGGTTAGGGAGGAGATATTGAATACTCAATAAGATTAGCTCAGGACTCACTCCCAGTAAGGAAGGAGGAGGCTATTATGTGAGAGAAGTAGAGCATAAAATGGGACAAATGATAAGGGGAAAGGCAAAAAAGCCTCACAGACTAAGGTAACAAACACTGATGAAGAGAGTTGAAAATTAAATTACTATAATAAAAAATAGTGTAAATTGACAAACAGAAAAGAAATAAAATTATCAGAAACTATTATATGCCAGAAAAACTAAGAATGCAAAATGAATATCTACCAAAACACAAGATACCGAAACCAACAAAACCATAAAGTTCTTCCTAAACAATTTAATTTTAGGGGGAAATGGATATCTAACAAAATATAAAGGAACTACCAAAAAAAAGAGAAACATGTTGAGTTAAATGGATTTAAAAGTGAATCCTATCAAATAATCTGAAGAATAAATAATATGTTAAGAAAGAGAAGTCTTGACCAATTTCACTTATTTATAGATGCTAAAATTATAGAGTCCTTGCAAAGAGGCTATATAATTATATTCAAAAGATGAAATTTGTGAACTATTGGATTTATACCAGGGATGGAAGGATCATTAAACATTAGGGAAATAATTAATCTAATTTAATCATATAAATAATGATAATCATAATAATGACATAGTGCTGAGAATACTAGTTAAAGTCAAAGTATGAGAGATTAAAATTTAAAGATATGAATATCTTTCAAAAGCAAATAAAATTATCCCTATACACAGATTGCATGATGGCATATTTAGAAAATCCCAGAGAATTAAGGAAGAAATTAAACAAAACAACAGTATCAGAAAAATGATCCTTCCTCTCTTTATGACCTTAACAATCTCTTATCTTCTTTGTAAAATGAAAATATTGAATAAATAGTTTCTAAGATCCCTTCAAGTACTAAATCTATGACCTGTGATTTTAAAATAGATGTGCAGAAATCATTAATAATTCTATATAGTACTAACAAATCTAGAAATTAAAGAAAATATAGAAAAACATATGCCTAGAAGCTATATAAAATAAGCAGATAAAAAGTTAAAAATTAAATTATCAAAATAAAAAATGAATAGTATACATAGAGAACAATATATAATATGTCTACAAAAGAATAACATATGATTATAAAAATGTAAGTAAAAAAGGAGCCAGACTGAGTAACTTAAAAAACAAATTAAGAATGATCTGGCAGCTTCAAATATTGAAACATTCCTTTTTTTTTTTTACTCAGTATCAAGGCATGGAATCAAAAGGTCAGAATATTGTATGCAGTCAGATGGAGTCACTATATCAAATGTTTTTGTCTGGTTGTTTTTATTTCATAAAGGGAAGGTTAAATCTGAAAGAAGGACTGGAAGGGTGTTTTCCAGAAATGAGTGTAATGGGTTTGGGGTTTTTTTTTGTTAGTACTTGATGACTTTTTTTAATTTTTAAAATTTTATTATATATTTTTGAACATTCTTTTCTTTTCAAATGTTGAATTGCAAATTATTCCCCCCCAGCCTCCCCAACCCATTGAGAGGGCAAACAAAATTATATCAATTGATTATACATGTGAAATTATGCAAAACATATTTCTATATTAGCTATATCAAGAAAAAAAGTGAGAAAGTCATACTTTAATTTGCAATCAAGAGTTCATCAGTTTTCTCACTAAAGGTGAGTAGTATTTTTTCATCATGATTCATATAAGTTGACTCAGATCATTATTTTATTCAGAGTAGCCAGGTCTTTCAGTTAATCACAATATTGTTGTTATTGTGTACAATGTTTCATTTCTTCTCACTTCACTTTGCTTCAGTTCATTGTAGGTCTCGCCATTTCTTTTTTCTGAAACTGTTCCCCTCATCATTGCTTACAGAACAATTTCATGACAAATACGTGCCACACTTGTTCAGCCATCCTTCAATTGATGGCCATTCTCCCAGTTTCCAATTTTTTGTCACACCAAAAAGAGCTGCTATAAATATTTTTGTAGAAATAGGTCCTTTTCCATCTGTATCCTGAGAAAGAATTGTGGAGTTTAAACAAAGACCAAAGACTATTACCTTTAATTTAAAAAAAGTTATCTTATTATGTAATACTGCTATATCTCATACTTTATGTTTCTTCCTTAAGGATATGATTTCTCTCCCATCACATTCAGTTTAGATTAATGCATACCGTGGAAACAATGTAAAGACTAACAACCTGCCTTCTGGGCGGGGGGAGCAAGATTAGGGCTAAATTGTAAAATTCAAAATAAATAAAAATCTTTCAAAAAAAGATGAATGTTGAAAATTATCTTTGCATGTAATTGAAAAAATTAAGTAAAACTAAATAAAAAAGAAAGAAAGAAAGAAAGAAAGAAAGAAAGAAAGAAAGAAAGAAAGAAAGAAAGAAAGAAAGAAAGAAAGAAAGAAAGAAATAGGTCCTTTTCCCCTTTCTGTGATTTCTTTGGAATACAGACTACGTAGTCCTGGGTCAAAGATTATGTCTAGTTTTCTAGCCTTTGGGTATAGTTCCAAATTGTTCTCCAGAAAGGTTAGATCAGTCCACAATCCTTCCAAAAGTTTGTTAATGTACCTATTTTTCATTATATCCCCTCCAGCATTTGTCATTTATGATAGGTGTGTTGTGGTACCTCAAAGTTGTTTTAATTTTCATTTTTCTAAACCACAGTGATATAGAGCACTTTTTTGATTTACTATAGAAGGTTTTGAGTTCTTTTTCTGAAAAATGGCCTGTTCATACCTTTTGACCATTTAGAAACTGGGGAATAGCTCTTAATTTTTGACTCATTTCCCTATAGATTTGAACATTGAAACCTTTCTAGAGAAATTTGCTGTAAATTTTTTGGTATTTCTCAATTATCCATGGTACCTTTTAGTAAAATGTATTTTTTCTGATTAGCTCTTTTAAGTAGAAATATTTTTGCTTTTGCTTTGTCTGAAATCATGACTGTTACCACTGCCTTTTTTTTTGCTTCACCTGATAAATAATAGACTCTGCTCTAGCCTTTTATTTTAACTGTGTGTATATGTCTTTTCTTTCTTTCCAAATGTGTCTCCTGCAACATACATATACACAGTTGGATTCTGGTTTCTAATCCATTCTGCAATCTACTTCTATGTTGTTTTTGAGGTGACTCATCCCACTCACATTCATGTTACTGTGTTTTTTCTTCCATCTTATTTTCTTCTGTTTGTTCATTTTTCTTTCTTTTTATCCTGTCCCTCTTCAAAAGTCTTGTTTTACTTCTGGTCACTACATCCCTTGCTCTGCCTTCCCTTTTGTCATCCCCCCCCATATCTCTTAATCCTTTCTCCTCTTACTCCTCCTGTATTGGATAATTTCTTATACCAATTGAGTATGTATCTATCAAGGATGTACAGTCAAGGGAGACAGAGTTTTCCCTGAAATCAAGAAAAGTAAAAAAAAAAATGATAAAATACATATTAATACTTGCTCATTAATCTATGTTATATATGTAATTTCTATATAATTCCAGTCATTTTCATAGATAAAAACAGCTGAATGTGCATATTTTGGCCTCAAATACAGGGAAAGTCGTGAAATGAGTCAGTGCTTTACTTCAGATTGTGCAATTACTCACAAATTGGGTAGAGGGCATTCAATAAGCATATGCATTTTGCTATTTCACACATCCCTAGTTTAATGTTTGTAGACCCTTTTTATTATATATATATATATATATATATATATATATATATATATACACTTATTTTTAATAGTCTACATCAGGGCTGTCCAACCTTACTTTTAAAAGGTTTTATTGAAACAATAGACAATTTATTTTGATTTGCCATTTTAGTGAGAACTCTGTAGGAGCTGGGCTTCATTTACCCACATTAGTAAATCTGGGGGGGGGGGGAGGTGTCACTTAAAATCATCCTTCAGGCTGCATGCAGCCCTGAACTAGATGATACTTTTCACGTTTGTTTTAAAATATTTAGTATTACTGATCTTGATTTTAACCACATGAAAAATCACTAGGTGAGGCAGTCAGTATCTCTGCCTCCCTGAAGACAATGTGAGTTATTCTCTCTTACTAGACTCATACAGTATAAATCCTGACTGATAATGTTCCTGCCTCCCCAGTCATGATCACCACTAAATATCACTGGAAATCACTGCGCATCCTCTTTGAGTCAATTCTGATGAAAGTAAGGTACAAGCACTGCCCTCCACCCTTCCCATTTTCCCCTTTACTCCCTTTCTTTCAAGCCTCTTTTATGAGAAAGTTTTCTACATTTTTTACCTCTCCCTTCTTCCTTCTCAGTGCATCCTTCTTTCTCATTGGTTCACTTTTCAGATTATACCACTATAATTAAATTATACTCAAACCCTCTGTCTATGTAGACTTCTAATTGCCCTAATAATGATAAAGTTCTTAGGAATTACATGTATCATCTTACCCTATAGAAAAATAAACACTTTAACCTTTTTTAGTCTCTTATAATTGCTCTTTTATGTTTTGTTCTTATGCTTTTCTTGTGTTTGAATCTTTGATATTTTTTTATTTGGTTCTGTTCTTTTCATTGGAAATGCTTGGAAGTCCTCTATTTCATTAAATAGCTATCCCCCCCGCCAAAGATTATATTCAGTTTTGCTGAGTGACTTAATCTTGGTTGTAATCCTGGCTCCTTCACCCTCTAGAATATCATATTCCAAGCCAAGACGCCTTTAATATGGAATGGGCTTATCCTTGTGTGATATTTGAAATGTTTATTTCTGGTTACTTGCAATATTTTCTTCTTAAAGTAAGAACTCTAGAATTTAACTATAATATTCCAGACAATTTTCCTTTTGGAATCTCTTTTGGGAGATTTAATGCATTTTTTTCCAGTATTTTTTTCTCTTCTGGTTTTCTTGACTATTTCTTGAAATATAATAGCTTGGCTCTATCATTGATCATGGCTTTAAGCTAGTACATAATTGTGAGATTATCTCTCCTCAATCTATTTTCCTTAACAGTTGATAGTTCACATTTTCTTCTATTTTTTATTCCTTTGACTTTTATTGTTTCTTGATATCTCATGGAGTCATTAGCTTCTATTTCCCCAATTCTAATTTTATATAAATATGTTATTTGTTTTCCAATTATATACAATAGTAGTTTCTACCTATCATTTTTGTAAGGTTTTGAAATCTAAAATTTTCCCCCACCCTCCCTTCCCTCCCCCACCCCACAGAAGGCAGTCTGATAATCTTTATATTGTTTCCATGCTAAACATTGATAAAATTGAATGTTGAGAGAAAAAGCATATCCTTGAGGAAAAACTAAAATATTAGAGAGAACAAAATTATGTAGTGCATAAGACAACTTTTCCAATTCTGATTTTTAAGGAATTATTTTCTTCAATGACCTTTTATATCTCCTTTTCCATTTTGCCAATTCTAATTTTTTAAGATTTTGTTTTTGTCAGAATTTTTTGTGCCTCTTTTACCGAACTGTTAATTCTCTTTTCATAATGTTCTTTTATCACTCTCATTTCTTTTCCTGGGTTTTTCTCTACCATTTTTATTTCCTTCTTTAACTGTTCAAAGAATTCTTTCTGTACTTGGATTGAATAAGCATTTTTCAAGACTTTGTTTATAACTGTGTTTGTAATCACTGGTGCTCCTGTCATGCTCCAGGCTGGATCCCATTCTGGTGTCAAAGATCTCTTTCTGACTACCTAAGATTGTCTTAGGCTAGGAAAAAAAAAGTTTCACTTTAACCTTTTGTTGGTTCTGTTCCTCCAAAATTTGAGTTATTTTAAAGTTGTTTGGAGGATTAATGTTAATGATTTTAGCTTGGCTGCTACCTGCATTCTGTCTTTTTTCCTTTTTCCTTATATCAGTGATTTTTTTAAAAGATCAATAAAATATATTAAGAAATAAAGAGAAGCAAAGAGAAAGAATAATGGAAATTGATTTCATCTTCTTGATTAAATATCCATGGGGTAAATCTGACTAGGTGTCTGTGATGCCACCTAAATGAAAACCATGCAAGATGGGCCTTGCACCAAAAAGGCAGGGAATGAATGGGGTACTCACTTTAATTACCTTTGTCCCTGTTTTCCCTTGGCTCCATTACTTGGGAAGCTACATTACTATGCCATTTTGACATAATGATTACCAGTTCTATTAACCTGACCAGACAAGCTGATCCATGTTTGGGTTTCAATTACAGAGTTTAAGAAATAACTATTACACAAGAATTCCTTGTAGTTGCAGAATAAAACAAAGTTTATTTCAAAGATGTTCAGAAATAGGTGGCAATCAGCCATCCTTAAGCTAGAAAGCTAAGGTATATTAAAACTGTGCTTGTTGTTATAGATTTTCATAGTTTATCAGATTTCCTAACTCTAGGGTTTCCTACCCTTTCCTTGAATGAATTCCATGTCCTCCAGGAGAAAAATTTTCATGCCCATCATGGGCTAACTGGAAAAAAGTATTTCATTAAGTCTTAATCCCAAAAGACAAAAGAATATAGATAAATCTTAGATCTTATTTAGGAACCTACTTTCACTTTTTTCAAGATGAGATCTTCCCTGCACAAGGTTTCTGCAAAGAGGAGTTTAGAATGAGGAAGAAAGAAGCAAGAGTAAGGAGAAATGGTTTCCTGAAAAAAAAAATGTCACTATGGAAACACAACTTAAGACCTGCAATATGGATCTACCATTTAAAGAGAGTCGGTAAAGATTTTGAACCTCTTAATCTACAATCTTCCCGACTGATCCTTCTTGAAATGAAAACCATTTTACCAATTATCTATTTACGTATTTTCAAAGTAAGGTCAATAGAAGATTCCTAGGTTTTGCCATATGGCATGCAATGCCTGGAGGAGATGGAGAGGTGTTAACTGTTGGCTCACAAGTTTGCTGCTTCTATCATTTTCTTATTATCATCTTATTTTGGCAGCAAATTCAAATTAGAAGGCTTTCTTGTGTGTCAATGATTTTCTTCTCAGTGAAATGATTTCTAAATTCATTACATCCAAGTCATATTTCTTATTTTCATATTTTCAAGTGAATTTAAAATAAGAAGTACTTTCTTCATCACTCTCTTAAGGATAAAGGAAACCAGCACTTACTTTAGAAGCCTGAAAATTGTAAATGCAACCTAGTGATATTTGATCCTTCTTGGAAAATGTTAATCCTATTAAGTGATCAAAAGCAGAGACCCTTTCAATCCATCCTTTAGCAGCTAGTCAAGACAATCTCAATTGCTTGTATGTACTCTTGTTTCCCTCCTAGTGAAACTATAAATGAGGCCAATGACAGTTTTGGTTTTTTTCTATGCCCTCCCACACACACACACACATTCACCAAACATAATATTTTTTCATATATAACACCAGCTGGTTGTCATAGCCTTTCTTCCCTATCCCTTTTGTCTCTAGAGCTATAATCAGCCACAGCTCCTGCTATATTAATTAGCTTGCTTTAAACCTAGAGGCACTACAAAGGCCCCCCTCAGGACCCCACAGTCCCTTCTACAGTGTTGGGGAGTTTATATTAAACAAAAAGTTAAGGAGTACAATATATTCACTCAGAGCTCCCAGTTAGGAACTTAGGCAGAAGTTTGGCCTTTTGCCCATCAAACTCTGTGTGTGTGTGTGTGTGTGTGTGTGTGTGTGTGTGTGTGTAGACATAAGCATGTACATCTGCAGACACATACAGATATATATACACATATAAACTAGACAAAAAGAAATAGATCCTAGGATCACAGATTTCAGGCTGAATACTTGAGAGATCCTTTGAAGTCCACTCCCTTTTTCTTGCAAGTAGCTTGCTCAGTATCGCATAGCTAGCTAAGTGTCTAAAGCAGAATTGGAACATGGTTGGGTAACTTCACTGCAAGTGAGCCACTAATCAGTCAACATACATTTATTAATTACTGTGTACTCTGCACTGGAGATATAACCATAAAAATAATACTTGCCCTCAGGAAGCTTAAAGTCAAGCAAGGGGAGACAATATGTACATATTCAGGGAGAAAGAAGTAGCAGTTGGTGAGACCTTGGAGAGGTAGAAACAAGATTCAGCAACTTGTTAGATAAATGGGGGTGATTTAAGATTGAGGTGTCAGTGACCACAAAAAGGCAACATATATATACTAGTAACCAGAATGGTGGTGCCTTAAACATGATAAAGGAATTTCAAAGAGGGTGGCCCTGGTAGTAAAAATCATAAATTATATTTAGGACATTTGAGAGATCCCCTAGGAAATCAAATTAAAAATGTTCATTAGACAGTTTGTGAAAAATGACCAGCACTCTGGAGTTAAGACTTAGAATGGATATGTAAATCTGAGTTTCATTAACACAGAAATGACAATTAAATCCCTTTGAACTGATGAGGTCATTGAAAGAATATAGAAAGGAAAGAGAAGATGACTCAGAATTTTAAAGTATCCCCATAGTTAGGGGGCAGACTAGGGATGATGATCCAGCAAAGGAGACTAAGAAAGAATATTCAGACAATTAGACAAGGAGGTTCAAAAACATAAACCTGGAATAAGGAAATGATAGATGCTATAACTGTGAGGAGAGACTTCAACTATATAGACATCTTGTGTACCTCACTGATATAGCTGAGGAATTCTCTTTTAAAAAATTACTGATATTTTTGTTTTCACAAAACCAAAAGTTCTGTTTCCTTCTCTGCATTCCCTTCTTCCCCACCAGGAGTCATCTCATATAACAAAGAATTTCAGCTGGTAAATTCTTGAATTGCCTTAATAATAATTTCATTTTTTAAAAAAGAAGGGGGGAAAAAGAACTGTTATTCTAGACCTGATTCTAACTAGCAATGAAAGATTGGCTGTTAGAGTGGACATGATGGGAGTCTTGGGAACAAGTATGAGGGACCTCTAAGAACTCCTAATCAGGGAGAGGAAAACTGGAAGTTGAATAGCAGCATCTTGGGTTTTAGGGAAGCAGATTTCAGAAAGTACAGGAGAAAGATAGGCAGGATGCAGTAGCCTGAAATTCTTCAATATAAGTCAATCCAAAAGGGATGGTAAGCATTAAAGAATGAAATTTTAGATGCAAACAGAAATGCAATTCCAGTCAGAAGGAATTTAGAGAGCTGTCAAAAGAGACTGCTTTTCCTACACTGGAGTTTCATCAACCAAATTTTGCAAAGTAATTTTTAGAAGATTCTTCACACAAACCCAATTTTAATACTTCATCATACTATGGAGATACCCCTGGCTTCTCTAAGACTATGCCAATACACTAATTTCTTTAATATCTTTGTGAATGTCATCTCAGCAATAAGTTATTACAGTAAACCTCCTCATAATCCCTTCTAGGAGTGTCAACCCTTTCGTATACCCCCCCCCAAAAAACTAAAGACCATCTGAGTCCATCTTTTTTATTCTATATCATCCCTTTGGCTTCCAAGAACATGTAGACACAATTTCATTTTTTGGCCATTTTAAAAAATAATTGTAGATAGTTTAGGATGATATAAATATCAACCACATTGTTATTATTATTATTCCCTCACATTTCTATTAATATCTATCCAATTAATTTCAAAATAACCTTGTGTCTTAAAAAATTCCTTCAATTTGCAAGATGGCAGCATGAAGGCAGCACTTCCTGGAAACTCCTTCCCAAAAAAACTCCAAAAGCCATCAAATGATGACTCTAGCCAAAATTGTTGGGGGGGGTAGGACCCACAAAAAGACTGAGCGATACATTTTCCCAGTCCAAGATAACTTAGAAGTTCCACAGGGAAGGTGTGTTTCACCAGGACAAGGTGTTGGAAAAAAGCCTCAGCCACAGCCCAGCCCAGCCCAGCCCAGCCCAGGGATCACCAGGATCAGCTTAGGGAGCAGTGAGAGAACTCTGCTACACCAGAATGAATGTGGAGAGGCCACAGAACCTGCAGCAAGAATGGGGGGCGGGGACCAGCCTGCACCCCCAGAGCACAGCCCACAGATGGTAAGGGGTTCAGGGGAAACAGTAGAAATCTCTTTGCTCTCCCTGAGGCAGGACTCTGCTGTTTACCCACACTCAGATCCAGGTTGCATCCATTCTTCCATACTAAGATAGCATGGACCCTCCTCACAGCTCCAAGGCAGAGGAAGTACCTGTGGTCATCTACATATCAAAGCACAGGCAAGAGAGCATAAGACCTTGGAGGAATAAAGATCCCAGTGGGGTGTCCACCCCCCCCAAAACAAACCCAAAGCCTTGAAAGTGCTGTAAATTAGTCTTGGGCTGAGGAAATAAGTAAACAATAGAAAAAGAAAGATCTGACCATAGAAAATTACTTTGATCCCATGGAAGATCAAAACACACACTCAGATGATGACAAAATCGAATTTTCCATATTCAAAACCTCCAAGAGAAATAGAAAATGGGCTCAGACTATGGATCAGCTCAAAAAAAGACTTTGAAAAGCAATTAAGGGAGTTGGAGAAAAAATTGGGAAGAGAAATGAGAGCAATGCAGAAAAAAACATGAAAACCAAATCAGCAGCTTGGTGAAAGAAATACAAAATAATGATGAAGAAAATAATATGTTAAAAACCTGTTTAGACCAAATGGAAAAAGCAAAGCAAAAGGCAAATGAAGAGAAGAATGCCTTAAAAAATCAGAATTGACCAGCTGGAAAAGGAGATAAAAAAATTCTCTGAAGAAAATAACTCCTTTAAATGCAGAATTGAACTAAAGGAAGCTGATGACTTTGCAAGACATCAGGAAGAAATAAAACTCTTCCAAAGAAGCAAAAAATTAGAAGAAAATGTGAAATATCTCACTGGAAAAACAATCAACCTCGAAAACAGAACCAGAAGAAATGATTTAAAAATTATTGGACTACCTGAAAGTCATGACCAGGAAAAGAGCCTAGACTTCATTTTTCAAGAAATAATACAGCAAAATTGTCTGAGATCCTAGAAGCAGAGGGTAAAATAGAAATTGAGGGAATTCACTGATCATCTCCTGAAAGAGATCACAAAAGAGACAAATTCCAAAACTCCCAAGTCAAAGAGAAATATTAAAAGCTTCCAGAAACAAACAATTCAACTACTGTGGCCCCATAATCAGGATTACACAGGACTTGGCAGCATCTACATTTAGGGATTGGAATATGGTATTTTGGAAGGAAAGAGATCTTGGTTTACAACCAAGAATCAACTACCCAGCAAAACTGAACATCGTCTTACGGGGGGGGGGGGGGGGGGGGGGATGGACTTTCAATGAAACAGGGGACTTTCAAACTTTCCTATTGAGATCTCCAAATATAGAACTCTGGTGAGCCATAGAAGCGGTGGACAAGAAGGATTAACTATAAAGAACTTAATGATATTGAACTGTTTATATTTCTGCATGTGAAGAAGATATCGATAACCCATATGAACTTTCTCATTTATAAGAGCTGTTAGAAGGCACATTTTATAGACAGGGCACAGGAAGGAGTATATAATGCTATAATATAGTAAAAAAATGGAGTCAATGGGTGATAAAGGGAACTACTGGGAGGAAGAGAAAGGAGAGGAAGAAGGAGCTAAGAAATTTCACATGAGTCAAGAAACAGCTTTTTCAATAGAGTGGAAAAGGGGAAGGCAAGGAGGAATGAGTGAGCCTTCATTCTTATCAGAAATGGCTCAGAGAGGAAATAACATACACACTTAATAGAGTATAGAAATCTATCTTACCCTAGAGAAAAATGAGAAGAAAGGGATGGGATAAGGGGGAATGGGGGGAGATAGAAGAGAGGGAAAATCGTGTGAGAGAGGGTATTCAGATACAACACACTTTTGTACAGGGATAGAATGAAAGGAGAGAGAGAGAGAAAATAGAATAAATGAGAGTAGGGAGGAATAGAGTGGAGGGAAATGCAGCTAGTAATAGCAACTGGGGGGAAATATTGAAGCGACTTCTCTGGTAGGCTTATGATAAAAAAGGCAACTCACCCCAGAGACAGCCATTGCAATCTGAACACAGACTGAAGTACATTTTTTTCTCTTTCACTATTCTTGAGGTTTCTCATCTTCTTGGTGGGGGGAGGGGGGGGTATGTTTACTCTTATAACAAAATTATTGTAATAATATCAAATAAATAAACCAAAAAATTCCTTCAAGTAAATATTTATCAAACATTTTGTGTCCAAAAATGAAAAATAATTTTAATCTAAATTAGCTTTCAAAATATATTGCAATCTTTTGTTTTTATCATTTTCTTTCCTTCCAAGAGTTATATGTAACATTTTTAAAAGAAAAAAGAAAAAAATCAGAAAAACTGATTAATACTGTGGAAAAACTGACATATGTGATTACGTTATGTATTAAACGTTATATTGTATATCTATGGACATCTGCAAAGAAATACAGGGTATTGTTTTTTGTGTCTTCATAAGAACCAAGCATATTTCTTCATAACTCTGTAACACTAATTTCTATTGTTTTGTGGTTGTTCTTTCTATTTATATTGTTGTCATCATGATTTATAATGTTTTCCTGGTTCTGCTTACTTAATCCTATATCAGTTCATGTAAAATTCTCCATGTTTAATCATGTTCATCATTTATTATAGCATACTAATATTCTATTGTATGCATGTGTCACAATTCATTTAGCATTCACCAGTTGATGGGTATCTTCTTTGCTTCCAGTTCTTTGCTCTCACAAGAAGATGGTATAATATTTTGGTATACCTGGAGCATTTCTTTTTCTCAATGTTCTCTGAATTGAGGGGTGTGGGTATTTTAGTCATTTATACATTCCTACTACATTAACTACATTAATTTTAATTAAAATATTTAGTAACCTCAAATGTTAGCATCTGCTAGTAAATAAATTTTGTTATGTTATACACATATCACCTTAGGAAACCCAGGCTCCAGTCCTGGTTCTCACCATTATTAGCTGTGTGAAATTGAATAAGTCACTGAACCTTAGTTTTCACATCTATAAAATATGTACCAACTTGCATTATAAGAGTGTTGAGCAGAAAAACATCTTTTAAAGCATTGAAAAATTTGAATAGTTGTTATTTAGATAATCAACTTCACAAATTTCAGTGAAGAAGTCCATTCTATCTACTTGAGGGACAGATGGTTTAGGCTCACACAAACACAATATTACCAGTCCTCTTTATCCAGGAATTCATATAATTAGTAAGACTCTAACACACTGACCAACTGCAAGAAGCATCTTGATAGATGCTACTTGAGCTTAACATACAAAAAAATTGTATATCTGTCATTCCTGATCAAAATATCATCTGGCTTTTTGGTGTACCTTTTAACTGTCTTCATATTCCAAAGTACCGACAGCTGTGACTATTCCCCATTTTCTAACAATGAACTGATAGCTAGGAGATGTTTTTATAAAGCCAAAATGACAGGATATGGATAAAGTTATTGAGCATTATAAGAAAATCAACACAATACTACATGTGAAATGCCTGTGGCTGTTGTGAAGAAATTTCAGAGGTTCAGAAAATCTCAAATAAGGATTTGTTTTTTTGGAGGTCAAAAAAGAGAGGAGTGTAGAAATAGTTACTATTCATAGTTCCAGTAGGTTATATTAGAGCAGAACTGGCAGAAATCAGCCCAGTTGGTGAGCACAGCCATAAATAGATTTAACATATATCTACAAATGGTTTTGGCGATGTCTTATTCCTTTATGAGGTTATGGGCAGCAAGAATGAGGGAAATTATAAAGAATTAAAAGTTCCTTTACTGGAAGTTAAGAAGCAATGATGGGAGGATTACTTTCCATCATGTCATACTATATAAAATCCCTCCTCCTCACAAGAGTAAAGATACTATACTATATAACTGTGAAATGACAATAATAATTATTATAAGGATGGTGATGATGATAACCTGATACCTGAGAGATCAAAGAGATTTCCCCCTCCCCCAGGAATGTACTAAGTAAATACTGCTTATGGAAAATAGAATTATCTCAAGGGAATAAATTTAACTCCCCAAATTTTTAATTATTTTTATAGAAGAGAGTATAACATACAGCACTCATAAAATTAAACTTTATGTCATCCAAAGCCCTATTTTACACATATCCTCATCCAAGAAATCTTATTTTTTGTACTTGGGACAGATTTGCTTTTATAGCAGATTACAAAATACCAACTCTGGTGTTCCTAATTTATAATATGAGTAGAAATAAATTTCTCTTACTATTCACCTTTCTTAAATGCTGCCTTTTAAATTCAAAGTTCTAGTCAATTAAACTCATATTTTTTAAAATTTGTCTCAACAGTCTGAAATTATGTACAAAATCCAACAAGATTAAATTTAATAGTTATAAATATAAGGTCTTGTCACAGGTTCAAAAAGTCAACTGTACAAATACAGAATAGAGAGGATACATCTTGACCACAAGTCACGTAGGGGAAATAAATCTGGAGATATTTTAGTTAACCACAAAATTGTAAATGTCTGGTAATGGCTGCTAAACAAAATGTAAACTAAGACTATATTAATAGAAATATATCTGCAATATCAAAGAAAGTAAAAGTGCCACATTATATAATCTGAACTGATCAGATCACAAATAAAATACTGAATTCAATTCTGGATACCAAAGTTTAAGAGGAACTTTGGAATTATGTCACATAAGAAACAATTGATATTATTTCTGCTATGACTAATAAAGTATTGGATTTAGTACTAAAATAAAGTTCTTCTGCAATGTAAAATTCTAGTGTTTTTCAAAAAAATTCCAGGGCTTGAAAATTATGGAAAATAAGTTTTTGTGACTCTACAGTCTTAAAGAGAGAAAGATAATATGACTCGAGAAATTTTTTAAAGTTATGGATTTTCACCTTTCAGTTATCTTTCAGGATCTCGTTTCTATATGATATTAATTAGACAAGTTATATCACCCCTTAGGAAGGGCCTCAGTTTTCTCATCTGTAAAATGAAGGAACTGAACTAGACAGCCTCTAAGATTACTTACAGCTCTAAAATTATATGATTCTAAGTACTTTTCTCCCTTCTTTTTTCAATTTTTGCTTCAAGAAACATTCTTCCTTTTACTTCCTGTCTATTCTAAGAGCTTTGTTTATAGCTTTAGCAGCTCCAGACCCTCTAGGTCTCTTGATGTTGTACAGTATCAAGAGACTGTTTCCCTTTCAATGTCTTGCTTATTAACCTGTATTAGATCCTTTCTGTTTTCTTTGCCCTCCATTATTACTCACCATACTGTTTTTATCTACTTCCAAAAGGCTTTGCTTTGTTCAATTTAAACTTAAAGTATTTGACTTATCATCCATTGACTTCTTCAAGAGTTTTCATTTACTCACTGCCTCATTTTTTGGCAAGGCATGGTGCTAGGCATAGTTTTCCATTTTCCACAAGTGGATTAGACTTTATGTAATTTAAAGTAATTTGAAATATAAATATCTGGAGGGTTTAGTGGACTGCAAGCTCAATATAAGACATGATAGCCAAAAAAAACTAATGCTCTGGAGGGCTGTATTAAGAGAGGCAAAAAAGTACAGAATATAAATACAGATGATTCTGTTGTTTTCTGCTCTACCAAGAACATAACTAGAGCCTTGGGTTCAGTTCCAGGTACCATTCTGTTTTTTTAAGGAAAGACATTGATAAGCTGAAGAAAACTGGGTGAAGTATTACTAGGATGGTGAATATCCTGGAGATCACACCTCCAAAGATTCACTTGAAGGAATTAAAATGTTTAACCTAAAAAAACCCACTAGGGTGGGGAGGCATATAAGAATTTCTGCTATGAAATTGATAATTTCATAGCAATCAAATTATGTAAAGGATTATCACATGGAAGTGATGTTAGATATTTATTGTTCGGAAGAGGATAGACCAAGGAACGATGTGGAGAAGATACAGAGAGATGCAAAGCTTGCTGACATTTATACTGTCTAAAAGTAGAGGGATTCCCCTCACTCAAGTCTCCAAAGATTAGATACCCACTCCTTCAAAATATCTCTGATGGCATTCCCCTGTAGGAATGGGTGTGACTAGAAGGCCTCTGAGGCCCAAGACAGTCCAGATTTTGGGATCTGCAGTCAAAGGAACTGTGGGCAATACTGTAAAAGAGAAAAACTGGGGAAGGGAAAATGTGTCTGTCTAGGCAAGCATCATATGAAGCATAAATAAATTTATTCTGTACTGAAAAGGTAATGTGGCATCCTCAAAACCAGGAAGTCCTTCCTAGGTTCAAATTCTCCCTCTGATACTTACTGGCTGTGTAACTGTGATCAAGTCACTTGAAGATGCCAACCTATGTTATTAGTAAAGGGGATATCCTCATGCATGCATTCCCTAAAATAATCAAATCTTAGATTCATTTCTTATCCCAATTGATCTAAAACAGAAAAAGAAGGAAGTTATAGGAGAACATATTTTTGGCTCAATTTGAAGAAAAATGTGATTATAGTTAAAGCTATCCAAGAATAAAATGGACTGACTAGCAAACTGGAGAGTTCCCCATCATTAGAAATATTCAAGCAGATAGCCATCTCTTAAGAAGTTATGAAAGAGATTCCTGCATTAATCAAGAACTTTATACAAGATAGCTTGTAAAGTCATCTATAGATCTACACAGGAATTAAATTCAGTGTCTTTGCCTCACCAAGTTGCTTATTCCTAGTTCCCCTCCTCACTTCTCCACTCCCCCCCAACACACACACACACACACACACACACACACACACACACACACACAGACAAACACACACATTCCCTGGAAGTTATGGGATAATGCCAAAATTTAGCTTATGGTAAGATTAGGGAAGTGGGCAAAATTCAGAAAAAAATTTATATTAAAGACCTGATAATTCAGCCTTGCCAAGAACTGAGTTTAAAGATTATAAAAGTCCATTTGTATTTACAATATCCATCCCCCCATGTTTCTTACAATATTATTTGGAAGGACCCAGAGCACACCTTGCAGCCTCTCTTTTTTGTTTGTCTTTTCTCTGTGCAGGTGGATGACAGGGCATTGGAGTCCTTGCTCAGCAACATGTGAGAAAGGAATTCAGCACCGTGAGGTGACTTGTGTTTATCAATTACAAAATGGTACCTATGTTAATACCCGAGATCTCTACTGCCTCAGTCACAAACCAACCACAGTTCAAAGTTGTGAAGGCCGTGACTGCCTTTCTATCTGGGAGGCATCAGAGTGGTCAAAGGTGGGTACTTGACTCTTTTAATTAAAGTAATAAGTCTAGCTAGCTATGTCTTATAAGCAAGATGTCCTGCATGAATTAAAAATTGGGGCACAGATCTGGACAGAGCTGACTCTGCACTATTTGGCAGTCTAACCTATACCAATATATAATTCTCATCACCCTCTGTTCTCTCTTGTTCTTTACCCCATACTATTGCTGTTCAATCATTTCAATTGCATTCAATTTTTAGTGACCTCATTTAGGGTTTCCTTGATAAAAATACTGAAGTCATTTTGTCATTTCCTTCTCTAACTCAAATTACAGAATAGTAAACTGAGGTAAACAGGGTTAAGCAACTTACCCAGTTTCACACAGCTAGCACATGTCTGAGGTCAGATTTGAATTGAGTTTTTTCCAACTCTAGGTCTGGCACTGTATCTACTATGTCACCTAGCTGCCCCTGTATCATACATAGAACTAATAAAGTAGAAATTTTTGAGACTGGAAGAGGATCTTTAAATTTATAGGCTGTTTCTTTGTACAAGCTAAAAACAAATGGTTTGAGAAACAAGGAACTAATTTAAAAAATCTTAGGTAAGTCCTAACCACTGAAAATTATGCCACTTTAACTTAAAACTTTCATTCTTCATGACAATGCCTTAAAATCTGCATCACTATTTATATGAAAGTAAAAATTATTCTGTATTTTGCTCACCTTCTAAGGATTACAAAGCACTTCATAAGTAACAGTTCCATAATTTTTGTAATATTTCTATGGCCTAGTTACATTATTATTATTATTATTATTATTATTATTATTATTATTATTACGGTACAGAACACTTGAAAGACATTTCAGTTTCTGAAAGATTGCTTAACAACTCAAGAATGGCATCCAAGGGGGTGGCTAGGTGATGCAGTGGTTAGAGTACCAGTCCTGAAGTCAGGAGGACCTGAATTCAAATCTAGCCTCAGACACTTCATAATTACTGTGTGATCCTAGGCAAGACATATAGCCCCATTACCTCACAAAATTAAAAAAAAGAATAGTATCAAAGTCTAATGATACTCTCTAATGTTCCATTCCTTTAGTCTAAAGAGAAGAATGACCTCAAGATACAAATTAAAGAACCTAAAACTATATACTCTGTAAATTCTGGGAACTCAATAAATGTAGCCTGAATGCCAAGAAAACTCTTCTAACCTCTATCCAATAATACCAAGAGCAACTTTTCCTCAGTATAACTTTTCCTCAGGATAAATTTTCCTCAGGATTTCTGTTCTCCTTGTGTATATAAATTCTAGTAGAGTTTTTATTGTTTTTATTATTTCAAATCTTATTTTTTTATTATTTGTTTCATATCTTCTTAACTCTTTATTCTTTCCTTCCTTCATCATTTGTCATTACAGCTATCAGACATGCTTCAAATAATAGCCCATAGGGCTATTAATCATATTATAGATTTAATTATAATATTAATTATAATATTATTATGGATTGTGTTACCTAGTTGTTTATATGTTGCCTCTTCCAGAAATTACACCATGTCTGGAAAATATTAAGAGCTTATTAAATGGTTGTTGACTGATTAGACAGGAAAGCAGCTTGTAAATTAAAAATTTGGAGTTTTAGTCTAGCTTCTGAAATCTTGGGGCAAATTAATATCTTTGGGGGCTCACTTTCCTCATCTATAAAATAAGAATATTGAACTGAAATACTCTCTACTGTGGCATCCGTGAACCTGGTTTTTAATAAAATTGGTTTCTGTTTTGAACTTAGATATTTTGTTTGAGAGACATTATTCAAAGATGTTTCATGAGGGGGCAGCTAGGTGGCGCAGTGGATAGAGCACTGGTCCTGGAGTCTGGAGGACCTGAGTTCAAATGAGTCCTCAGACACTTACTAATTTACCTAGCTGTGTGGACTTGGGCAAGCTACTCAACCCCACTGCCTTGCAAAACAAACAAACAAACAAACAAAAAGATGTTCCATTTGTTCATCGAAATAGTTCATGACACAAAAAAAGAGTTAAGAAACCCTAAAGAGGTTTTCCCCAAAGTCCTTCTAGCTCAAACATATGAGATTTTTTCTGAATTGCAAAAAGTTTTGACTCTAGTTTTTGATATTCAAGATATTTGAAAAATTTAGATTTGATTCCTGTTCTCCTTGTGTATATCATTAGTAGAGAATCATTCTGAGAAAATTGGTTTAGGAGATTTTTCTTATGTCCTATGGCACTATTTTTATATTGCAGCAAGTAGCAGTTTGGGAGGGTCAGTTTTTCAGTGTGTAAGTCAGAACTACAAATTGTATGGCTATAAAAAAAATTCTGGAAGGAGATCAATTATGTCTTAAGTTTAAACCCTGAATACTGATTCTGGAAATACTATTTTATCATTGGTTATATCATATTCAAAAAAGCCACACTTTACATTAATGATTCTGATTGTTGGCTTCAAAACAAAAAAATAGTTGAATAAAGTGCAAACTCTATTCCTCCATCAAAGTTACTTTTTTTTTCAAAAAAGCTAAATCCAAGACAGTCTTCAGTGTGGAAAATATTTTTAAGATTCCTTTTTTTTGCCAAACAGTTGGAATTATTTTGGATAAAAAAAAAGTACTCAGCCCATTTTTAATGACTGAAAGGACAGAAAAAAACTTGCAAAAGGTGAACCTTTTCTGACTGTTCAAGAGACGAATTTGAGACTAAAAGCAAAACCTTTCCAGTATTTAATATTCTTATTCTCGTGCAATGAATATATTCCCACAATCACCTTTTAAATTAAAAGTACTTCATAATATTTTAGGAGTAAAGTAGAATATTTGGTTCTCTTGCTTTATCTGTTTTACTTTGCAAACTCCACATTCTCCTAGACATTCTGAAATGTAAGTTGTGCCATCATCAACTAAAGTAATAGTATCTTATTTAGTCCACTGTCTATGGTCCAAACATAATATGCTGATGTCTTTTTTTCTACTAAAAGTCTAGCTGCTCATTTTTTAAAAAAGCTAAAAAACAGGGCAGCTAGGTGACACAGTGGATAGAGCACTGGTCCTGGAGGACCTGAGTTCAAATCCAGCCTCAGACACTTACTAATTACCCAGCTGCATGTCCTTGGGTAAGTCACTTAACCCCTTCACCTTGCAAAAAGCAAATTTAAAAAAGCTAAAAGTATACATAAAGATGCTACACTTTAAAATGGTTCACAATTACAGCTTAAATCAGCAGTTAGCTACAAATTGATGCCTCTCTCATTACTATTTAATTTATTCACTGTTCAGTCTAATCCTGGTTATATACAAGTTTGTTTGGAATGGTTTTTTTCCCTAATTCTCCCTTAATTTTTGGTCAAAAACCATAGATTTTTACTTCACAAAATATAAAAGGTCCTTTTCAAGCCAATGGCTTTAACTCTCTCCTACTGACAGTTTTGGGGTTTTGTTTTGTTTGCTTGTTTTGTTAATTAGACCTTAGCTATTTGTGCTTAGCTTCCTTAATAACTTCCCCAATCTCTCTCTTTCTCTAAACCCATACCAAAAAAAAAAAAAAAAAACAGAGAAAAGAGACACTAAATCTTCTCCAGTGCCCTATTCATAGGATATAAGAAAATAGAGGGAATATAGTCATAGTGTTTCTCTTTATAAGTATTGCAAGCCTGTATGATGGCCAAATTTAGTATATTTTACTAAATAAAAACTCACAGTTAAATAGAATTTTAAAGGTTTGCAAAGCTCTTTCCTCATTGCCCAGGGAGGGTGGTTGTGCAAGTACCCCCATTTCACAGCTGAAAAACTGTTCACAGTCACACAGCCTATAAATGTCAGAGTAGGGATTTATTTAATATAACTGGTCTAAGATTCCTCTCCCTGCCCCATACCCTTTGATTATACCTTCTTTAGCTAAGTCTAGAGGGAACTAGTAATTTTCATTCTGTGGTCTTTATAACCACCAGAACACATACCAAATCAAACACACACCTGACGTTTGATAGAGTTTGGCTTTATAAGCACCTCAACTTATTACAGAAACTTTTCTAAAAATGCTGGAATGTTAGAACTAGTTATCTTTAATAACATTATAACCTCCTATCACATTATTCTGCTTCTCCCTATGTCTTAACCCTTCTCAGACTATTTTTTATCTTCACTGTATCTATAATCCCTCAATACTCTCCCAGTGCATCACCTTTCTCTCATTTTTCATCTTATAGTTAACACTATACTATCATCTATTCTCAAAACTGGAAACATGGATCACTCCGACCATCTAGTAGCTCTGTTCCTACTTAGCAGTTGCTGAATAGAATTAGGGGATGTCATGTCACTAAACCGGCAAGGTCCTCTACAAATTTATTTCAGTTAATCTCAATGGGGTTCTCACCATGGCAAGGAAATTCCTTTACTACTCCCTAATCAATTCTCTTATCATTCACAGAAGTTGTTTCAAACCTCTTTTCAAGCTTCCGGCATTACCCCTTCCCCCATCCTCTCAGCTGAGAGAAATAATTCATACTGTACTGAGAAAACCCAGACCATTTATGAACTCATTTTTCTCCCCTTTTCTACCTCTGAAAATTCCTTGATAGCATTCACCATTTTCCTTTATTTCAATCTCTGATGAAGAAGAGGCATTTTTCCTTGTCAAAGCAAGTTTTCTACATTTTACCCTCAATCCTATCCACTCCCATATTTAGTAGAATGTTGCCTTCTCAATTATCTCTTCTCTTTAATATTCATTCAGAGGTTCTTGCTTATATCCCAAATGTATTCTTACTTCCTATATAAAATCTTTATTGCTCTCTCCCCCAATCAGACAAAACAATGGATTTATTTTGTACACATTTTGGATATGACCTACTTTTGGATGTTATTTACACATCCTCATCTAATAGAATATAAACTCTTCAAAGGAAAATAACTGTTTCTCTATTAATACTGTATTCCAACAATTAGTACACTGTGTGGCATATAAATATCTGTTAATAAATTTCATTGAAGATGATTTATCCAGAAAAATCATTATTTTTAAAAACCCAAATAAGTCTTCAGACAAAATTTTGATTACAAAAAAATCCTATTTCATATGGAATTGTTTTATATACCTGAAGCCTATCTTCCAAATAAATTTTGCAATAAATATAGCAGTTTTTATTTTTCCTTAATTACATGTAAAAAATGTTAGCATTCATTTTGTTAGATTTTGAATTACAAATTCTGTCCCTCCTTCTTTGAGAGGGCAAACAATTCAATATGAATTATATATGTACAGTCATGCAAGACCTATTTCCATTTTAGTCATCCTGTAAAAAGAAAATACAGGCCAAAAATAAATAAATAAAAATAAAGTTTAAATTGGGTATTCTCTGATCTGCAATCAGACTCCATCAGTTCTTTCTCTGGAAGAAGATAGCATTTTTCAGCTTAGTCTTTTGGAATTGCCTTGGATCATTGTATCAGTGATTTAGAATAGCTTTATATGACTATATATTTCTTTGTCTGAAAATTTCCTATTCATATCCTTTGATCATTTGTCAAAAGACTCATATTCTTATAAAGTTAACTCAGTTCTCCACATATTTGAGAAATGAGGTCTTTATCAGAGAAACTGTAAAAAAATTTTCCCAGTTTTCCACTTTCTTTCTAATATTAGCTGCATTGGTTTTATGAAAAGCTTTTTACTATAACATAATGAAAGTTATTCATTTTACAATTAATTAATTAATTAATGTATACTCCATCTCTTATTTGGTCATACAGTCTTCCCTTATCCTTAGATAGATAAAATTTTCTATGCTTTCCTAATTTGGTTATATCATCCTTTATGTATAAATCATGTTCCCATTTTGGCCTTATCTTGGTATACAATATGACATCTGGTCTATACCTAGTTTTCTGCCAAACTGTTTTCTAATTTTTTGAACAATTTTTGTTAGATGATAAGGTCTTACCACAAAATCTTGGATCTTTGAATTTATTAAACATTAGATTATTATCACTTACTATCGTGTCTTATGTGCCTTATTTATTCTATTGATCTACCAAACTTTTTCTTAGCTAGTATCAGATTGTTTTCATGATTATATTTTGAGATCTGGAACTGTTAGCTTCTCATTTTTTTCATTGATTCCCTTGATATTATTGACCTTTTGTTCTTACAAATGAATTTTGTTATTATTTTTTCTAGCTCTAAAAAATAAATTTTTTGGTAGTTTGATAGGTCTTGCACTAATAAGTAAATTAATTTAACTAGAAATGTCCTTTTTATTATAAGTTAAGCCTACACATGAGCAATTAATACTTCTCCAGTTGTTTAGCTCTAACCTTATATAAAAAGTGTTTTATAGTTGTGTTTACATGGCTCCTAGGTTTGTCTTGGAGGCAGACTCTCAAGGATTTCATATTGTCCACAATTATTTTAAATGGAATTTCTTTTTCTATGTCTTCTTGCTGTACTTTTTCAATAATAGCTAAAAATACTGATGATTTATGGAGCTTATTTTTTTATCCTGCAATTTAACTGAAATTGTTCATTATTTCAACTACTTTTTAGTAGATTATACTAAAATATATTAATATACTATCATTTGAATTATAAAACTTGATGATTTTGCATCCTCATTGCCAATTCTAATTCCTTCAATTTCTTTTTCCTGTCTTGTCCTATAGCTAGTATTTCTAGAATGGTAATAATGGTGATTATGGGCATTCTTGCTTCATCACTAATCTTACTGGGAAGGCTTCTAATTTATCCCCATTAAAGATCATGCTTGCTATTGGTTTTAGATATTTTGAGGAAAGCTTCATTTATTCTATACTTTCTAGTGTTCTTAATAGGAGTGAGTTTTCAATATTGTCAAGTTTTTTTGCATTTTTAGATGATCATGTGAGTTTTCTTGTTTTCGTTATTGATATAGTCAACTATGCTGATGATTTCCCCAATATTAGCCTAGCTCTGCATTTCTGTTGTAACTCCCACCTACTCATAATGTATGATCTTTGTGATATATTGCTTTAATAGCTTTGCTAATATTCTATTTAAAATTTTTGCATCAATATTCATTAGGCAAATTGGTTATGGTTTTTTTAATATTTTTTTCTTCCCAATTTAGGTATCAGCATCATATTTGTGTTGTAAAAGGAATTTGGTAGACTTCTTTACCTATTTTCCCAAATATTTTATATAATATTGGAATTTATTCTTCCCTAATTTGGTAGAATTCACATGTAAATCCTTCTGATCCTGGAGATTTTTTGTTCCTCAGGGCACTCATTTATGACTTATTCAATTTCTTTATCTAAGATAGAATTATTTAAGTAACTTATTTCCTTTTCTATTAATCTCAGTAGTTTATATTTTTATAAACATTCACCCATCTCCTTTAGATTATCAGTTTTACTAGCATATGCTAAGGCAAAATAACTTTTAATAATAACTTTGATTTTATCTTCATTGGTATGCAGTATTCACCCTTTCATTTTTGATACTGATGACTGGGTTTTCTTTTTTTAAATCAAATTAACCAATTTTATTGATTTTTTTTTCAGAAAAATCCTCTCTTATATCAACCTCTCCCCTTTCTCATAGTCTCTTCCCTTCCATCTTCTTTGTAGAGTGAGATAGATTTCTATACCCAACTGAGTGTGTATGTTATTCCATCCAAGTTGGGTACAGCTCCCAGGCTGGAGCACTTTTTCCAAGCTTCAGGTTTTTCACACAGTTGTTTTCAGAACTATTTTTGGGATGTCTGTAAGTTTTCAGTGCTTCCAAGGCAGTATGATCTAAGGAGAGGTGTGGCCTCAGCTCTACTTACCTGTGCTCTAAACTTTTCCCAGGAAAGGACTTTGTTCCTCTTCAGTGGCAAGGACTAACACTTCTCTTGACCCTACAACTCTCATTCCTTTTTGTGTTGGAACTGAAACCTGGATCCCTGCTCCCTGGTGAGCAACCAGAAGCACTATTCTCCATTCTGGTACTGCAAACTAGAACAGCTAATGAAACAGTTCTGAATCTAGCTCCCGCAAAAGGTTCTTTGTAATCTCTTTCTGACCAGTTCCAGGTCCAACCACCATCCCAGTGTGATAGACCTTTTCTGATGACCTCCTAGGTTGTCTTAGGCTAGAAAATTGATTCACAATGGCCTTTCATTGTTTCTACTGCTACAGAATTTAAGGAATTATTTTAAATAATTTAAAACTAGTTTAAAATAATTTGAGGAATTATTTTGTTTGAAGGTGAGTTCCTTTCTTTGCTTCATCACTGATTCTGGCCCCTGCATAGATGGTGTTTGTGTTTTTTCAAAACCACTAAAGTTCAAGAAAATTAATATTAAAATCCCCAGTACTTTTTTTTAGGTTTTTGCAAGACAATGGGGTTAAGTGGCTTGGCCAAGGCCACACAGGCAATTATTAAGTGTCTGAGACTGGATTTGAACTCAGGTACACCTGACTCCAGGGCCGGTGCTCTATACACTGCTCCACCTAGCCACCCCAAATCCCCAGTACTTTTGAGTAAGTTGGTCAAGAATGGAAAATTGAATGAAAAATTCTCCACATCATCTGAGAGAACTTTGGATTTTGTGAAAGAATTCTACCCAGAATCATCCTAGATTTTCTAAGATGTGATTATAGTATAAAGACCTACATAGAAGAATCTAGCCTCTTGACCCATGAAGTGAGTCTGGTCCATCATATCCAGGAGTTCTATGTTTCTGTCGATTAAAGAGGCAGGACTTCCTTGAGGAGGTCACAGTATTCAACCCATAGCAAATCAAATGGAAATCTCCCCAGTGTTTGCTAGACTATGTTTCCTGTTAGGCATCTAAAAGCATCTCTGTTTGATTGCCAACTCATAAACACTTGTCAGTCATATTCTTAACAAGGTTACTATGTCAGAGCTGTCTGGGTTTTATTTTTTTAAAGTAGTTAAACAAGCAAGCAGAGTCTTGTCCACCTAGTATATCATGTCTCCTCCTAGTATCATTCTTGTCCCTCCCACCCCAACTCTGATGGAATGCTTTCTGACAAGAGGCTCAGAAAACATTATAGAAAAGCTTAACTTTTTACTCAGTATTACCCTGTCAGTTTTTCCTTTTGCTATTTTATGGTGAGAATTTGACACCAGAAATATTGAATCTTGGAATCTGATAATTTATGTATTATTCAAATTATATTTCGGTCTCACCTATCACTTTGTTAAGAAATATAACTATAAACCCATAAAGGAACAATATACTAAAGAGATAAATTTTACCCTGGAGCTTCATTATAATGCTGTCATTGGAATTCATATTAAAATCACCACTCAATAGTGATAATTTTGGCATTTCAATGACTAATTTACAAATGTATAAGACCCTTTATGCTGGGTTCCATATTACCAAAAATAATTTTTAACAATGGGACATGTGGTCTCTCTTATGTTTCCACCTTCTCTTTAAGAAATTCTTTTGGAATGAAAAATATATATCTAATGCTGAGCATTGGTATTCTTTTAAAATGGCATACTTTCTCAGGATAAACTATGATTAGAATTTCTAAAGTAATGTATCTTTGATAAGGTAACATTATTAGGAAACTTATCAAGAAAATATAGGTAAATAAGCATCTTTCCAAATATAAAATTCTATAGTGTCCAAAGTCAAAGGGAAATCAGAGATCATATGAGATGGCTAAAGGCACTCAGAAAATATCTGTTAAACAAATAAATGAGGACCAGTTGAGGAAATAAGAAATTTGTTAACCCAGTAAGAGAAAAACTTAGTGGAAGCATTAAAAACCTTTCATGTGGAGCAGGGCTTTCATATACTTTCAGAGAGAAAACTACAGCCACTGGTTAGAAGAGACAGTGGGTCAGATTCGAACTCAATATAAGGAACAACTGCAACACAATTAAAATTAATCAACAATGTAATGGGGTTGCTTTGCAAAAATAATGAATTCTTCATTATGAGGATTAAGTAGATGACAACCATCTATTAAAAAGATTTTGGCATGAATGACTGTATGAGTTTTGGAAGGTCTTTTCCAATTCTACAATTCTACAAATTTATAATTTTATAATCCTACTGGTATTATTTCAAGTTCTATCATTTAATTCCTTCAGTTTCTTTGGAAAAGTATCTAATTTTATTGATCTCAACTCTGCCTTAATATCACAGTTAGCTGACTTGGGATGTGAAATAATAGCTAACCAGAACTTATAGATTTCCTAATGTTTCCTATATATTTTGCATGTATACACACACACACACACACACACACACACATATATATATATACATATATATTAATTACCACTAAACATGATGGTTGCATCAGATGGAATTAATAAAGTCATACAAAGAGGCTACAAAAATGAATTAGCTGGTTCTTGGAAAAAAATTTCTTTCAGTTCAAAGACAAATATCTTAGGATTCTGGACTAACCTATCTACTCTTAGCATCCTGTGTTTCTAGTACCTGCTGCCTGCCTGATGACCATTTCACTATTTGTTAATTCTTGCAACATGAAATAAGAAGCATTCAAACAAATCATTTTCTCTACCCATTAGTAACTATTGCAAAGAGTTAGCAATAAAGAATCACAAAGTTGAAAAACATTTAGTAAAGGAGATTTAGAATTATCTTAAATTTCCAAATATTCACATTCTGCATATCCCCTCTCCTTAAATCCTTATGGTAATGGGAAAAAATACAAGCTCAGCTAATTTCCAAAAAAATATCATTAAATATAGTTTCTTTTCCCAATATAGTTTTTACCAGAATGGCTCTCAAGTGTCAGAATTGAATAGTTTGTATTGAATCTATTTTCATTTTTTTCTAGTGAAAGTTCTAATGAGCTGAATGAATCAGGAAAGAAATGCTAAAGGGAGAGAATAATATAAAGACTGAAAAATATGTCCTTGAAAAAACTGAGAGTTGATTGTGTTGGGTTTTTACAGAGAAAATGTTGGTAATAATGGTGCTATCCAAATGGTATTTTGCAGTGTTCTTCTGACTGTGGAATAGGAACACAGAGAAGAACAGTGATATGCACCAACTCCCAAGGAAAATGTGATCGAACAACAAGACCAAAAGCAGAAGAGGAATGTGAAGACTACACGGGCTGCTATGAATGGAAAACAGGGGACTGGTCTAAGGTAACAGAAACCATATTTGCAATCCAATCCCTCCAAAGCAGCATGAGAGAATTGGAGGCCAAGAAGTCAGCTTGTTTAATGGGCTCCAAATTCCATGAAGCAATTCCATCAAATCAGTAAAATGCATTTCTTTCCAAACTTAGCACCTGTTATTGCCCCTACCATTGCGATAGTGCTTTCCTTGTCTCTCCCACAGAGCTATGCCTAACAAGATCATGTGAGTCTCCTTAGAAGAATTTCACTGCTTTATGTGAAATTAGAAAGGAAACTTAATACAACCCAAAACATGAAGTGGATATTTGAGAATGCCAATTTGGCCATCCCATGCACAATATCGGCTACAAGCCATGATGCATGCAGAGGTGGGCTTAAATTTCTAAGCCATCACAAGAGCCTAATAAATGTGTGTGAAAATTGGCTGAGTTAGACATGTAAGGAAATCTCTAGGACATGAACCAAACCTATTCATTGCTTAGAATACTACAGGTCAATGCCAAGAAAATGTAGAGGCAGAGGGGAATAATTGAAGTGGTGATGATGAGACTGGGGTTCTGGGAGGGAAGAAATGATATTATAAAATAGGAATATATAATCCTTTTTTTCTTCCAAGGTAGAACAATCATTGGCCTCTATGGCAAAGAAGGGATTTCATTGTCATTGTTATCAGATAAGACATCAATTCATAGCAAAAAAATTGAAAAGAGGAAGGCATGTAAAACCTATAATAAACCAGTTTAGTGGTTGGTGTTCCCAAAATCAGAAGTCACAGAATGATAATGGATTTTGTTTTCTTGCAACTATCACTAATACCATCCTTTGTTAAAGGAAAGGGAGGTTAGGAAGTGCTTTGTGTGTTGGAAAGTAAAGAGTAAGGGGAAAAGAAAGGTTTTAGTCTCATTTAAGTTTTCTAAATCTCTTATGGCCATAATATCACAAGAATGGGCCTATTAGATTACTTTAATTTGAGTCATTATCAAAATCTAGAAGATCAATAGTATCCAAAGCACATGAAATCAGTTTACTTACATTTTCTTCAACAAAAAAAGATTTCCATTTCTCTGCTTGTGTATATAGTTTTTCCTTTCTAAAAATGTGACTTTTATTTAACATTGAAATAAGACCAAAAAATCATATTAACAATAGCAATTCCATTTCCTTGATGATTACAGTAGTAAAGTCTAAGCAAAACATTCCTAATCATAGGAAAACAAGTATAAACCAAAAAATTTCTTGAGTAGTTGAGATCTATTTATGATTTATATCATTACTAGAATATACTTAATTACAAAAAAAATATTTTTATAACATTAATAGGAATGATTTTATATCTCACTTAGAAACAAATCTTCATTATTGTGTCTCCTTCAAGAAAAGTGTATTTTATGAATAGGCATTCTTACTATTTCACTTTGCCTGTTAAATGGTAAGAGGAACACTGAAATAACAAAGAGAAAATTATTCTAGTCCTAGCCCTACCACTTGCTACCCATATGACTTCAGACAAGACAGCCTTATTTTACTCATCTGTTAAAAAAAATTTATACCTTTTGCCTATTCAAAAGGTTAGTGTGAGATTCCCTCAAAAAGTTTATAATCTAAGTGAGAAAAAGAGGAAGACATACAAATTAGGATATAAATAAATAGATCATATAACAAAAATTATAACTGATCTCACTTATAAAATGAGAAAGCTGAGGCTCAAAATGGAAATAATTAGTTTCTCAATGCCACACAGACATTTAGTAGCAAAGCCAATATTCAGATCCAAATCTTCTAAATACAAACCAGTGTTCCTTCATTATACCACACTTCAGTGTTATAAGATAAATTGAAGGAAGGGGCAGCTAGGTAGCTCAGTGGATGGAGCACTGGACCTGGAGTCAGAGTACCTGAGTTCAAATCTGGCCTCAGACATTTAATAATTGCCTCACTGTGTGACCTTGAGCAAGTCAGTTAATTCCATTGCCTTGCCAAAAAAATTAAGAAAAATCAGTTAAAGGAGAAAACATTTCCAGCTAAAGAGAGCCAAAAGAGTCTATTTGAGTGGTAAACAAAATGTCAATTCATGGAAATGGGTAGGAAAATACTGGTATTATTATCCTAAAAATCTAAATCTCTAAACCATACTAGCTATATGACCCTAGGCAAGTCACTTATCCCTGTTTATCTCAGTTTCCTCGTCTGAACAATAAGTTGTAGAAGAAAAATTATAAATTACAACTTACCCAGAAGAATCAGTCACAACTGGAGAAATGATTGAAAACCATACCATTTAACTTTTGCACCGTTGACTGTAGTGACAGAATAGACGAACATTTCTCAGGAATATTCTTATCCAAATTTGTTTAATCAGTAGAGCTGTGTCAGCCTATAAACAAAGTAAAAAACAAAATGGCTTTCTTGTTCCCAAGAATTTCATCATGTACTCCAAACTAACTTGATATAGACTATAATTTGTCTCAAATAAGTTATCATCATTACTGATTACAATCTAGTAAAATATAAGCATTTTCATCACCCATTTAGATTTTAATTAGTTTTAAAATGTGATTAACGTCCCTTAGTAAATGTTTCTAAAGCTGGTGATACTGATGTAAGAAAATGCATTAGGAGACACCCACATGGAGTATGTATATATTTATTTAGAGCCAAGAATTTATATCATAGAATTTTTTAATGTATTGGTCATTACATGACTGCACTTCCCAGAGATATGGCCAAAACAAACCTAAAGGGTGAAATAACGTCTTTTAGAATCTTACTATTTTCCAAGTGTGAATTTTAATAGAACAGTATGTACTGATTAGGAATAAGAAAGGAATAAGTCAATTTACCTATTCTAAAATTCATATTGGGGGTGGCTAGGTGACGTAGTGGATAAAGCACCAGCCCTGGAGTCAGGAGTACCTGGGTTCAAATCCAGATCTCAGACATTTAATAATTACCTAGCTGTGTGGCCTTGGGCAAGCCACTTAACCCCATTTGCCTTGCAGAAAACCTAAAAAAATAAAATAAAATTCATATTGAATATTGTCTAATAAGGAATTTTCTACTCAAAGAATGAATATATATATATATATATAGTTATGAGATACTACAAATATATACATATATGTACATATATATATATATATAAATGAAAAACTTGATGGCAAGCTGATGACATAAACACAAGTATGACTTTTGCCTCCTCTGCTGTTGGTGGTAGTAGACATGGAGAGGAATGATAGTGTCATCATGTCTGGTTAACAATCTCTCTGACACAGTGGCCATGAGAACCAAAAGGTAGGTCCAATTACAATTGTAATCACTTGGAACAAGAGAGAAGAACATCAATGGAAAGATAAGAATGTCTCAAATTCAGTATTACATAAAAGATGTTGCAAGAAAACTGAACAGTCCAGTTTTCTTCTCAGTGGTGTAGATTATTCAGCTATAAAATTGACATAATACACTCTGCTCCCTGACTTACTGAGGAACAGTTGTTATATAACTTCTTCCATAAGAAGTAGTTATGGAATTAGAGGCCATAGGTTTTATGAATACATACATATATGTACAAATATATATAATTTATGTAAGTATACACACACACACACACACACACACACACACACACACACACACATATATATATATACATAGTAATATCCATAGATAAACAGGTGAAATAAAAGGCCTGGTACTGCTAAAAACAAATGAAGGAGGATTTGAGGGGGTGGGGTGGAGATAATGAGTTTAGTTTTGGACATATGGAGCTAAAGATGTTCATGGGATATCCATTTTGGGAAAACTAGAATCATGGAGATCATTTAAAAGGTTATTGCAGTAGTTTGGAGAAAGGACCTGAGAGATGGTGTAAAGGTAGAAACAAGACTTGGCAATAGTTTTGGATATGTGGAATGAGAAGGAGGAATCAAGTATGAAGCCTCAATAGTAATCTTAGGTGAATGGTAGGATGGTGGTTACCTTGGCAGTAATAGGTAAGTCTAGAAGAGTGGGAGAATAATAATGAGTTCCATTATGGATATGTTGAATTTTTTTTTTTTAGTTTTTGCAAGGCAGTGGGGTTAAGTGGCTTGCCCAAGATCATACAGCTAGGTAATTATTAAGTGTCTGAGGCTGGATTTGAACTGATACTCCTGACTCCAGGTCCAGTGCTCTATCCACTGCACCACCTAGCCGTCCCTGAATATGTTGAATTTGAAATACTCTAGGAAATTCAGTTCAGGATGTACAAAAACATATGGTGATATGAGACTGGAGCTTAGGAGAGACACTTGGGCTAGATATGTAGATCTATGCATTACTTGCATAGAGATAACTGAACCCATGGGAGCTAGGGAACTAGCCAAGTAAGAGAATATAGAAAGAAAAGAGAGAGGCACTAAGACATAGGAAGAGCGATATGAAGTCCCAGCACAGGAAACCGAGAAGGAAGAATCAAACATCACCTTTTTTGGACTTCAATTTCCTCAGTGAAATGAGAGAGTTGTACATAGACCTTGGAAAGCTCCTTAAGGCATTTAATGGATGATACAATCACAGGTTGAACAAAATCCCACCACTGAGGTGATAATTCCAGAGGCAAAGTTTCTGATATAAGGTGGAGTACCTTGCTATATCTCTAGAGATCAGTCTCCCAAATGAATGCTATGAAATAACTTCAAGGGGACAGTCTCTTGGCATCATCAGCTCCTTCTATCTCCATCACTGCTGTAGAAGACATGCTCTACCCCTCAGGGTCAGTGCTTAGGAAGCTCTCCATTTACATTGTACTAAGTTCTGGGAGTACAAAAAGAAGCAAGATGGTTCCTGTCCTCAAGGAATTGACATTGTAATAAGGAAAGACAACACATAAAAGGGAGGAAGGGGATGGCCACTATTTATTACATAGTTTGGACCTCCTTTCCCTCTTCCAAAACTTGCCATTTCAATTAAAGTCACCACCAGCCTTCCTGCCTCTCAAATTCACAACCTCTTACTTTTCTTGGACTCCTTACCCACTAAAATTACTCTCTCTTCAAAGTTACTAATGATCTCTCTAAGTTGCCAAATCTGATAACATTTTCTCAGTCCACATTCTTCTTGGCCTCTTGGCAGTATTTAACACTGGACTTCCTTATCCTCCTGGATGCTTAAATTTTGTTTGTTGGTTAGATTGTTTGCTTTTTTCTTTTTAATTTGCCTAATGTTTTTCTGTTTCTGTCTCATAAAACTATCTTTGCTAACAACTTAAGGGATCAAGAGGCCTTTGAAAAATGATTCTGTTTCCTCTCCTTCTGTAGATTCTCATTCTTCTTGCAATCCCTGCTCATCTCTGCCTTTTGAAGTCAGTAAACATTTAGTGCCTGGAAGAAAAATAGAAGACTGAGAAAATCCAAATATTACTATTTCTAAAGGAAGTTCTTCTTCAAAGAGCCATTTAGCCAAGGGGAAAATATTAGGGTAGGGAATACTAAGGGTATATTGTTTTATCTAATGCATGAAGAATTTGACAATCTAGTTTCCTTTATCCAAGCAATCTTTTTCATTGAACTCCATGATGTTTTATGGGAAGATAAAAAAGATTTCCAGAAGAGGAAAGATGTGAATGCCAAACTCAATAATGTTCACATTATTCATGCTATATTATGAGACAGAGCTCCTGAAGCACTACTTTTAGCTTGGGATACTCAAAGTGATCCAACATGGAATGACATATCTTTTCCCTATAGAAGAATGAAATTGTCTTAAGAGGTGGGAAGAACATGCTCTGTGACAATCACAGCTGGATCATCCCAGTTTAAGCTTCAGACACCTGGCTAAAGTACATGTCTGGAAAATATAAAGTACCACTCGATAACTGAAGCAAAGCCCTACTGAGAAAAAAATGACTTGGCCAAATATAAGGTTCAGGCATTATATGGTTGCCAAGTGTGTCTTTATTGATCATGAGCATTTGAAAAATTATCTCCAGCCACCTGTCCTCCATGAGCATCAACTATTGCCAAATTCTTCACAATCTATTTTCTTAGCCTATGAAATATTAGATTCAGGTATTCATCCCAATGGGACACTTAAAATATAAAGAAAAAAATGTCTAATTTTCTATTTGAATCACATTAGGTCAATATCAAACTTTGAAATGTTTATATTCAAGTATTCAAAACCAATGATCATTAATTACCTTTTGAGGTAGTAAAATCCTTCCAATTAAAAGCATTTTATTTTAGAGGGATCATGATGACTATGAAATGAATTTTTAAAGAAAAAAATAATGCTTGAGGATAAGAACCACTGCTTCCTTTGAAGAAAAGAACAAAAAATTTTCTTCTGTTTTCCTAGAAAACTGTACTCACTTTGTTCCATTGAAGACTTTGCCAAATTCATCCATTTGTTTATTCATTTATTCAACAAATGTTCATTAAGTCCCATCCACATTCAAAACATTATGCTAAGTCCTATATTTCTCACAGGGAGACATAAGAAACAATAAATCATAATAATGAATCAGCATCTTATCATAAGATGTAGAAATTGATATCTAAAACCAAAGAGATCAGTTAAGTATCTAAGCACTTAATTTAGTATTTATCCTTTTTTTGGCATTTTCCTGATTATCTCTTCTGCCTAGCTGTTGTAAAGTTCAAATGTAGTACAGGCTGTAGATCTTACTCTCCCAATCCACACTCACATTGGTAGGATGGGACCACAAAAAGTGACTGGTTAATTCTCTTGTGTGTTATTTTTAATGAGGTGATGTGATTGAGTTCATGATAATAGTAAAAATAATTGTCATTCAATTTTGAAGAAGACCACACCAACCAAGTTAATTGTGGCATGGCTTATCCATTATGTTTATTATAGTGAGGGGAATATTGTGCAAAGACATTCTTTCCACTTGCCTTTTCCAGAACCATTTCACCCCGTGACCTGATTTGATAGGAAACAGGACTTTTGGTGATGGTCTGGATGCTGCAGGAATATTTAGTCTTTGAATATGATTTTTCTTTCTGTATCAGTGAGGTACCTTGGTGCTCCTGAAATGCAGGGCAAAGCACCAGTATGTGATATCTGGTGACAAAATAGCAACACACACAAAGGTACCACAAAATTTCAGCAACGTCAAGCTACAACAGCACAGTTTGTCTCTCAATGAACTAATCACCTGAGTCACTTGGAATGTTGGAATAGAACCCCAGTTCTATTTTGTTGGTTTTTGAAACTAAGGCCATGATTAAGAGGGATAGCCATGGACATTGTATTGTGCCACTAGAGGTGAAATTCTTGGACTGGTGCAAGATGAACAAGAGCAAAAGTATTTGCCAAGAATGTTTTCATTAGCCAAGAACAAAAGTTGGAGATTCAAAGATGATCAGATACCATGATAATTCCAGCCATAAATGTTGCTGACTAGCAATCCCATGGCAATATGGTTGAAGGTCTGAGAGGAGTTTGAAAGCATCAATCAGTTTGCTACCTTTTTGATTATCAATTAATATCAATAAGCTGTCCAGATAATTAGTTTGAGAAATGGCATTTACTCTAAATTAGTACAGTAAGAACAGCGTCCTTGCTGCCTTTCTTTGACTCTTAAGGTAGCTTTACTGCTGCTCCAGGAACACTGACAGGACCTCCATGGAACTCCAAAATTATCCAACCTTTCAGAGTTCATTTTGTGTTCAAGGGGTTTACTTAGTGGGGCAGGTGGTTAGAAGCTCTCTCTTCAAGTCCTTCTGTACCCACAAGTAATATCTTTTCAGGGGTTTGTTTCTACTACTAGACTGGTGAAACATTGGAACATTCCTGTTCTGAACTGAATTGTAATTGTATGTTAAACCATAAAGCATAATTGTGTATCCTCAACCAATACCAATCTGCTTTCTGCATAGTATCACTTCATTTCATCCAATCCACTCCTAAAATGATTCAAGATTTTTCACATCTAGTTTAAAGGACTGAATGATGGTGGATATTCCTGATTAAGGTAGTTACTTTAAGTGAGATGATAAGATTGAGTCAATGAAATCCTCATTCTTACATAAGTCATGGCTAATCACTGGTATTGAGACAGAACTCATACTGGTCCCAAAGGAATTCCTTTGCTTCCAAATAATCCAAACTTATTGTTGAAGTGCTAGACACATGATCCAAAGCCTAACATACATAATCTAATACTATAATTGTTTTCACCTGTTGTCCCTTACTTTTCTGCTCTCTGTATCTTCCATGTCTTTAGACCTCCTCATAATTTTAGGCCAGTATTGACCCTTTGTGGGACTATTATTTCTTACTTCAGTGATAGACATTATCTCATAAAAGTCCATATACTATTATTGACTGATGCATTATATATAATATTTTTCAAATGGTGCTTTAGGGAAAGGGCTGGAGATGTCAAGAAAGGATGTAGCTGCTCAATTTATTTAGGTGATTTTAATTCTGCAGTTCCTATTTCTGTGATGGTACCAACTGTCTCAGTGTATATTTTTATTCTAAATTCAATAAACACCAAACAAAATGGACATTTGTATACACATAAGATAAAATAAAAAGATTGTACATTAAACCTCAGGTCTCTATTTCCTACAATTTGCTTTTCTTTTTAACTTTACAATACAAATTCAACATAGTTTTCAAAAGTAATTTCTTGATGTCTTTTCTGACTTTCATTTGATTTTCTTCTCTGAATTAAAAGAAAACTTCCTCAATGGCTACTCTTTTCATTCTTTTCTTTATTGCTGCTCTATTTCTAGTCTATAGGCAGTTAGATGGCACAATGAATGGAGTTAGATGACCTGGAGACAGGAAAGCAATTTCCTGAGTTCAGTTTGGCATCAGATACTTACTAGCTCTAAGACCCTGGACAACTCACTTAACCCTGCTTGCCTCAGTTCCTCATCTAAAAAAAATGGCAAACCATTTCAGCATCTTTATCAAGAAAATCCCAAATGAGTCACAAAGAGTCAGACACAATTGAAAATAACTAAACAAAATTTCTGTTCTCCTCACCTCCAACAGAAAAGAGAAAAAAAAGAAAAACAAAGTTCTTGTAAAAATATACACAGTCACATTAAAAACAATTTCCAGCATATTGGCCACATCCAGAAACATATTTCTTATTCAAGACATATTGAATCTATTTACCTGTCAGGAAGTAGGAAGCATCTCACATTATCAGTCCTCTAGAATCACAGTTGGTCAATGCATTGACCAAAGTTATCAGTTTTATTTTTCAAATTTGCTTGTCTTTATAATATTATCACATATATAAATCTCTGGTTCTGCTCACTTTACTTTGATTCTATTTATAGCAGTCTTCCA
This sequence comes from Macrotis lagotis, assembly GCF_037893015.1. Taxonomy (NCBI): domain Eukaryota; kingdom Metazoa; phylum Chordata; class Mammalia; order Peramelemorphia; family Peramelidae; genus Macrotis; species Macrotis lagotis. The sequence goes on along the minus strand of NC_133661.1, from coordinate 140,935,477 downwards.
AGGATTCTCTGAAATGGTCATTTTTGTCATTTCTAATGGTATAATAAGATTGCAATAAATCCACATGCCATTATTTAATTAGCCATTCCCCAATTAAGGAGTACTCCCTTAGATTTTAATTCTTTGCTACAACTGAAAGAACTGCTAAAAAGTCTTTTGTATATCTCAGTACATATCTTTTGCCGTATAAAGCTAGTAGTAAACTCACTGGGTAAAAGGTAGGCACAATTTAATAATTTGGGGGGGTATAGATCCAGATTGCATTCTAGCATAACTGGAACAATTGATAACTCCACCCCAGTGTCTTTAGAGTGACTGTTTTCCAGCAGACCTTCCAACTGTTGTCATTTTTCTTTTTAGTTGTTTGTTGTCTGATGACATAGAACCTCAGAATTGCTTTAATTTATACTTCTATAATTATTATAGCATTTTCTTCTTATTGCTATTGATAATTTGGATTTCTTCTTTTGAAAACTGCCTATTATATCCTTTGAATGATTGCTATATTATTTGTCTTTTGAGGAATAGGCATGTTCTTGTTCATTCATTCTGTCCTCTCCTATTACATGTTCTTTCTCAAATTTTCTCTCCAAATCTTTTCCTCTCTTTCCTTTACCCATGAACTGGGAAGGAGAGAAGAGGAAATGAAATTGGATCAGACTTGAGATAAGAACTGTTCTGGTTCTTTTTTACAACTTCCCCACATCCCACATACTCTAAATGCTAACCTTCAGATGAAATAGAATCTCACTGGATAAAACCTAAAAAGAGTTTTGTATTTTATAGCCTTGTTGGCATGTTAGGAGGTTTTAAGCAAGTGTTTACAGTGTTGAGCTAAAAGTCATAGGCTCAGGGCAGGAAGAATCCTTGGAAGTTGAGGAGACTGAGGCACATTAAGATTAAGTGATTTATCCACTTTCACAGAGCAAGTTAAACAATAATTGTGTTTTAACCCCATTGCCTCGCAAAAACAAAACAAAACCAAACAAAAAAAAAGGGCAGCTAGGTGGTACAGTGGATAGAGCACCGGCCCTGGAGTCAGGAGTACCTGAGTTCAAATCCAGCCTCAGACACTTAATAATTACCTAGCTGTGTGGCCTTGGGCAAGCCATTTAACCACATTTCCTTGCAAAAAATCTAAAAAAAAAACCCTAATACATGTGTGAACACTTTATTTAGCTTTGTGCTATTTTCATTTTATTTCAGTTAAAATGAGGCTAAAGGAAGTACATTACTTTTTTTTTGTAAAATTCATTTGAAAATATGTCTGTGGATAAAAGCTTGCTTTAAACAAGACTAGATATGTTTTTATAGGTCTGCTTTCTCGGACTTTGAAACCTGGAAAAGAGTTTTAACGAGGATGCTGTAGGCTAATTAGATCCTATCAGAAGTCAGGAGTCTCATTCTTCCCTATTTAATTAATGTTTCAAAAAGCAATTGAATATCACAGAGATAAAAGTGAAAGATTTTTTTATAACCCTGATTTATTGTTAGCACCAAAATGCTCAGATCAGTCACAGTCTCAAGTTTTAAAATCAAAATGTGATACACACACACACACACACACACACACACACACACACACACACACACACCTTCAAACCCATTTGGGTTTGAAACATTTGTTCAATAGAGCCAGTTGGAGAGAGCAGCCTCTAATTGTGTGTGTGTATCTGCATTCTGCCTTGCTACTTGCTACTGCACTTGTAAACTTTTATTCCCATGTGAAGAATCATTAAAGTAAAACTCAGTATCTTCAGTCAGTCAGTGAACAATTATTAAGTGTCTACTATGTACCAATCCCTGTGCTAAGCATTATAGATACAAAAAGAGGCAAGTTACAATCTATGCTCCCTCAGAGCTCACAATTTTATGACAACTAGAGAGTTCTGCTTTGCTTAGATTCCTTTCTTTTGGATACTTTAGTCACTATACCATAACTTCCACTGACTGGAAATAGTATTTGTGGAAAAAAAGAAATATTTTTTAAAATATTTTTATTTATTTGTTTTTCCAACAACATGCAAAAATGTTTTTGGAAGTTTTTTATTTTTCTCTCTCCTTCCCTTCCCTCCCCCGACAGAAAGCAATCTAATATAGACTTTACATGTGTAATTATGCTATATTCATATTAATCTTGTGAAAGAAGAATCAAATTGAAATGGAAGGAAAAAATCAGAGAGAAAAAAATGACATAATACATAGACAACTGTTAAACATTGAAAGTAAGCCTTGGGGTGGCTAGGTGCCATGCAAAAAGAAAGAAAGTAAGCCTTGGTCTGCATTTAAACTCTACAATTCTCTCTCTGGATATGGATGATATTTTCTTTCACAAATCTTTTAGAATTTTCAAAAAGAAATAATATTTGTCATTTCATTCACTACATAAAGTACATGATTTGAAGATAAGTGTGAATTCAATCATATCTATGTATGCCATGATTTTGACCTTTTCTGAACTGATGAAACAGTCAACAAAGTGAAACATAAACAATAAAAAAGTAGCAAGACATTATTTAACAAAATAACTAAGCTACATTTTTCCCAACAGGTTATGTTGGTGTTGTATATACAAAGAAATGAAGTAAATTAAGAATACATAAGCATATTCTAGAAACTTCCTTCAAGCAATCTCAAAAAGTTCAGTTGTCCTAAAAAACTACCATGTGGGGGCGGCTAGGTGGCGTAGTGGATAGAGCACCAGCCCTGGAGTCAGGAGTACCTGGGTTCAAATCCGACCTCAGACACTTAATAATTACCTAGCCATGTGGCCTTGGGCAAGCCACTTAACCCCATTGCCTTGCAAAAGCTTTAAAAAAACCTACTATGTGGGACTTCAGTTAGAATTTAGCAAAAGAGTAGTATTAAGAAATCAAGCCCCATGTGCAGAAAGTATTCATGTAGAACACACACCAGTCATAACAAAAGGTCACTTGGATTACTGCCATGTTAAATCCAACTGCCTTATCACTAAACTTCTAACATTCAAGCAAATCTGCCATCAGACTTTTAAAAATTCATTGTAGCATTCTTATTATACTTTTTTATGTAATTTGATCTGAAGACAAGGATTGAGACTCACATCAAGATTACAAATTAAATCAAACAGGCAGATAAAAACAAACAACAAAGAAAACCAGACCCTCTGATTTATCTTCACTGTTTAGATAGGGAAACTAACTAGCAAATGATGGGCTAAAAAAAGTGTTAGAGATGAGAATAACATACAACTTCCAGTCTTCCTCTCCATGCTACCCACCATAGTCCACACTTTTGTAATTCCTGGAAAATGTCATTTATCACCCTATCATGTTAAACATGACCAGGAACTTTAAAACTGAGAGATTTGTTTTAAGGGGCACATCAAATTCTACATTTCATGTTGCCCACTGATAATTTCCTCCTCTGGTAGAGAATCTGTAAATTTTACATATATTTTAATTAAAAACCCACCCTTAGGGCTTATCCTGTGTCCTGATTTTCACTGGAACAGTAAGCATACCTGGGAAAGAAAATTGAAACCTTTTCCTGATATTTTTGCAATACTAGATGATGCATAAATTATAATGCTAAACATATTTTCTCCTGTAGGTGAAGGTGGGATTTTATCATTTTGATATTTAACTTGGTTTGTTTTCAGAAGAAGTGTGAGACCATATCAGGTATTTTGATATGGACTTCCTCTCATATGCCAAGCATTTTTGTTGACATATCAAACAAACTTTCTTTAATGAAGTTTTATACCTCTTAGATGCTGGTAATTTATCAGTATCCAACACTGCAATTTGATGTTCCCTTCCTTTATTAAAATATCCAGAAAATACTCAAATGATGGCACAGAAAAAGGCTGAGGTTGGGGAATCTCTTGAGTTTTGAGTATTCTGAACAGCTAAATGTGTAGCTGACCAAGCACAAATATGGGGGACCTCAGGAGCAAAGAGGCACAAGGCTGCCTAAAACAGGGCAACCCAGTACAAGTTAGAAAAATGGAGCATGTTATGTGTCAATCAGTATTAGAATTGAGTCTCCATGAAGAATCAATTTATTAAAAAAATTCAAACCTCAGCTGGATCTGTGATATCATTAATGAGGGGCATTTCTACAAATGATGCAAATCACTACAAGAAGAATGCAGATCAAGCAAGAATAAAAGGAAACTTTGTACTCACATTTTTTAAAAATTGAAAAGAAATGGAGGAAATAAATTCTCCTAAGAGGAACCAGAATCCCCTTGAGATGATGTGAAGATTGTCTACCAATCACAAATCTTAAAATTTATTGTAGATCTGTGCTATGACAAAAGGTCTCCAATCCAAAGAAAGGTTTTCTGAGGATAATCTTGACCCATCCTTGTCGGGTTGGTTTGTGCCAACACTCTTCAACAAACTAGTTACCACAGACTTTAGGTTTAATCTTTCAGAAGCAAATTGGTTGAGATTTTAGTAGTTCTCCAAATCACTGCCAAAGCAATTAAAGAATTCTGTTCTGAACCTGGATTGCTTTAAATAATCAGTATTTTAATAGTTCTGCTTAAAAAGTAGGTAGAGGAATAAGCAATGGCAAGTGTCTTTGTGGGATCAAAAATGCTTTTTTCTGGGGCTGCTAGGTGGTGCAGTGGATAGAGCACCAGCTCTGGAGTCAGGAGGACCTGAATTCAAATTCGGCCTCAGACACCTAGCTGTGTGAGCTTGGGCAAGTGCCTTAACCCCATTGCCTTGCCAAAACAAAAAACAAAAAAAAGCTTTTTTTTCCCTCTACTTATGGATGTACCCAATTACCTTCACAAGTATCTCTATCTAGAATTCTAAAGGAATATAGAAAAAAAATAAGATCCCATGATCCTACTAAATTCATCCTTAATTTTTTGAAAGATATTGAGAAAATCACCCTAAACTCCTGTACTCCACAGTTTCTCCATTAAAAAAAAATAGAGTACTCTTAGTGATACTGGCTCTTAAATAGCATGAGTGAAGATCATCAGGATGCCTTATTGGAATGTTTAATCAAAGAATGGTGAAAATTCTAAAATTTAAAGTTTTCACTAATTCAAATGTCCCTTTCATCCTTATCAGCTCTAATGACTAAGATTTTTACTAAGATATCTTTAAATAAGATCATATGCTTTAGATCTTTAGGCTTTAAATGGGGGAAAAGCTGTTTGAAGAACTTGTCGAATATATTATAGAGTAGATTCTTGGTCACTTATGATACCTCTGAGATTACTTCCAATCCTGAGATACTGTGATCACCTGGAACTCATAAAGTATTTTGAAAGTAAACAATGCTACATAATCATTACCCCATTTTGAAATGTGGCCCTTTTGGAACTTAATTGATCTATGACTATGTATGCTAGTCAATCAGATATTATCCTGATGGATGAATGCAATTATGTAACCCTCAACATTGACCCCCAATGCTGGCAGAGAAAAAAGGGGAATAGGGCAAGTGGCATTGTGTTTTACAAAAGTACCTTCTTTCATTTCTGTGTATATGTCAGGGTATCTGTGTGTCTGAGTGTGTGGCATCCATGCAGGTGGGAATACTGCCAAAATCTCTCAACCCATCATTTCCTTATTTTTAGTATATTATTGCTTTATTAATTCCAGCTGTGGCACTACTCCATTCGATGCATTTACTTTATTAAAATTATGCAGAGTACACACCAGATGCTGTAAATCACAGGTCTTAAATAGAACTACAGGGGCACAAGCAAAGAAAGATCATACACAGATCTGGCCTACTCAGCCAGGAAAGATAAACTTAAAATGGACAGGTTATTTGCAATAGCTCTGTCTGGAAATAAAGGAAAGAACTAGAAGAGCTCATAGAACATGATTAGAGTATAAATACTTTGATACTTGGTGTGTTCATCAATGTAAAAGACATGGAAAGGAATGAAAGGAAGAAGAAAAATAAATAATAAAATCTCAGAATCTAGTTTTGCTAATTTGCATTTAGGAATTATCAGGATTGGGCCTGAACTGAACTGAAATTAGCCTTGATTTAGTAAACAAATTTATTAAATAGAACAAATTAATGGCAAGAAAAGATAGAAAGAAAATGTTTATATTTCTTAACAGAATAAAAATGGTTTCAAACACTTTGAATCACTCATGCACATACAAATAATTGAAATGACAATTGTAAATCATTCTTAAATACTTTTTTTAAAGTAAAGGCTAAGTGTCTGTCTTAGGCAACATTTTTTATGACCGTATATACTTAAAATAAAAGCCTTAGAACCATGAGGGACCTTACAGATCTATCACCCTCTCTTTTAAGTGAAGAAACTAACATTAGAAAGATTAATTTACACAATACAAAATTAGCAGCATACCTGATACTAGAATCCAGGTCTCTTGATTCCTAACTCTGTGCTCTACTTACCAGTGTTCTTTCTGAATTACTGAAAAAAAAAAAGAAAAATGAAAATTCTAAAATTTCAAGTTTTCACTAATTCAAATGTCCCTTTCATCCTTATTGGCTCTAATGACTAAGGTTTTTACTATGATATCTTTAAATAAGATCATCTGCTTTAGATCATTAAGCTATAAGGGAGAATAAAAAAGCTATCTGAAGAACAATATAATTTTTTAAAGGTGTCTGCCCAGCTATCTCTAGCAGTTAGTTAACTGAGTTTATATTTGGTTTAACAAGGGGATGGATCAACTATCTTTATATTGATTTTACTTTTATAATCTTTCATATTCATTCCATTGCTACTTATGCCCTCCACCTTCTCTTTCCACTATCACTGGCTAAATTCAGGCCTTCATTATGTCTCACCTGGACTATTTTAGTAGCCTCCCAACTGATCTCCCTGCCATTAGTCTTTACCCATTCCAATCTATTCTATACACCATTTCCATCTAAATCTACTAATATGCTACTCTGACCACATCACTCATACACTCAAAAACCTACCATGACCTCCCATTGCCTACTAAATGAAATCTAAACTTCTTAACCTTAGCATTGAATGCCATTCATCATCTGACTCCAACCTACCTTTCCAGAATCACTCTCCTCTCCTTCATATGATTCATGATCCTACCTCATTGAACTGCTCTCCATTTCCTGAAGTTTCTTGAGGGCAGAGATATTTTTTTTTGTCATCATTTTCCTAGCATTTGGAACACAGTGTTTCAACCTTTATTTGTTGATTGAATTTCCCTTTCCCAAGTACCAAGTATGCTGCAAATGTTCCCATCTCTGCACTGAAATTCTACCCAACTTTAAAAGACCAACTAGAATGCCATCTTTTAAATAAAGTTTTACCTTGCTCCTCACTCTAGTTAGATGCACTCTCTCATTGTACATTCTTTCTTGCTTCTAGTTTTTGAAGATGTTTCATATTTTCTACCAGATTGCAAATTTCCTTAGTGGAGAAATTACATTTTAGTTACCTTTGCATATCATGATGCCTTGGCCATAAGTGTTTAATAAATATTTATTTAAAATGGATTAAAAGAAATTAAGGCAGCTAGTGACACAGTAGAGAGACTATGAATGGATTCAGGAATACTTAAGTTCAAATCCTAACTCAGACACTTATTAATTCTATGACCCCCAACCTCAATTCCTTCATTTGTAAAATGAGAGATTAGATGTAATGGCCTCTACAATCTCTTCTAATTCTAAATCCATATTCCTACAGAACAGAAGGGAAATATTTTCAAAAGCAAACTTGGAAGTAGAAATAATAAATTTTTCATTTGAAATCTTCCTGAATGAGGGTAGAAGATAAAATACTTCTCAGAATGCGGCATGAAAAATTAATGTCAGTGAAATAGGAGAATGGATGACAGGTATGTAGGGGAGCAGAGTGGGGCAAAAACTATTAGGTTACCTAAGCTGAGAAAGGAGGAAAGAGAATGAGAGAGATAATAATAATAAAAGTAAACCCAAGTAGCTTAGAAATGAAGAAGAAAGTGCGGGGGGGGGGGGGTGAGAGGGAATAGAATGGATTCCAACTTATGTAAACCAAACAAATGGCAGAAACTTAGGGAAATATATACATGTTTATATGTAGTTACTAGAAGAACATTTATCCTTAACAATTTTAACTATATTTTTGAATAGATTAAACTCTACAATAAAAAAGAATAGAATAACAAAGAAAACAAGCCCCAATGATTTGCCACATGTAAGAAACATGAAAATATATAGGGTGCAAATAAAGGAATCAAACAAAATCTATTTTGCTTCATGGGACAATAAAAGCAAGAATTAACATCATATCTGATAAGACAACACTAAAATTTCAAGAGAGACAAATTAAAAATTACATCATTCCTAAAAAAAGCATAATTAATGAAAAAATAAAATGATTAAATGCATATGCACCAACTGACATAGCACCTAAGTTATTAAAAGAAAAGTTAGGCAAAAAATTAATAATTTAATAATAGTTGAATATTTTAAAATTGCATTTTAGAATGTCTATCTATAAAGACATGAAATGTCAAAATTAACAAAATAAGAAATAGATATCTGAACCCAAAGAAATTAGCCTAGCTATAAATTAATTTGAAAAGAAAAAATAAGTCTAGATGAATTTTGAATTCTATTAAAAGTTCAAAGAGTAATCAAAACCTATGCCCAATTATCTTATGCTACATGCTATAATAAGCGCAAATTGCATGTTACCTGTATATAAAAGTTCATACCAGAAAAAAGTTATATTAATTGAAGAAGAGCAGATAGATTTCACAAATATGACTGAAGAAGAATTCCTACCCATACAAGGGGTACAGAAAATCATAAAAGATAAAAATGCAGTTTTTACTATATAAAATTTGAAAAGTTTTCTACAATATCAATTTTAGGAGAAATTTAGGAGAAAATCAGAGGAAAACATGAGAAAAAAATTTTGGAATAAAAATCACTGTAAGTCTGTTATACAAAATAAGTAAGTAATTGAAACAAATGTATAACACCACCAAGGACCATTCCCCAATGAGATTAAAAAAAATCAAATGAAGAATTGCAAGCTATACTTGGCAAATTAATACATGCTTCTCATTATAAAAGAAATGCAAATTAAAACAAGTCCAAGTTTTTTTTCCACATCATTCAATTGGCAAAGATGACAAAATATGGGAATCATCAATGTTGGAAGGGCTCTGAAAAGACAGGGACACTAATGTACCATCAGTGAGACTATGAGGTGGTCCAATAATTCTATATTTAAAATTTGAATTAAACAAATAATTAAAATTTCCATTATCTTAGACCTAGTAATACCACTGCTAGGTATATAAACAAAGAAAATAAAAGACAAAAGAAAAATTTCCAATGAATACTAAAACATTCAGGGCAGGACTTTTTGTGATAGTTAAAACTCCAATATGAGCATCTGACAAAGCCCAGCTGAAAAAAGTTTGATCTCTCATTTCATTTGGGTCTGACTACTGCTGACCCCATTTGGAATTTTCTTGACAAAGATGCTAAATTGGTTTGCCATTTCATTCTCCAGCTCATTTTACAGATGAGGGAACTGAAGCAAACATAGTGAAATGACTTGTCCAGGGTCAGAGAGCTAGTAAATGTCTGAGACCAGATTTGAACTCAAGAAGGTGAATCTTCCTGACTTCAGGCCCTGTATCTTACAAAAAAAAGCTCCAGTGGAAATAATATTGAAATGGCATCAAAGAATCTGGGTTCAAACCCTCACTCTGACACTCTCTGTGCCTTGACTAGCCTTGAGCTAGTCACCTCATCTGTCTGGGTTTCAGTTATTTTATCTGTAAAATGAAGAGAATGGATTGGATGGTATCTGAGGATGCCTTCAATCTATGATTCCATGATCTATGAGTAGGGCAAATTTATTGTTCTGTAAGAAATAGTGAAGTACATCAAAGAAGTGTGAGAAAATTGATGTCAAGAGATAGAAGAGAACCAAGAGAACAATTTAAAAATGATTCCAGCAATATAAAGGTAAAGATGACTGAAAGAAAATCTAACTGAATAACTGAGAATAACTAACAGAATAACTCTGGAGCTGTCAGAGAAATGATGATTAAACATACCTCCTCCCTCACACCATAGAAGTAGAGGATCACAAGGACAGAATGTTATATATGTTATTATAGGCAGTCTCCACTACTTTAATACTGAATAAAGAATAAGAAGCAATATAATGTTATTTTCTTAAGAAAAAAATCAATATTAAAGAAAATCTGCCTAAGAATTGACCCCATTCTTGTTACCCCTTGCAAATGTAATGCAAATACACTAGGAAACTAACTATTCATCCTTACTCTTCAGTTATTTCATTCACCTTGATATGGATTATAGTAGAAAAACTTTGTGGGTATTGCTATTGTTAGCTCTTAGATCTATCTATATAATGTTAAATCTCATCAGGTTGTCCCTATCTTTTGCAGTGTTCTTCCACATGTGGAAAGGGTCTACAGTCTCGGGTAGTGCAATGCATGCACAAAGTTACTGGGCGCCATGGCAATGAGTGCCCCATCCTCTCCAAGCCAGCAGCCTATCGCCAGTGCCACCAGGAGGTCTGTAATGAGAAGATCAATGTCAACACTATCACATCCCCACGACTTGGTGAGTAGACCTAATGGGTGTTAGGGTTATGGAGCAGAGTAAAAGTCATTTTGTACTATCATTAGTATTTGGTCATTGGGAACAAATTTTAAGGGTCTGAAAACTACTGATTATGCCATACTTGAGAGGTTCCACCTCAGCTTATCTTATCCATCTCTAGAGATCTATAAATAACTGAATATTAGTTTAAAAGCTGAGGTTCTCATTCCCACATTCTGAAAAAAAAGATTTAATAACTGCAGACAAAATACCTTCAGCATCTGCATCCTAACAGACTTCTTTGTTAACAAATGAAGAACATATGAAAATATTTCTATTAGTATTTCTATTAGTATGCATCTAAGTGGGGAAGGGAGAGATGGGAAATGCTTCATTTGAAGAATAAGTTTTTTGGACATCATTCATGAAACTATTAAAATTTGTATGAAATTCATTTCAGGATAATGTTCTAGAATAAAATGGTAAGAAATGTTTAGTCGAATGGAACATTTAAATTCATCAGGGAGTTTTTTCTGCAAGTAATTCGATTGTGTTTTAAACCTATCCCCTTTACCATTTATGCTAGCAAGATGGTTATTGTGAAGTAATCATAGTCCCATATGTGAGGGAAGAGCAGGATTGAAGTTGAACTCATCTTATCATTGCTCTTTTTAAAAGTTTCTACTTTCCAATGTAACAGCCTTCAGAAAGACTTTTCTGACCAAAGTCCCTTTCCATTAAAACTCCAATTGGTTTTTAAACCTAAGTCACAAAAACATTTAGCTACTAGTAAATTTTATATCTCAATCAGAGCTTCCAAACAATCCCAAGATCCTAGAGCTGAAAAGGACTCAAAGGTCATCTGATCCAATCCTCACCTGAAACATGTGTCCCCTCAACAACACACACACACACACACACACACACACACACACACACACATATACATAATCAAATGATTTTCCAGCTTCTGACAGAACATTTCAAGTGAGGAAAGGACATTCTACCTCATGAAGCCAACCATTCCATTTCAAACATCTTTCTTTGAAGTTCGTCCTTATATATTGAGACAAAATCCACCTCCTAGTTACTTCTCCCTTGTTCTGTTTTTTGGAACCACATGGTTCCAATTGACTCTCTTCAACATAAGATAAGATACTCTCTAACTTTTCAATTCCCATCATAAAATTTTATATTCAGAACTTAAGCCAGAACTAGATATGGTCTGATTTGCTTAGTTCATTATGATTGATCATATATCTCCTTTCTTCCATACAGAAGTGACTTGAATCAGGAATTTTCAGAATCTCTTAAAGTTCAGATGTTTTTCCCCAAAGATTCTACATAAAATAACATAAAATAAATTTAATAAATTCTAATAATTATGGTAGTAATGTTATTGGGCATAAAATTATAGCAAGTGCCAGTTAATCTAAAGGGGCTTAGAAAAGAAGGTAGTTTGGTGTAGGGCCAAGAAAAGTGACTTTAAAGGCTGAAGATTTAGGTCCAAATCTCTGCTTTGATTCTTATTACTTATTTGAACTTAGGTGAGTCATCTATTTGGGTCTCGGTTTCCTTATCTCTCAATATCAGAGATTCAACCAGATAATTACTAAGATTTTACTAAGCTTTAAATCCTGTGATGCTAAATACATGGAATAATGATGCTGATGAACTGAAGTTTTCTTGGGGCTTCACGTTATGCTTGAATTCAGCTACCAATAAAATGAGACAGATTCCCCAACTGTCCCCTAAAAGTTTTGAAGAGTCTCCAAATATATAATGAATAGGGCTTATTTGTCTGCCCTGATGAGAGATAAACCCAAAACCAATGGAATGAAGATGATTAAACTTCCAAACAAAGTGGAGAGGGATGGGGAAGGGATGATCTCCAAGACCATTGCTAGAATACTTTAGTTCAACACAAACATTGCACATTTCCTTTCTTGCCATGCCTTTCTAAATATCTTGACTTTCTCTCCGTTCTTATCCAAAGCTGCTCTGACCTACAAGTGTGCAGGGGATCAATGGACAGTGTACTGCAGGGTGATCCGAGAGAAAAACCTATGCCAGGATATGAGGTGGTACCAGCGCTGCTGCCAAACATGCAGAGACTTCTATGCCAACAAGATGCAGCAGAAGAGTTAATGACACTTCTTTCCTGCCTAGACTGAACATTGTCACCCAAATATGGAATTCAAGAACTTGTTGGTCTGAGTACTGGAACTTAATAAGACAGAGGAAAGGGTGGATTCCAAAACATATACAATTAAGTTGAAAGTAATTCCATAGATTGGATGTACCAAAGCTACCCATCCTCACACATGACATAGTCATCTCAAGAATTATCAAACAAAATGTAATTGTGGATTTGGCATCATCACATTTGTCATTAATGCTTTTTTTTACTTAATATATTATTGATAGCCACTGGATGGCTTTCTAGGGTAGGGAGAAAAGGACAAAGTCACAAAATAATTATAGTCTCTAGATTTTATGTACCTCTAAGGGGAAACCCTTGGCCAACAACTTTATAAGGTAGAGACATTATTTAGCACTTGAGTCTTGGCTGTCCTCTGGCATTTTGAATTCCCAGTTGTTAAAATACCAAGGGAGGGGGTGGAGGAAGATGGAATCATGTAAATGAAATGCTTAATTTAAAAAGGAGTGCTACTATAAAAAAAACCTGTGAAAATTGATGGCAGAGGATATGTGAGTGAGAAAGTGCAACAGAATTTTAACTTTCCTTTTAATTTAAATTCTTAAAAACAGAAAATTCAGAATTTTGTTATTCTACCCACATCTAAAAACATAATCTCTTTTTAAAATTTTGATTCTATCTTTGCTGTCATACTTCTGCAAGAGTTTAAATTCATTTAACATAAGATATTCATTCAGTAAAATCATTTTCTTTGAGAAAGATTGCCCTGGGAGGCGATGGGTTCTAAGGCATCTTATATATAATCTGCCACCTCTTAAGAGAAAAAAAAAAAAACTATAGCAAAAACAGAACAATATTTTTTCAGGGTACTGTGAAATTAATGTAATCGGTACATATCATTCAAAGGCTCAAAACTATTTTGGCAGAGGTACAAAGGTGAATTGTTGCCCCATCAGATCTTTTCCTTCTCTAATTTCTGTAAATCTATTCTTCCTAATTTTTTTTCCAATGCAAATACTTCACATCCCTCTTAGACTATGAATAGTTCATATTACTCAGTAGTGACAGAACACAATTATTTTCAGAGCCACCATTGCTCTTTTTTTTTGGTTTTGGTTCGGTTTTTTGTTTTTTGTTTTTTTGTTTTTTGTTTTTTGCAAAGGCAATGGGGTTAAGTGACTTGCCCAAAGTCACACAACTAGGCAATTATTAAGTGTCTAAGTTCAGATTTGAACTCAGGTCCTCCTGATTCCAGGGCCCCACCATTGTGCTTTTTTTTTTTTAGGTTTTTGCAAGGCAATGGGGTTAAGTGGCTTGCCCAAGGCCACACAGGTATTCCTGACTCCAGAGCCAGTGCTCTATCCACTGCACCACCTAGTCATGCCCCCCCCATTGCTTTTTAAACCATGTTTTACCTTGGTATCTCTGAAAATAGAAACTTAAATTCAATCTTTAAGACTTGCAATATAAGACCAGATTCGTAATTCTGGCCCTTTCCACTATGAATTTTGCTAATCCCCTTTGCAAATGGACTACAATACACAAAGAAATAAATATAGTTAAGTCATTTATGATACATATCAAAGCTTTTAAAGTGGATTTCAGACATTCACTCTAACTCTGGTGTGGGCCTTATGTTATTAGCTTTTTTTTTTTTTGGTGCTATTTATATGTGACATTGGTGAGAGGCTCTTAATTGAAAAAAAAAACTAAGACTTTTTTTTCCTTCCTGAGTTAGAGCCTACCAATATCCAAAAAGCACAGGGAAATGACTAGTTAACACTTGTTTTAAGGGCACCTGTGAAACCAACCTGTGTATACCAACGGGAAACCATTTTCCAAGCCTTTCTCAGTAAGGTAATGCCAGTTACTGGGTATAATACAGGTGGTCCTTCATATCAGTAGCTGTCCTACGAACAAAACATATTTTGCTCACAGATGCTGTGCGCATTTCATTGGTGCTTATATTTGAAAATGTTACCATGAGAAGGCAACCTTCTCCTATTGTATTTCAGACAGATGATCTCACTTGGGTCTAATTACTAAGTAATCATTACAGTGATTCTACCGTATGAATTAATACTGATTTAATGGTGCTCCATTTATTTTTTCCCTTTCTGATGTAACAACTTCAAATTTTTTAAATGTGCTATTGTACATCAGAAAGGAAAGGGAAAACCTGTCTACCTTCTCCCACGTCTTGTGGGTATTTTTGTTGTGTGTGAATGAGTGTGTTGATTTTTGTTTTTTTCCAAGGATTGGGTGGTTTTTAAGTACCACAGTTATGGAAAAGTACAAAAGAAGTCTGAGAATGAGTTCATTTACACTTGTATAAACAAGATGTTTTGCATCCACTATAGGTGCTCTGTGGAAAAAATAAATTAGGGAATGTTAGGACATGATGTAGTGTAATCTTTGGTATACAATACCAACATTTGCCTTGACAACTCTTTGAAAATATTTTGTTCCTTCATTGCTCAGGGTAAGGCTATAATATTTTTATTGCCTTTCCCCATCCCTACTTCCAATCCCTTGCTTCCGCAAAATATCCAAATAAATTCTAGAAAAGGTTGGATTTTGATTTTTATCCCATGTTCTTTATTGATCTTGTTCACTTGTTCACATAAAAATAAATATACAGGCTTTGTTTTATTTCACAACAAGCAATAATACTAAACTAACTACCTGAAGGTCAGGGGTAGAAATCTTAATGTAAGAAGTCAAGTTTTCAAAGAAACTTACTAAAAGCTGAACCCAGAAGTATTTCTGCTTGATCTACACATTCAACTTTGGCCAATAAAAGCAAGGCAGTGCCATTGATGTGCCCATGTAGAAAAGAAGGAAAACCACTTAAGCAACACTCTGAAAATTTGCTTCTAAATTTTTTTCATAGCTGTCCTGCCAATGTCAACACCATACCACTCTACAAAAGACTAACAAACTATGAATGCAAATGTCTACTTTTATTAAATTCTCCACTACTTTTGCCTTATTATTTTCAAGGAGTTTTAATTAAATCAAAAATGTCATCATGAATTTTCCCAATTTGCTGCTTCTTCATCTTATTTCATAGAAATTCAGAAGAGATAATTTCAATGTAGCTATTCTGATACTTTGAGGTTTTGCTTTCTTCTTAGAAACTGATGTTTTGTGATTACAACAATGCTTTTCCATATTGTAAACAATGCTCCGTACTGTTACTAAAGTACTGTACATTTTTAGTTGCACAGATGTGTACTGAGTATAGAGTCTCACTATCTTACATATGGTGCTATTTTTATTGGTGAAAAAGAAATCCTAGCAGTTGGTTATTGCTTGATATTTTATTATAATACAGGGATATATCCTCAATGGCAACAATATCATTTAATTTTTCATTACAGAGTCAAATGTATATTTTTTTCATTAGTTAACTTACATTATGTACTGTATCCGTGGTATTTTTATTTTGCTTTTTTGGTGCTGGTTTTGAAAACACAGAAGTCAAACGGATTGAAAACAGTTGTAAATGAAAAAATCCTTCCATGTTGAAGCAGACTGAATGTTCAATAAAATGTTTTTTCCATAACAATTTTAATAAGGTTTGTGATGTTGAAAGCCAAAAAAAAAAATTCCAACAAACTCTCTATGAAAAGGCATAAGAAGGCTATAATCCATTCTCCCTTGGTTTGATACTTGACTTGGACTTGGCCTGAAATAAGTCCACAGCTTGTTGATGACAGCTGTGGTAGGTGTAAAAGGTCATTGGTAAATGAAATTCTGGCAGGCTATAGTTCCCCAAGTGCTAACAAATCATTAAATCCTGGGTCTCATCCCTATGTGGTTGCAAAATAGTACAGGGAATGTTAATATCTGACAGCTGCCAAGTGAGGTTCTGTGTTTCTGACACACAACAGTAGAAATCAAGCTGATGAAACCATCCTTGGAAAAGTTGGAGAGCACAGACCATTCCCAAGAAAGTCCTCCTCAAAATAAAGTGATGTTATCAGCAGTGTCTTGTATACTATCAGAATTAGATAGTCCCATGTCAGAGCAGTCATTTCATATAGCATTCATATCCTGGGCTCCTTCCAACCAACAGCAGCCAAAACAGTTTCCTTCCCCAATGACCCCTATTCACGGAAGGAGAGAGTCAGAGGTAACTCAGAAGATATACTGTTGTTGTTGTTGTTGTAGCATTTCCACTTCAGACCATATAACCTTGATCTGACATTAGTCTGGCAGACGAGTAATTATATGAGGTACCAGTGAATACTGAGCTCAAAGAACCCTCCAGTGTTTTAAGATTCTTTTAAATGTAGTCTTGAAGGTAGTAATCTGCCTGGAAATATTGCAGAATAAAACCCACAATAAAGGCATATTTGTTTTATCCCAGTTATCTCAATACTGAATGCACCACTGTGACTGGTTTTTGATGGAACTTAGCCATTTTCAAAGAATTGTCGTTTCAATGGTGTGAGTACTGCCTCCATTGATATAAATGGTAGCCCTTGTCCATGTTTTCCCAAAAATCCTTAAAAGATGGGTCCATCTTCTTGTTCTGTTAGTATCTCAGGACTACCAATAAAATAAACAAGTGCTCTCTCTCACTATTACCATAGGACCAGTTTACTTATTTTCTAAGTGTCTGTGTCACCAATAATACCTTTTATATACTTATTTGCAGTTAAATCATCATTGGTTGTATGCTGCAATCTGATTACATTCATCATTCATCTTTTAATTGCCCAAATGTTATCAGTCATAATTTTTATTCTTCTGAGATTTTAGTATGCACTGACAGATCAACTAAGAAAATGTTGGTATTAGAAATTGGACTTTTTAAATTTCAAGACTGGGATCATTAAAAGAACTATTCAGTTTCCCAAATACGACTCAGCCTAACCACCTCTTCATACAATATTCTGGGCATAACTCTTTAGCCATCTGCAGTGCTTATCAAATATACATACATTGATGAACTATTTTAGGGACTTCCCATCCAAATACATTTACAATCTAGGAAATATAGATGGTACTCCAATAGGCACTAAAATTTCAGGACGACTATAAATACTGACAATGAATTTGGAAATGCAGCAGATTTTCGTACTAAGCATTCAACTTTGCAAAAATTGTCTTAAGGAAACTGTTTTGATGTATAAGGAAACATACTAAAAGAAAATATCTTCCCAGGAACGGGGGGGGGGGGGAGAGAGAGAGAGGGGGGGGGGCAGAGAGAGAGACAGAGAGAGAGAGAGAGAGAGAGAGAGAGAGAGAGAGAGACAAAGAGAGAATCACTTTCTCTCTATTAGATCCTGAAACTAGGGAATCCAAAAATGAAAATGTGGGAGGAAAATCTCTGTAGTAAGACTCCACAAATATGAAGGGCTTAATGTTTACTCTGGATATTACCACACAAGTAACCCCATTCATTCTGACAAGCAAACCTAGATGCATTACCCCTTCTGTGTTTTCTGAAGGTATCCCTGAGGATAAAGTAATCCCTGTGTGATTCTTTCTTAATGTTCCTAAGTCAAACTCCCATTCTTCTATGGATGCATTGGCAATGGCAAAAGAAAATAGAGAGAAATGAGAAAACAGCCCTGTGTTTAAAGATATCTTTTTGGGTAGGAAGCACACTTTACTTGTCAAATCAACTATCTGGCTTTGAATTCTAGCTCTTACATATTATACCTGCTAAGCAATCAATTCCATTTTTGTACAACTCCAATTTTTTTCTTTGCTCTATACCTAAATCTCCCTCTCTTCAATTTCTACTCATTAATCATCTTTCCCTTGATTTCCAAATCTAATCTCTCTTCTATATGATAAATACTTAAAGACAGCTAGTATACCCTACCCCAAAAGTACCTCTTATCTTAGCTAAAAATTAATTTTCTTCTATCAATTCTTGTTCTTTCTAACTTCATCATCTTAAATGCTATTTCTTGACATGTGATGAGTAATAAGCTTCAAATATGATAGTTCTATACTTGCTACCAATAAAAACATCATTTCAAAACAAAAGCTGAGCTATGTTTCATAATAATAGTATTTTTTATTATATTTTTTTTAGATTTTTCAAGGCAATGAGGTTAAGTGGTTTGGCCAAGGCCACACGACTAGGTAATTATTAAGTGTCTGAACCCAAGTACTCCTGACTCCAAGGCCAGTGCTCTATATTCACTGTGCCACCTAGTTGCTCCCATAATAATAGTATTTTACCTTAGTTCATTCCTCAAATATTTTTGCTGGTTTATATAGCTGCAATCTTGTTTGTAATGCTTTTTCATCCCCCATAGTATTTTGTTGAGGCACAATGGATAAGGTACTGGCCCTGGAGTCAAGAGGATCTGTATCCAATTCTGGCCTCAGACACTATGTGACACTGGGCAAATCATTTAACCCCATTTGCCTCCGTTTATTCAGCTGTAAAGTGAGCTGAAGAAAACAGCAAACCACTCCACTATTTTTGTCAAGAAAACTCTAAATGGGATCACAAAGAGTTATAAATGACTAATTGACAAAAAAAGTAGAAAAAAAGTGTTTTGTAAATGAGCTTTTACTCTAAATTCTTGTCACACTCAGCTACTAGATCCCTCCCCGATCAAGGAAATTAAGTGCTGTTTGCTGTCTTTTTAGCCCCCCCCCCCTTATTGTGACTCTTACTTAGGTTAAACTTCTGATGAAGAAGATTGATTTTTCCATGACTAATGTGTCAATGCATTGTCAGACATCTTTCATATATTAGGGATACAAATAATTCAATCAGTATTAGTGGGACTTAAAGCTTTGATTCTTAAACACCTGTCATCATTATGTGGAAGTAAAAGAGGGCCAGGCAGGACTCAGAGGTGCATTTTTAATCCATCTTATAAGTTGCCATAAGCACACACCAAGGAAAAAACCATCTAGAAAACAAATTACATTCTTAGTCTAAGTTCTCAGAAGAAAATCCATAATCCATTGCTATATTCATACTTAAAGCCTTCCCAGTATCATAGAAACTTCGAGAGCTTTCATTCTGTTTGCATAGTCATCACAAGCCTCAACCCTGCACAGTAGAGAAGGAAGGGAAAGAAGAGGAAGAAGCATTTTATTTTATTGTTCAAAACTGTGATAAAGAAGTTCTTTTACAAATATCATCTCATTTGACCAAAATAAGCATCAGAGAAGGATTTTTGTGAAAAGTTATTTATCAAGCACCATACACTGTGCCAACTCTAATATAAAACATGGTCCCTGCCCACAAAAGTTTATAATCTAAGGGAGAACCAAGATTGGCAGAGTTGCAGGAAAAAGTACAATGAGTTCCTCCCTTACTCCCCTCCCCTATTAAAAAAAATCCTCCAAATATATGTAGATTCTAATTAGGAAATCCAAGAAAAATACCACAGTGAATCATTTTTTTCTAGCTCAAGGAAACAGCGAGGTCTTCGGACAATGGGACTGGGATCTGGCCAGATCCCACACAAAATACTCCAACACAGGAAAAGGCTGCACACCAGAGCAAGAGGAGGTCCCAGATAAACAGGGGGAACTAAGCTTTTCCCAGAGAGGGTGTAGGGATAACACGTCTGCTACTCACTCCCCAGTTTCAGACTACAGATCCAAGGCAGAATGAGGCAGATATGTATCTAGGAGTGGCAGTCCAAGGTAAGGAGAAGGCACAAACTAGGCTATTACCAACTAAAAAAAATTCAGACCCAAGTAGTAGTTGTGTGACTCAGATCCTGAGATCAGAATGAGGTCTCATTCCCAGACCAGAGGAAACTCTATTTAATTTTTCATTGTGATTCAACAGAAACTTATTGCTAGCTAGCAGTTAGTGAGTCTAATAACAAGTTACTGAAACTCCAAATGGAGCAAACTCACAGACTTATTGCTCAGAACTAAACATAGCTTAGGAACTTGAAATGCTCAGGTCAGGGGAAAACATTCATACTTAGCCCTTCATCAGATCACTTTGTGAGCACTGAAATCTTTCAAGTTCCAGTAATAAATTGTCCCAGAGATTGTGGAATAATTATACAATGTTCAATATCCAAAACAGTAGCAAGATCAACCAAGACATTCTTTCCAGAAGTGCCACAGAACCCGGCTGCTCCAGGAAGGAGGCTGGAAGAATGAGTAATCTAAATAAATAAATAACCCCACAATAAAAAAACTATTACAGTGACATAGATGCTTAAAACAAAAGTCAGAAGAAGAAAATGATTTCAAAAGATCCATAAGCAAAGTCTAAAATTAAAACAGAGTTGGAACAAAACTCATATAGAATTAAGTGTAAGAGATGAAACAATTTTTTAGAAGAGTTATTTTTTTATACAAAATTAAAGTGCTAGAGGAAAATATTAGAAAAGAAATGAGAGTTATAGAAGAAAAATAGAAAGGGAATTAACAGTGACATTATATAATATAACAAACTCCCTGAAAATTAGAATTGACAAATAGAAGTCAATGAGCAAAAGTAAATATTTAAAAAACAAAGTCAAGAGATTGAAAAAATAGAATCAAATATAAGAAATCTCATAACAAAAAGGGAAAAACTGGAAAAGAGATACAAGAGCAAAATAATAAGAATCACTAGACTGCCTGAATGCCAAAACCAAGAAAAAGAGCACATACTATTTTAAGAAATCTTAAAAAAAAAAAGTAAAGTGGAACTGGACACTTCCTAAAGAAATTTCAAAACAAACTCTCCCAGGAACATTACACTCAAAATTCGGGAAAAAAGCATGGAACTAGAAAGGAAAAATTCAAGTCCTGAAGAGTCACAATTCAGAATCATATCACAGAATAGAGAGTATATGCTACTCCAGAAGTCAAAGGAGATATAGTTTTACAATCAAGAATAAACTTCTGGGCAGCTAGGTAGCACAGTGGATAAAGCACCGGGCCTTGGAGTCAGGAGTACCTGGGTTAAAATCCGGTCTCAGCAATAATTACCTAGCTGTGTGGCCTTGGGCAAGCCACTTAACCCCATTTGCCTTGAAAAAACCTAAAAAAAAAAAAAAAGAATAAACTTCTCCAGCAAAACTGACTGTAGTCCTACAGGGGAAAAAAATAAACCTTCAGGAAAACAAAGGACTTTCAAATATTCCTGATGGAAAAAAACAGCACTGCATAGAAACTCTGAGGTGCAAACACAGGAGTCCAGAGAAAAATAAAAGGGAACTGTGAATGATCAAAAGGGACTAAAGAATGATAAACAGTTTATATTCTATCATGAAGAGATGATGCATATATATCCTCTGAACACTATTATCATAATTGGAGTAATTAGACAGACCTGGAAGTGATTGTTACATTTTCATGATATGAAAAGAGCAAAAGAAAAGGACAGAAAGAGGCATACGCAAGTTTAAACAAAATAAGGATGAAGGTATAGAGGAAGCAGATGACACCTGAGCTCACTCCCACCTGAAATAATTAAAGATAATATAGGCATACTTTAGTACACTCCCACCTGAAATGATTAAAGGAGGTAATAAAGACACTTTAGTACAGAAATATATTTCACTCAAGAGGGAAGAAGTAGGGAAAAAGGAAACAGGAGAAAAGGAGAGAAGAGAGATTAAGGTAGGGATTTGTCCTAAGGGTACACAAAAATATTTATAATTCTTTTTGAAGTAGCAGAGAATTGGAAACTAGGAGAAGGGGGAAGCTGAAGTACAGCTAAACAAGTGATGCTCTAGAAATGTATTGGAAAGCTTGTGCTGTAAGAAATGATAGATGGAATAGCTTCAGAGAAACTTGGAAAAAAGACACATCAATTGATGTAGAGTGAAATTATTGTTGTTTGTCCTCAAAAAAGACCATGACACCAGCTTCATTTTCTCCTCTAGACTCATCTTAGTCCAGGGGCCAGATATGAATCAGGATGACTGGAGATGGCCCTAAATGGGAGACAATTGAGATTCAATGACTTGCCCAAAGTAATAGAGCTAAGTGTCTAGTGTCTAAGGCCAAATTTGAACTCTGGTCCTCCTGATTCCAGGACTAGTTCTCTATCCACTACACAACCTAGCTGCCACTTGGAGTGAAATAGGCAGAAAAAGGAGAATAATTTGATTACCATCAACAGTGTGAAGATAAAAAAAAAAAAAACTTTGGAGGACATCCAAGGGCTGAGCCAAAATGGCAGAGTAGTGTAAACACTCAACTGAGTTCTGGGTTCTCCTAATACACCCCTCCCCACACAACCTTAAAATAACACCTCAGTTTGAATTCTGGAGTGGAAGAACTGACAAAAGATTAAAGTGAGACATATTTCCAACCCAAGACAACTTGAAAGTTGAAAAGAGAGATCTGTGTGAAGAGGTAGAGTTTGGCCTTCATTCTCAAAGAAGACCATGACATCAGGAAGGTGAGGTGATGCCATGACAAGAGTATGGGGGTCACCAGAGAGGCTGGCCTGGAGGCCACATGGATATATGGATGAGGTGGTGAAGTAGCAGTAACTTAAGGACCTCTCAAACCAGATATTATAAGGGGACCTGGCAATTGTCAGAAAAACGTTGCAAGGGACCTTCCTGCTAGCACTGGACACAGGAATGGGTGTTGTTTGACAACTCCATTTCTAATACTCATTACATGATCACTGTTCAAAGGTATAGAAAAGAAATTTCACGATGTAAAGACTAACAGACTGCCTTCTGTTGGGGGGGGGGAGAAGCAAGATTAGGGGGTGAAATTGTAAAACTCAAAATAAATAAAATCTTTAAAAAAGAAAAAGAAAATAAATTTCAGTCATGGGTGAGCAAGAGCCCTGAGAACAGTATCACTTCTGGTTCCAAGGAAGCAGGGACCCTGAGGAGTAGTATTGAATGCAATTCAAGGGTTCAGGAGATTTTCCTGGGCAGAAACCAGAGCACAGATCAGAACAGCAGTTGCTCATTTAACAGAGCAAAGATCAAGAGAGCAGTAAACACACTTCACCCCCATCACCTTAGAAGCACTAAAAACTCCCAAAATCCCAGAATTAGCTCTGAAATTAACAATGCAGATCACAAGGGGAGGGGCAGAGCCAAGATGGTGACATGAAGGGATCCAGTCTTAGGCGCTCTCTGATAAAAACTCATAAACTAAGGACTCTAACTAAACTTTTGAGAGACAGAACACACAAAGGGACCCAGTGAGGCAGTTCTCCTACTCAAGGTAACCTGGAAAAGAGCAGAAAGGCTCTGCTCCCCAGGGTCAGAGGGGTGGCCCGCCAGAGCTAAAGAACTTCAGCCTCCCGGAAGCAGCCCCAGTGCACTGGGAGCCACAGCTCACAGCAGCGGGGGAGTCTCCTGAGCTGCACCCCAGGGAGCACCAGTACAAAGTGGGGGAACAGCGGGGGACCTCTGCCAGAGCGAGCACATGGAGCCCAGCCCTCAGGGCACACAGTGAGCAGCACTGCCACCCCAGCCCAGATCCAGGAAACAGAAGCAGGCGGAGCCTGTAAGCAGGAGCCCCCAGGGCATGAGCCCATTGAGCTGAGGGAGGGGAGTGAAGAGAGAGACTGCAGAGCTCTGTCCTCTGCCTCTGGAACAGGACTCTGGGGTTCTGACCACATTCAGATCCTGATCCCAGTCTAGGCCCCCGCATAGAACAACAGGGCCCCCCCCACATCAGCCCCTTGGCAGAGGGAGGTGCTTATGGTCATTCACAGACCAGGAGGGAGGACAGAACCTCACACACTGAGACCCTTGTGGGAGTGTCCCAAAAGCTCAGGAAGCACCCCAAAAAACAGGCTTAGGCTGGGAAAATGAACAAGCAAAGAAACAAGAGGAAGACCATTGAGAAATATTTTGCAAATGAGTCCAAGAAGGACCAAAACACTCAGTCTGAAGATGAAGAAGCACAAGTTCCTGCATCTAAAGACTCCAAGAAAAACAGAAATTTGGCTCAGGCTATGATAGAGCTCAAAAAAGACTTTGAAAATCAAATGAGGGAGTTGGAAGGAAAAACTGGGAAAAGAAAGTAAAGAGATTCAGGAAAAATATGAAAATGAAGTCAGCAGCTTAGTCAAGGAAATCCAAAAAAATGCTGAAGAAAATAGCATGCTAAAAAAACAGCTTAGGTCAAATGGATAAAAGAGTTCAAAAAGTTATTGAGGAGAAGAATGCTTTAAAAAGCAAAATTGGCCAGATGGAAAAAGAGATAAGAAAACTCTCTGAGGAGAACAAATCCTTCAGACAAAGAATAGAATTCAGGGAGATTGATGAATTTACCAGAAATCAGGAATCAATACTTCAAAACCAAAAAAAATGAAAAATTAGAAGAAAATGTGAAATATCTCATTGAAAAAACAACTGATATGGAAAACAGACTTAGGAAAGATAATTTAAAAATTATTGGAATACCTGAAAGTCATGATCAGGAAAAGAGCCTTGACATCATTTTCAAAGAATTATTACAGGAAAATTGCCCTGATATTCTAGAAGCAGAGGGCAAAATAGAAATGGAGAGAATCCACCGATCCCCCCCAAGAAAGAGATCCCAAAAATCCAACCCCCAGGAATATTATAGCCAAGGTCCAGAACTCCCAAGTCAAAGAGAAAATATTACAAGCAGCCAGAAGGACACAGTTCAAATATCATGGAGCTGCAGTCAGGATCTCACAGGACTTAGCAGCAACTACATTGGAAGCTCATAGGGCTTGGAATACAATATACCGGAAGGCAAAAGAGCTTAGAATGCAGCCAAGAATGAACTACCCAGCAAGGCTGAATGTCCTCTTCCAGGGAAAAAGATGGACTTTCAATGAACCAGGGGAATTTCAAATGTTCCTGTTGGAATGGCCAGAGCTGAACAGAAGGTTTGATCTTCAGATACAGGACTCAGGTGAAGCATGGAGATTGGAGGAGAGGGGGGAAATATGAGGGACTTAATGAGGATGAACTGCATGTATAGAAAAATGATACTGATAATATTCATATGAACCTTCTCAGTTAATAGAGCAGGTAGAGGGAGCTTTTATAGTTGAAGCACAGGAGAAAGCTGAATTCGAAGATAAAATATGGTGTAAAAATGGAGTCAATAGGAAAAAAAGGGA